>NC_139230.1:144655372-144965142 GCF_977018435.1 Lepisma saccharinum
AAGGATTGCAAAGTGAGGAAGGACTACTGAAAGAAGCACGTGTTAATCCCACCCCCTTTCGAAAATCCAAAACATGTTGATTTGACTATTAAGCCAGAGATTCCGGGTTCGAACCCTGATCTGGGCATGGGTGTTATTTGTGTTTGTCCCTTCATCAAGTTTATCGTAACATCTTGACGATTAGCCAAAAGTGTAGGAAAAGTAAAACAAACCAAATGAAACAATCAATCAATGATTTGATTTATGCTACTTAGCGTCGCTGTCACATTTGGTTAATCGCGAAGATGGTACAATACAATTAATGAAGAGACAAACACAAAAAACACCCATGCCGAGGTCGGGGTTCAAACCCTGGTGTCATAGCGTGCAGTGATAACCACTCCCCCGCGGTTGGTTGATTTGGTGTTTAAGTCCACTTTATGTACATAAAAGCTAATCGGGACTGGACCCACAGTTTAAAGTGGGATTCGAACCACTATGTTCCTCCACCTGGTACCAATCCGGGGCCACTTGCACTCCCCCAAGGAGGTCGGCTGACAACATAGATGAGTGGAAAGCTCGAACTATTGATACGTGGGTATCGGTAAAGCAAACTGCGTATTTACTCAGTGGTGCGTAAATTTCAATTGAATTTTTGAAACACCATATTTGCATATGATTAACGTTTTTCCAAAAAAAATGGCATTCATTGATTTCCCTAATTTCTTCATCTCACGATCTCGATACTGAAGGATTTGGGCTCGAGCCCTAGCCTGTGCATGAGTGTTCCTTTGTAACCAGTTTTCATCCCTTTAATTTAATCAACGTTCATCGTCATGGCAGAAGTTATGTAAAGTGATGGAAAAGCAATGCTAAAGAAAAGAAAAGGAAAATACAAATAATTTTCTGCCAGTGCATCTGCAGGGCACTGTGAAATCAGGAGTCCAGAGTTCTCTCTTTATGATTGTCCCTCGTGACTTTCATAAGCTCATTAGCTACTTATCTCGATTAAATCTATACAGCTAGAAAAAGTGATGGAAGGTGGCAAAAATTAAATATATTAGAGGGGATGAACAGGTAACAAAACACACTTTTTTGTAGTTTCTTCAACAATATATATTTGGCTTTTTTAGTTTTGCGATACATTTTTCATTCCAAATTATTTCATTATTCACTGCAGAGTACAACACATAGCAACAAGAATGCGTGCTCGTTACGGGTTCGAATCCCGACCTGAATTGTTCTTTGTGAGGTCCCTTCATCAATTTCATTATATCATCACTCATCCTCACTTTCGCGATAACCAAATGTGGCAGAAAGGTGAAGTAAAATAAACCAAAAAAAAACAACAACAATTAGAATGCACGTTTTCTTGCCCAAATTAATACATCCATATTTATGACTGTTTAGCTTACCCAATTTTTTTTATTGGAGGCCAAATTATTAGTATATTTAAATAAAACACTACTAAAACGAGAGTGAGAGAGAGTGTGAGCAAATATTTGTTATTTAATCATTATATATTCCATATTTGAAAAAAAGATAAAATAAACCATAACATTTTTGTCTGTACATAATACAATTACGTTCCCATTCATATACAAATAAACCTACATCCCATATTATACATACATATTGTACAACGTTTAAAAGGTTGTGTAAATGCAGAGAACATAAGTACTGCAGAAAATTTTCCCCTGAGTTCTTTAGAGAATTTACAAAGGAATCAAAGGGAAACCAATCCCCTATGTGTCCTATAGGAGATAGACTGGAGGACCTGAACCCACGGGCTTTCAACCATGGGAGCTAGGGGCGAGGCAGGTACAGGCAGAAATCTTCCCTTTCCCTTTGAGCGGTTGTCTATACTAGGGATGGCCAGATCCGGATCCTGGAGGATCTGAAATCCGTATCTGGTTTGTTCCGGATTCTAAGGATCCGGATCCTAAAATTTTTCAGATCCGGATCCGCAGATTCGGAATTTTCAGATGCGGATCCGGATCCGGATCCGTTTTGCCATCCCACATGCGCTTCTTTGGAAAAAAAAGAATGTGCTAATTACATATTGTTACCAGCTAATATACGTACATATATGTATAATATACATACATACACACATATATATAGTGTGTGTGCGAGCGTGCACGATTTTAATTAATTAATACACTTACAAGGGAAGTCTAAGTCTCCCCCTCCGATTTCCATGAAACTTGGCAGGTGTATAGAGGCCCCCCCCCCCTCAAATGTCAAGTTGAGGAGAAATTGAAGTGGGGATCTGACCCCGAAACCACGTAAATATGACATAGGAAGAAACAGGGAGAATAGGGCCTCTCTATACACCCGTCAAATTTCATGGGAATCGGAGGGGGACACAGGGGTCAGATCCTCACTTCAATTTGTCCTCATCTTGACATTTGAGGGGGTTTTGCCCCTTAAAATCGTTTTTTAGCTGAAACAAAAAAACACGTGTTCCTTCCTTTGGGCCCTACTATACGCCTGCCAAGTTTCATGGAAGTCGGAGGGGGACACTGAGATAACCTTCCTTGTTAGTCTTACACTTTGTAATTATATAACACTGCATATATTATAATGTTTTATTTTAATTTTTAAAACTGTAACTGTAGAACAATTGTATAATTTTTGTATAACATTTCTATCTTGTTATATGTGTTAAAGGTTTCATCCTGGAATGGAATGTCTCACATTTATGGGTGTTTTCATTTCCAATACATTCGAATTAATACATATTCGTTTCACAATGGCATTTACAAAATCACCTCTGACATTTTATGTTAAACAAGTAAGATTATTTTTGTGCACGAGTGTGTTAGCCGATGCGTAGCAAAGTATTTTAGGAACAACACTTGAAAAAGATTCTTGTAGGACTTACTAATGAAAAATTTCTTTGTAATCGAAGATCATAATACCTTTTAAGGTGTTGTAATATTATAATGGGATTGAGATACGAAACTTTCGGACCCGGATCCGGATCCGGATCCAGATCCGTAACTTTTGGATCCGGATCCAGATCCGAATGGATCCGAATTTTTCAGATCCGGATCCGTTTGGCCATCCCTAGTCTATACCTGGATCTGGTTAGGTGGAAGAAGCTAGGGTATTCAGCCTTGCCACCTGATCACATTGAGGGACGAGAAGCGCGTGTAAATAAATGTTGCATATGAACTGAGGCTTCAAGATAATAAATATTGTGATTTAAAAATAATTAGAGACGTGAGATTGATTGATCTATCTCTGCTAGACTAGCTACTCTTCAGTGCACATCACTGAATGAACCAAATTGATCATATTCAAGCACAAGTTAAAATCGCTGCTTCTGAAGCATGTTTTTTATTCCATAGCTGATTACAAGGAAGCGACCCTTACATAAGACAAAATGTTTATAACTCTATATAACATAGTATAATCACATATTCTTCCTGTAAGTTTAAATGTAAAATGAACTTGGATGATTAGTGTCACATAGAAGTAGGCTGTAGTGTTCTATATCTTTTCATGTTATGCTTTTATGTGATTTTGTTATAATACTCGAGTAATACCAAATTTTACAATTTTTGGCTATGTATTTTGTATTTGTTTGTGTAAGATCTATTAATGTAGTATTGTATTGTAATGTATTGACATGTCCTATATTACCATGTACTGTTATTTGTACACACACGGTAGTCATTGTATGCAAATAAACTAAACTAAACTAAACTACGCACACTGCTGATCTCCATGATGGAGTGGTTAGCACACCGCACCACACAGCACCCCCACCCCCACCCCCACCCCCCACTCCTTGCTGGAAATTGCTACTGCTTACAGTAGACAAATTATACTGTTTTTAAATGTCTTGTACTGTGTACCATGTAATATATTGAAACCTAATTGTAGATCTTCTGCACAGCTAGTGTTCTTCAACAGGAGGGCTACTGTACTGAAAAAACAATGTGAATAATAATGCATCATACTCAGCAAAAAAATGTGATACCAGTGCTAAACAAAAGTACCTCGAAAATGTACAAAACACAAATGGCATTGTTACAGAAGTCCCACATAGGTATGAACTAACATCTTGTTTAAACATGGAAGAGTGTAAATTGAAAAATCTTGAAAGTGTGCATATTCTTCTCTGCAGTACAAATGTTGAGTGTCAACGACATTGGTAAAGACACACATACTACCCAGGGTCAACATCTAAATAGAAGAGGCAAAGACGTACTATGTACATTACATACCAGAAATATATATAAAACACAGGCAATGTTGAAGGAAGACAATGATGCATCTGTCTCAGAAGTCCACAACCATTAGTTGTATTTCAAGTATTTCAAATATTTCAAACAGATCCTATGGAACAAATTTAAACCAATTGATGACACACATCCAATGGAACAAACCCAAACCAATTGTCGAGCCAAAGACAATCAAGTGAAGGAAGGATGTGGGAGACAAGGGAAAACAGTTTCACACAAGGTGTTCAACCAAAAAGTTCCTTACATTCAACAAACTACCGCATAGGCCCAATTGGTACCGTTTGTTAGTTCCAGACTTGCGACTTCCTCCTGAAGTAATTGTGCCCACTATGCATGAAGCAAGAGGGGACCGACTTATGCCTCTGGTAGGCAAGATGAATGAAACTGCACTGCACTGCACTCCACTACGTAAATTTGAAGTTGTGAAGTTGAGTATCGGGCTGGTTAGGCACTTGACTCTATCAAAACTGCATAGTTTGTGGTCTCTTTGGAAATAAGAGAAAATGCCTGTGGCTATACGTGACTCTTGTTCAGGGGCGGCACCAGAAATTTTCGACCGGGTGGACAGAAGCTCCTTATTGATAAATTAGGGTGGGCAGTATAAATGTAAGACCATATATACAGAGCATTCCCTGACATTCGCTATGAGACTCAGCGGCAAGTGGCCCGGAATCAGCGCATGTCTTTCCCTGTGAACGGGGTTGGCAACAGTAGCTAGAGTCGGCTATTAAAATTACAGTTTTCATATTGTGTACTAACCTTGACTACAGATGGTGTTGAAAATGATGTCCCTCTGCTGCAACACATTCCTGGCATCTCCGAAGGAAATTGGCATTTACATGTGCAAGTTCGTCTACTGTAATTCTCCAGATTTCTCGTACAATACTCTATTTTAACTCACGGATGGTGTGCAGTATAAATATTCAACACATGCCAATTTTCGTCAATACCAGCTCACGCAGAACGCACACCCACCCCACTCCCATCAACATCTTCATTCGCGTCCTTTGGGGAATCCCTTGCGCCGACATTGCACAACATTGCCGCGCGATTTTTTGACAAGAGCATACCCAATTCCTTAGTGGACCGCCCAACATCTACGACTTCTCTCCACCCGTTTTGGCATTATTCACTTCGGAAAATCATTTTCCCACGTTTTCAAACGTCAATAACTTGGCAACAAAGCCATTTCCGGAATTTCGTTACATGAACTTTCCACCTTATTTTCACTCGTACAATCACATCCTAAGCGTTGTAAACGAACTTACAAAACACCCTGTATATTAGCATAGTAAATGAACCGAAATATTATATATAAGAATACAGAGAGTGAGACAACATTACAACCTTCAAAATACAAAATACTAATACAAACACATAATAGGATAACATAATTGTATAAAAATGAGAAAACATCATTGTGCAATTTTATTCAAGGAGATAAGGATTGGTTTTATTGAAAATGTTGCAATACCAAATTTTAAATATATGTAGTTTACACATTTGAAAATTAAAAAAAAATACAGACACACACAGAATGTCCTAAACTGGTGATAAGCCATGGAAAGCTGGGAAGCAGTGTAAATGCATATTTCTTGCACACTCACGACATTGTAGGCGAGCATTTTCTTTCTTTTTTCTTTTTTTTTTTGGCAAAATGCACACCTTCCTTGTCCTGCTTCAATCAGAAAATGACCATCAGTTTTTCTCATAGACCCTGGGATTTCAAATCGTGGTCCTGGCCTCGAAGATGTTTATGGATTTTTGCGAATGAGGACGGTAGCTACTTCTCTTGGAAAATCCAAGTGATTCTTTGAATTCTTCCCATGAAGTTCTTGGTGTATTTTCCAGGCTGCAACAACTGCCACATTCAAACCATTGGAAAATAAATTCCACCACCATTTTTCCCTCACAGCTGAGGTCTGTAGCCGGACAGCATAGGGTCGAAGACATCGACGCCCCCCATTCCTTTATTGCACATTCATACTAAGTGAGGTTCAGGGACATCAATCCTCTTTTTTGATTACCGAAGCAGCTAACAGAACATGGCACAAAACACGCCGGGATCTTTGTTATACAAACAATGTAAAAACAATTATTTCAAATGTACTTGTAGCCAACAATAAGCATGATTTTATTTCCATTGTTGACCAAGTTACAAAACAATCTTGCCTCACAACTGTGAGAAAGGAAAATTTCTCTTCAGTTTTTTGTGTGAGTTATTTGTTGTCTGTAAAATTGTTCATGCAAAATGGAACATGATAAGAAACTAAGGTCCAGACTAATAGAAATCAATGGAAAACCCATTCTAATGCATTTCATGTAATACTAGCATTATGTTCTGCCAGATTATGTACAAAGAAGAAAAAAGTAATTGATTTGGGTGTAAATAAAAGATATATAATATTATGAATGCAATTTTAACCATTTTGGTGTAATTTCATAGTATACTATTAAGACAATAATAATGAAAATATTAATTAAATGTTGTTAATAGTAAATATATATCTTAAATTAATAGATCAAACAAGAAAAGTATGAAAAATTTTGTTTCAATATAGTTGAAATTGAAAATTAGTTGATGTTCTTAATAGGGAAAATTGGCAGGTAAAGGGTTAATCGCGATGGAGGGAGAAATCACACCGGAAAGACAAGTGACTGGCGACACATGTCGCTTGAGGATTTCACCAATCGAGCGTAGGCTTGTGTGGCTTGTCATGCCTCTACGGTGTGAAACATTGCTGCTGATTGGCTCGTTCCCAAGCGACATGTGTGGCGTGTCGCTTCGGTGTGAGTTCTCCCTAAGAGGGCAAGTGACAATGTATTCAATTACATCTTCATAGCTTGTTCATGACTGAAGGAAACTACTCGTGTCGCATGTCGCTCGGACTGGGACTTTCTCTCAATATCGTGTATCATGTCGACTCGGTTTGTTGTTCGTGCATGTTTTACTTTAAACTGAATAGGCTCTTGTTGCTTGATGTGAATATTTTGTGTTGCTTGGGAACGAGCCAGTCAACAGCAATGTTTCTCAATGTAGCTGCAGACCGACGTGACAAGCAACACAAACCTCTAGAGAACAATCCAATCAACAGCAACATTTCACACAGCTGTAGAATAACATGTCACACAAGCCTGCATTCAATTGGTGAAATTCTCAAGCGACACGGATATTTCACACTGTCTAAAGCAAAATATTCACTGCGGATGCGTGAACAACAGGCCAGGTCGACACGATGTACGGTATGAAAAAGAACTCAGTCCGAGGGACACACAAGCAACAGACAACACAAGCTGAATGATTGGTTGCATTTATTACTGAGAGCCAGTTACCAAGAGACACGTGTCGCTTGTCGCTTGTCGCGTGTTGCTTCGATTTGAAGTATCCCTAAAAGTAACCAGCTTTTGAAGCACAGTATGAATAGTTAGTAGGTAAACAGCAGTGACAGCACCAGACTTTCTTGCGTGGGAGAACTACTGGATACCTGTCAAAGATTTGGGTGGACCACATCTTCACATAAATATATTTTGATATTCAAATTTTACGTGATCCATTCAAAGAGGGTCCCTACCCTTGCAGCCGCTTCTGTATCCTTTTTAGCACATATGCTCTTAAGCTGACAATAACTATTAGTTAATCATTTTCAAATGCCATTTTAACATGAATTAATTCAGAGAACAACCAGTGTAGCATACAGGTATGAATAAGCAAATGGCTTTCTAATGTCACTCTATGTTTGCATTCACCACACCTACCATAGTTTATCAGAAATATATATTTTAACGGACATCTTGATATTAATTTACTAGGGACGTTCAATATATAAGTTTCCCTGTGCTATAGAATATTGTATAAAGTAATGCCATTAAAAAGAAGCACATGGTTGACAAGCGCCATCCTTCGTCTACAAGGAACAACAATCGATTCGTTATCAGACGTGAAGGCGCATGCGCTCAAGGGCGAAAAGTAAATGCTTGTTCAGAAAACGGGGGCTCATGTCATAAGGAGTTCAGAAGCATGGATGCTAAGGGCGTTCTGCTTATGGACTTTTTGGAATGAAGAAGAACAATTAATGCTGACCGTGATTGTCAAACACTGGATAAACTGAAAAATGCAATTCGACATAAGCGACCAGGTATCCTGTCAGCTGGTGTCATTCTTCTTGACGATAACGCTTGGCCCCACTCAGCAGTGCAAACACAACACAAAATTGAAGAATTGGGGTGAGAACAGCTGCCCCACCCTCCATACAGCCCCGATTTAGCACCAAGTGATTTTCATCTTTTTCCGGTGTTAAAGTCTTAATTGCAAGGTTACCGTTTCAAAACTGATGAAGAAGTGAAGTGTAATGTGACAATAGTGCTCAATAGCCAGAGCCCTGATTTTCTTGCAAAGGGTATGGACAAATTGGTGCAACGGTGGGACAAATGCTTGAATCTCTATGGGGATTATGTGGAGAAGTGAGGAAGGATCCTCCTACACATCTATGTATAGTTTTCTAATGTATCTTAAAATTATTTTTTTTTACAGTATAGGGAAACGTATATATTGAACAACCCACATACATTGAAGAACGAGATCAGATCCTGCATGGCCTAGGGACACGAGATTGAGAATGAGACTCCATCTTTAAAATAGAGCCAAACCAGAATTGGAGGTAGGATATTTATTCCTTCTCATGTGTGAGCCAACGAGCTGTAGCTATGTATGCAGTTGTGAAATACGTTTTCTACCACACTTTCCTTTTTGTTTTGGAGAAAAACTACCAGTTGCCCTGTAGTTTCTAATAATTTTTGACACCGCTTGGAGGTAGGATATTTATTCCTTCTCATGTGTGAGCCAACGAGCTGTAGCTATGTATGCAGTTGTGAAATACATTTTCTACCACACTTTCCTTTTTGTTTTGGAGAAAAACTACCAGTTGCCCTGTAGTTTCTAATAATTTTTGACACCGCTGATTTCCCAACACCAGCCACTTCAGCAATTTGCCGCACAATCATGGACGTGTTCTCACTCAATGTAATAATTCTAGATGTTATATCCATACTGAAAACACGTAGGAACATGGAGCATAACAAAAGCGTGTTTACTACAGCCAAGCACTCACAGAAGTCTGTTGGTTAACAATTGGCATTGCACCACAACGACAATAATGAAACAACAAATATGCTTCAAACCTTGCAATTGTTGCAATTGTTGTAAACAGTATCAAGTATGCATCAAACAGTTAGCTGAAACTACTAGTATAAGTGTATGTTACGTATTTATTTGATTATCTCACATAAAGAATGGATGATTGTGGAAGGGTGTTTTTCTCTCTTTGTCCGCATTAATTTGCACAGCACTGTATGTGTGAGTGTGAGTGTGTGTGTGGCCGTATCTATAGGTTAGATTACCATTCTATGCACCCCACTGTCTAAAGATAAATCGTAAGTGTCAACTGTGAACCTGTGTGCCGTCATTTCACATATTCAGGCGAATTCAGTTTTCCGAGGTTCTAAGAGTTGAAACAAGACACCAGCCTTATAGATCAGTCCCTGGGCAGGATTGTCGTTTGGTGCCTCCCTTTCTCCTGCACTACTAAGCACCGACATTTTATGTGTGTCTGTCAATACTTTCTTCTTATGCAATGGTTTATGATATTTACATATTACAAATTGTGAAATGATGAAACAAAGAAAAACTCAGTAAATAAAACAACAATAATAATAGGTATACTAGACCGTGGTGGCGTTCCTTTATCATCATCGCGATTAGCCAAAGTTGGCTAAACATTACGCTAAATAACAGAAATTGAATAAACTAAATAAATAATACTCCCTCTGTCCCATAATTATTGTCCGGTACACTTTTGTTTGTTGTCACAAAATACTTGTCCGATATTCAAACTGTGACATTTGTGTATACAGAAGAAGAAAATGAAACATGGGAATTAGTCATACAACGTTATTACTCAAGGATCAGTACAAATTGGCCGATCAAGTTTACAAAAGAACATAAATAAAAAGTTACCATTTTGGCATACCGGACTATAATTATGGGACAGAGGGAGTACGTCTTAAATTTGAAGATCAGTAAAGCCGGCGAATGGCAAAATTGTCATAATGCTAACAACAATAACAGCGGTGCTGCATAGCGACCATTTTATTTTCGGAAAGTGTTTGCGTTCCTAAAAACTCCTCTATCCCTCTCCAGTAGTCAGGGCATCAACCAATCTCATGGTAGGTGTAAAGAAAGTCCACCCACTGTCTATAAGTTAGACTGTAAATATTTATTTCCCACCAGAATACTTCCGATCGGCAGGAAATTTGAACAGCAGACCAAGAATAAAGTAGTTAGTGTTTTTAATTTATGAAGATAAAAAGATACTGGTTTGTCTAGAGAACAATCCAATCAACGTTCATCTAATATCACTAATTTAGGCAGGCTAGGACTTAGGGCAGTGCGGGCAATCCTCAACATTATATTCTTGGTATCCTGAGATCCAGGCCAACCCGATTAAACAAACACATCAACTACCCCAACTTATGAGGAATTTATACTCAAGCCCTCAGCCTCGAACCCCTGTCCTTTAGTAATTTCAACATTCTGAAACATTACATGCAGATATTCTGAAAATACACAGTTTCATTTCATGCAATGTACAAAGAGAAATGGCATTCCTTTAAATTAACAGTTCCTGTCACAACGGTTCACACAGCTGTAGGATAACATGTCACACAAGCCTGAGTTCAATCAAGTGACATGGATATTTCACTCCGTCTCAAGCAAAATATTCACTGTGCTTGCACGAACAACAGGCCAGAGTGACACGATGCACTGTATGAAAAAGAACTCAGTCCGAGGGACACACAAGCAACAGACAACATAAGCTGAATGGTTGATTGCATTTATTACTGACAGCCAGTTACCAAGAGACACATGTCGCTTCATTCAATATGAAGTCTGAATAAAAGTAAGCACCTTTTGAAGCACAATATGAATAATTAATAGGTAAACACCAGTGACAAAACATATGTAATGATCGTTAATATACATATAGAAAAAAAATTGCCTATAAATCCGCACCCTAATCATGACTCATTAAACATATCAAAACATATTATCTCATTGATCAATTTTTTACGCTTACAATAATAACCTCTAATTATTACTAAATCATTTTTTTGTATTTACCATCTAATATCTTATTGTATTTAGCTCTTGCCAATAGGCACTCTATCTTCTTATGTACATATTTATTTTGGCCTCCATCTCATCAGACTTATCATTCATTAATTTCCTCAATTATCTCATCCAGCTCGTTTGCATTTCCACCCTTCTACATAGGAGTTGTAGCTTTCCTGGTGATGTCAATTGAACAGGGGTTCTCGGGTTACCAGCCAGGTCAAATCGGCTTTAGATTCCATCGTATACATTGCTCTCATCTTCAGGGATGAGATGTTGTTGCTATGTATGTGCTCGAAATGTTGGAAGCTAACGCTGATTTTTAATCTGGCTGGTACACCTGTTTGAACCCTTCTACATGGTAAATTGAAACAACAATCTTTCGTAATCATTAACCAGGATGGAATAAACAGCGAAGAGGCTTTTGTAATATTAATAATTTGAATTACATTCCCATTAAAAATTGAGCAGCCTCGATGGCGCAGTGGTAGCATCGTCGCCTTGTAATCAAGGGATCCCTGGTTCTATGCCTAGCCCAGTTCCGATTACCCTTACTGTGCATAAAGTCGACTTGAAGCACCAATTCAATAAATCATTAAGAATTAATTTTATAATAAATTTCAGGTGAAAGATTCAATATGCTAACCTCCATTATTAATTCAATGCCTAGAGAATTATAAAAAAATTAGGGGGGGTTGTATTTATACTCTACCGATTTAACATATTAAATATCTCCAATGTTGTTTGTATTGGACCTGATTCAAAATCGGTCATAATTTATTTCGGAAATTATTTTTGGGAGGATAAAGACAGTCTATAGGAGAGCTTGACTGCCGTTCGATTCCCAGAGGAGAGGGTGAGAAAAGTGGGCTCTCCCACTGCATGGGATGCATCTACGTACAAGGGACTCTACTATATAACTACGTGGGAGCATAGAGATGATTTGCATCGCCTCTATAAATAACCGAGACTATGAATATGCCTTCAAAACACATTGCATAATGCAGGTGGGTGGCTTTACCAATTTCTTTCAAATACAAGTAGCTAATTATAGAAACAAAACATCTTTTTATACATAATTTAATTTTTCAAAATTACAATAAAATAACAAAGTAGTAGTGGTCTAAACAGGTAAAAAACTGCTTACTGACATGTAATCTGACTTAAATTTGTCATAAAGCAGTCTATTTTTTAGTTTGAAAGACCTTGTGACATTTGTCGAGCCGGGATAAAGTTCTTCATAACTAATGGGATAAAGAAAAAGGAAAATTTAATTCGTAACACTACTAACGGACTTATTCCGTCCTTTGCATGATGTAATTAATAAACACAATAATTGTAGTTACATGATTGTTAAAAAGCAAACATTTCTTTGTAAATAATAATGTAAAATGCCTGTTTTTGACCAATCCCTCCCCTGTTGTAGGTTTGTTATCCATGAAATATCAATCTGGAAATTTTCTTTTCAAAGGTACATGTCATAGAGTAATCTTTATTTGTTTATTTATTGAGAAAATTCCAGATACAGCACAGGTGGCTATTTTACACAAAATTGTCAACAATGAGAAAGCAATAATAATAATAATAAGCAAAAAATAAAATAAAAAATAATTAAGTGTAACAAAACAACATAAAAGTCAATAGCAATGAACAAAAAAATAAGTAAAAGATGGCACTATGTGATATTAATTACAAGCATTTCTTCTGATAGAAGACGAAAGGCAAACTCGGAAGAAAATATATCAATATTTGAGGGGAGATCATTGTATTGTGCTGCAAGTCTGTAAAAGAGAGATCTTTTTTGAATTTCTAGTCTAGGTTTTTTGTATAAAATAATCTTGTGTTGCGTGTTGTGCGCATAGGTACTCGAAAGTGGAATTCCTCAAGAAGTGTGTTGCAGCGAATTTTGCCATTCACAATTTTCTATAAATAACTGAAATCATTCTGCAAACGTCGCTGATAAGCAGTTGTAAGTTTAGAAAAGACAGGAGATGCAGAGATGAAAAATTGCATAATGATGAACCCATGACAGACTATAGCTAGGAAGAAGTGAAAGACTGAATCAATTCTAGAGAGATGAGTAGGACGTGCCATGGACCAGACGGGAGAGCAGTATTCTATTATTGGGGAAATGAATGATTTGAAGTACAAGGCGATGGCTGAGATGTTACTAATTTCAGTAAAACGGTACGGTAAAGAGACGCATGGCCTTTTTTGTGGTGCATAAAATATGTTCCTCAAATGTGAGCTTTTGGTCGAAAACAATGCCTAGGTCTTTGTGAGAGGATACTGCTTTGATGTTATTGCCAGAGATAGAGTAAGATGACTTTAACAGATTCTTCTTGAGAGAGATAGTGACAGTAGTACACTTGTCAGGATGTGTAAGGTCCCATGTCAGGCACCAGGAAGTAAATGTCGTTATGTCATTCTGAAGAAGATGAGTATCATCCGAAGTGGAGATTTCTCTGAAAATTTTACAGTCATCTGTGAAAAGAAGGTAATTACTAGAGGGAGCTGTGAGATGGTCGGCAAGGTCATCGACGAAAAATATGAACAAGAGAGGTCCTAGAACACTACCCTGTGGAACTCCAGAGAGGACAGGAAGAAAGTTAGAAACAGTTCCTGGAAGAACGACACGTTGTTGGCGATCACTAAGATAATCTGTGAGAAGGGTTAGAAATTTGCCATGAATGTTGTATCTATTGCATAATTTGTGAATCAGAAGACGATGACTAACAGTATCAAAGCCTTTGGCCAGATTATTTGAAATGCATTCAGCTGTAAATATCATTTTTTTTTAGCTCCCCCATCGGAGACATCTGGGCTCAAAATTTTGAAAAAGAGAATGAAGAAACGATCAATGAGCTATAACAGTAATTCAGCCGAAATACTCTGATATTACATAACTTCCCTAACAAAAATATCCTAAACTTTGAATTTTGGTCAAAATCAATATGTTGAAAAAATACACGAAACATGCAATGTAGCTTGAAATGTACTGAAAACAATGTTTTTTACCCAAGCTATCATTTTTCTTAGATGAGTTATCATAATTACCGCAACTGTCTACAAAGGCTAAAAATGCCGCAAATCATAAGTCAAACATGGCTGCAATTTTTAAACGAAGTCAAGTTTAGGAAAATACTACCCTTGCATAGGGGTTACAACAACAAAAATATAAATAAATAGAAAAATTTGACCATTTTGTAAATTATTATCTTTTTGGACCATATTAAATAACCATATTTTGCTTTAGACCTAATATTAATTAAAATATGCAAGTTTGATTAAATTAGTGCATATATTGCGTATCAGTGAAAGTTTTATAAAAATAGATCAAATACATTCACAGAGTCGATTTTATGAAAGGATAATGTTGGAAAATTTTCCGCTTGAAATCATTCACACTGAGAATCGAACCTGGGTTTACTACGTGGCAGTCCGATGTCATATTTTCTCTGTTTTTCTCATATATCAGTTTATACTCAGTTCCATATTTTTTCACAATTCACATTCAGAACATAAACATCCATCTCTTACTTGTGATTCGAACCCGGGACCCCTGCTGTCGTAGCATGCTGTGCTAACTACCTCGGCCCGGAGGTCAAATACTATTCGTTGAACAGAAGCTTTCACAATTATGTATGTTACAAGCCACATATTGTTGCTGCAGGACTCTATATTTTGTTCGTCTGGAATTTTGACACGAAATGGTAAGATCAGCTTTTGACAATCAAGATGCCAATCGACCCGAACAGCAAAACCTAGGACATGTCTGATGAAAGAAATTCACAAGGGTTTTACGACCTGTCAATCACTAACTGCCCAGGTACGGGAGGAGGAGTGTTCTTGAGAAGCCTCGCAAAGCGGGCCTGGACAAAACATCTGGTGTCGCAAACGCTGTGCACGCTCTACCGGCAGAAGGAAGGCGAATTCGGAAATGGCCTTTCCATGATATACAGTCTTAAAATCATTCTTTACAAACATGTCAAGTTAAAGAAAAATACAACAGAAAGTTACAAGGTCATAATTGTGTCTTCATTGATTTGCTTTATTTTACTTCGCGTGTTGCATCACTTTTGGCTTATTTGCGAAGATGGAGATGAGTAATGATATGATAGAATTGATGAATAAGCACTCAAAAACATCAATGCCCAGGCCGAGATTCGAACCCGGGATTCCTGGCATTCCTAAACACTCCACCATAGGGCCGGTAATTGTTATCTTGAAGATAGATGTTTTTTTACAGGTTTCACTGTTTTGGAGACAATTTGTTTGGCAATTATATCATCTTTTGTAAATATGACTCTTTCCTATCCTTTTATTAGAGACCTTGATGAGAAACTGGCTAGCTGGAAAATTGGAATTTGAAATTAAATAATTTCATCTTTGGACAGCCAGTGCTCAGTAACACACAGTACATGTGCATCTACATTCATCGGTTAGGAGCATTTCTAAGTCTAACACTTTGCCTTTAATACCTTGAATGTTTAGATGCACAATATTGCAATGTATGACTCTCTTCTTCATTTGAGACTAACAATTGGGTGTAAGACCTTGTTCCTTAGGTTTAACATTTACATTAATTGTTGTGTTTTTACACATCTTTAAGTTTGCCCTGAACACTTCTTATTCTATCGGATGTTCGTTCTGATGGTTATTTTTCTTTTTCATTAACTCTTTTATTGCCTTTTTCATCTTTTCTCAGTTCACTACAATTTTCATTTTCTGCTTCACTACCTTTTCCATTACTTACCATTTTACTGCATTTTTCACCATTTATCACAACACGGACTTTTCCACCATTACCACATCACTACATTTATTTCAAATTTACCACTTCACTTCCCTGATTATTTATGGATTCAATAGAATTGCACTTTCTTCTTTGATTTATGATGTACTCAGTTACCACCTTACATATTGATTTTGACACCTTTTCTTTCCCAGATAAGTTCAGATGCATGCCGTGATTTGTGAAATTGTTCCTTTCTAGCCTGCTTACATCTACAATAGGTGCGTTCGGAGAACTGAGCCGATGCGGAGCAGCTCACTTGTGAGCGATCACCGGGAAAATATAAGTTCTTCGAACGCTTCAGCTCAGTGATCGCATCCACGGCCGATATTCGTCTGCTGCAAACAAATTAGCAACGTTTACCATTGTGCTGGAGACCCGGTGAAATCGACTCAAACGAACTGGAACGTTGTAATCAAGAAATATAGAGTTGTATGAACAAAGAGTATTCAAATTATTTCTCTGTAATGGATAATCTAGCGAATCTTTTACCGTTTTTCGATGGTGGGTTAGACATAAATGTCATATTAAATGCTGCAATGGAGCTTGCAGAACCGCCACATTTAGAACCAAATGTGCCAGATGAAGATGTAAGAAATGAGAACTATTTCGAGTTGGCAATGCCAAATTATAGTTTGGATGAATACCAAAGCCATTTTAGAATGAATCGAGTGACAATGGAGGTAAGTAACTTTGCTACATATGAGTGTAAAATACTGAAAATTTAAAGCTGAAACTGGATTTTAAATGGTACAATGGGTAAAAACTAAGCCATCAAAGAACCATGTTCGATGCTTAATTGAATCACATTTTCCAGTTAGGTTTCACAATTTTTTTGACCAATATTCGAAAAGAAAACTAACACATTATTGTTATATATTAGTGGAAGTTTAGTTATGAAGCCATGGGCTGAAACAGCCAAAAATTTAACACATACACTCCAAGAAATATGTACAAGAGCAAATTAGAGGTAAAGAAATGTTATAAAGGACAATTGCAACAGGACAGTCCAAGGAATGTTAACTGGATTTGCTATAGATTTGGTTTGAAACAAAAACACTGAGCTGAAGGTTGTCCAGCTATGGGAAAAGCTTGCAGACCTTATGGCAAGATAAATCATTTTTCTAATGTTTGTAGATACAAGAATGAAATAAAGGATGTAGATAAAAGATCACCTGGGAAGAAGGCAGATTTCATGCATCAAAAACAACCTAACTACACCTCAACGGCTGTGCAATATTTAAATAAGACTACGTCAAATGTAAGATCTTCTTCTACACCCTCTGAGGAGGAAGATGCGATAAACAAAACCCGAGGTAATAATTTTGACTACAGTGGAAGCCAGCACAATATATTCAGTATAAATGTAATAAATACTGTACAGCATAAAAATGAAGAAAGTAGCAAGGATGTTGAGGAGTTATTATGCAATGAGATTCAACCCTTACATGTTCAGCTATATATCTGCAATGAACCAGTTAAATTCATAGTGGATACAGGAAGTTATGCTAACATTCTACCTAAGAGTATTGTATGGAAAAGCAGCGACGTTTTACAATTGAATCCACTCAAAAATGGCTATGGTACTATCACAAGAGAAAAGTTGAAGTTTGAGGGTCAAATTTCCTTACCTGTAAAGTATAACTCACTGAGTTATGAAATGCCGTTTATAGTAGGAGATTTAAATGATTTAAAACCGATACTTGGTCGAGCAGGATTGCGTATTCTCTTTGGCGACTGGAGAAGAAGTTTGGTAATTGATACTGTGCAAGGGCAAATGGAAGAAAAAATTTGGAATAGTATTACAAGGAGCTTGTACACAGACACATCGAATGGGGAATCAGGGAAGTTGAAATCTGATATTTTAGTAAAATTTAAAATTTTGTTCAATAATGACATTTCAGAATCTATAAGAAATATTAATGTTAGAATTCCATTGAAGCCTGGATTTGTACCTGTGAAAAGGAAAGGTTACAATCTACCTTACTTTATGCGTGATGAAGTAGGCAAGGCAATAAAAGATTTGTGCCAGCAAGGAATCTTAGAAGAAATAGAAAGTTCTGATTGGAGTAGTCCTGTAGTTCCTGTGCGAAAAGCAGATGGAAGTATTCGTGTATGTGCTGACTATAGCAAAACTGTAAATCCAAATGTAGATACTTTACAATATCCACTTCCAACTTTTGACGAGCTTTATCATAAGTTAGGTTCACATAAGTGGTATACGAAGATTGATCTACGTTCAGCTTTTCATCAATTATTAGTCGAAGAAAAGTCTCAACGTGTTCTTACCATTGTAAATGAAGGTCATTTATATGTACATAAACGTTTACGATTTGGATCTAAAATAAGTCTCAAGTATTTCAAGGAGCCATGGACACAATACTTGGTGGTATTGATGGAGTGGTATCATTTATTGATGACATTCTTTTAGGAGCAGATACATTGTATGACTGTTACAAACTGACTGTATTAGTTTTGGAAAGATTGATGCAGTACAATGTAAAAGTAAATTTACAGAAGTCTGAATTTTTTGTTCATGAAGTAAATTTTCTAGGAAGGAAATTCACGGAACATGGAATTTTACCTACGAATGAACATGTTCAGGCAGTGTTAAAATGTAAGGTGCCCGAGAATAAAAAGGAATTGGTGACATTCATGGGTTTAGTGGCGTATCATGCACGATTTTTGCCTAATTTGAGTTCTAGGATACCTAATCTTTATTTATTGCAAAAGAAGAGTGTACAATGGTTTTGGAACGAAGAATGTGAAAGGGAGTTTCAGCTAGTTAAGCAGCTATTAGTTTCTGCACCTGTTTTAGTATCATATGACACTCGATTGCCATTAGTTTTAGTCATGGATGCAAGTGGATATGGGATAGGTTGTCAGTTGACACATAAAATAGAAGGAGTGCTGAAACCTATTGCATATTTTTCAGCTACTTTAACAGATAGTCAAAAAAGTTACTCTCAAGCTGACAAGGAAAGTTTGGCAGTAGTGGAAGGTATAAAACATTTTCATATATATTTGGTAGGAAACAAATTTAAAATTCTAACAGATTCTTCAACAGGTAAATCGATATTAGATCCGGACAAAGCAATTTCTCCTACAGTATCTATGAGATGGCAAAGATGGAGGTTACTTCTAGCAAATTATGATTATTCCATTCATTACACGAAGAATGTAGGGATAGCTGATGTCTTGTCCAGATTACCTGTGTCATGTTTAGTGAATGAAGAAGAGGATTTACCTATTTATTTTTTGGATAATGACACATTGATAAGTAAAGATCCTTTAAGAGTTGAGGAAGTAATTGAAGCAATGAAACAGGATGAAACATTGTTACTAGCATATGAATACACAGTGAATGATTGGAGGAATGTAGCACGTAACGAAGCTGATGGAGAATTGAAAAATTATTCTCAGAATAAAAATGTCTTAAATTGCAATAATGGAATGTTATGCCATGGTGAGCGAATTGTAGTGCCAAAATTATTGAGAAATAAGGTTCTACAAGACTTGCACAAATTTCATTCTGGAGTTGTGAAGTCCAAACATGTTGCAAGAAAGTACTTTTGGTGGCCGAGCATGAACCAGGATATAGAGAATTATGTTCTGTCGTGCAATGTGTGCAGAAGACATTCAAGAGCACCAAATGAACAAGAGTATGTTTCATGGAAGCCTGAAAATGAACCATTTCACAGAGTACACATAGATCATTTTTTCTTCCATGGATATAAATTTCTTATTTTAGTGGATGCATTTAGTAAATATGTAAATGTTTGGCAAGTTGTTAATTTAACGGCTGAAGAAACTGTTGAGAAGTTGACAAATCATTTTTCCATATTTCGAATACCAAATATCATAAGTTCTGATGGTGGCCCTCCATTTTCCAGAAGGGATTTCCAGAGATTTTGTAACAATCATGGAATAAAATTAATTCATAGTCCACCGTATAGACCATGTGCAAATGGAGAAGTTGAAAGGCACATACAAATCATCAAAAGGTCTGCAAGGATACATAAATCACATTGCAGACATGAACCAGATTAGAAATGTTATGATTATTGTTACTATTATGTTTCATTTTGCAACCAAGGGGAATATTGTTATGTATTAGTGGAAGTTTAGTTATGAAGCCATGGGCTGAAACAGCCATAAATTTCAAATGATATATATATTGTTGTTATAGTTACTTGTTGTTGATTTTTTATATACATGTGTATTGAAGTTGATATAAAAATGTTCGAACCCAAGTGTTTCATTGAATAAGTTCTTCGAATCAATACAAGATAAGTGGCGACGAGGATGGGATAGATTTGTAAGTTTAAAAATTAATAAGATTATTATAATTGAATAAAAGATTAGGTATCCTAGAACTCAAATTAGGCAAAAATCGTGCATGATACGCCACTAAACTCGTTCATTTATTGTTATCAGTGATTGGAAATAATGTGTATGAGGCATTGTATATTAAATTAGTTCCAAATGATCCTAGTAGTTTTCCTGTCGAGGTTTTGCTGACAGAACTCGTTGATATTTATGAACCTAAAACAAACAAGTTGCTTGAGATATTTATGAACCTAAAACAATCAAGTTGCTTGAGATATATAAATTTAAAAATGCTAAAAAAGAGCATGGTGAATCAATGGATGATTTTTGGACTTGAGGAAGGTACATTATGAAGTACTAGACAGATTTGGTAGCCATATTCAGCAAGGCTCAAACATCCACAAAGTTAATACATACAGTCCAAGAAATATGTACAAGAGCAAATTAGAGGTAAAGAAATGTTATAAAGGACAATTGCAACAGGACAGTCCAAGGAATGTTAACTGGATTTGCTATAGATGTGGTTCGAAACAAAAACACTGAGCTGAAGGTTGTCCAGCTATGGGAAAATTATTGTGTGATAATCACATTTTTATGTGATGTTTTAGTCAGAATATTTACATTAGAGCATACTTATAATATGTACGTAGAGTACAACACACATAAATTTGCGCTCATACCAATTTTCGTTTCGTCTCCCTCTCTCTTAGTATCACGTGTTCTACCCTGCTCGAAAACCTTCGCTATTGTTGCCATATTGTCATTCCATTCCTGGACACACTCGGGCAAACATCATTGAAAACAATTGAATAGCGCTCCAGCTCGCAGTTCACACCGTTCGGCAGGGACGGTAATGTGGCAATATAGCACGGCGTAGTGGTAGCTTCTTTTATGCAGTGCATGTTCATTGGCTAGCTAGTAACTAGTGTTGCCAACTGTAATAATGAAGCACTATTTCTGTCACGGAAGGGGAAAGGCAGGTAAAATGACGGTGAGTTTTGTTGGATTGGAAGCACCATATTTTTATTTTATACTAAGTATTTTACCGGTTTGATGTTGTGTGCGTGTATTGCGGGTGTGTTTGTTACTGAACATTAAATTCCATAATGCCTCCAGTTCTGTCAAAGTTGAAATCAAAAACCTTGCATAGCCAAGCTCGGGAAATTGATTGCAATGTGCACGAGTTCATGAAGGAGGAAGCCAGTCAAGGTGTTAGCACCCAAATACAGCCTTTTGGCAAGAGAGCAGCGGCTGCGACTGGAGTTCCTGAACAAACAATCAGGGCTATCATGAACGAAAGACAATCTCTTGAGATGTCAGAAGGCCCCTCCACATCATTCCACACTCCCGGGAAAGAACAACAAGACCAGTGACCAAATCGTCAGTGGACGGTTTCCATGAAAACGTTATCCGTAGGTGCATATACGACTACGCTCTGCGTGAAAATCAAGTGCCGACATTGAAAAAATTGCATGTCAAATTACAGGCGGACATAAATTTTGCGGGAAGTCAAGAGAGTTTGCGACGTTTGCTGCGAAAGATGGGATTTAGGTGGAGGAAGAGGAGGCTGTCATTTTTGCTGCTTAATGTGATGCATATTGTTTTCTGTGTTAAAATTGCCATGCTTTGATGGGTGACCAAGTTCATAGCAGGGCCGGCGGAAGGGGAGGGCGAACCGTGCCACCGGCAAAGGGGGCCGAATTTGAAGAGAAGAAAAAAATAAGCCTATTGAAAACTGTGGTCGAGCGAGATATTCTTTTGTGCTTAATAGTATTGAAATAGCATAATAAGTCTCGTTATTTATTTTATATTTTGATATTTTACTTAGGAATATATTGATTTTCAATTTCCCGTTGCTGCGTAATGACGGGGGGGGGGGGGGTGAAATGGAGCGGCATCTGCCGCCACCGCCCAGGGAGGCAAAATGACTAGCCCTGACATTTGTGCTCTAAGCATCAATTGCAAGCCCCACATTAATAAAACAACACTCTTGAATGATTTCCATTGCAGTAAAATGTGGCCCAAGTTCATTTTGTTTTATTGCGATTTCATCATGCTACGAATGCAATTTTTACATGGTTCAATTTCGATTTACCTATGTTAACACATACTGCAGAGGTTTAGAGATCACTTAAGATTTTGTTCAATATATGCTTTCGTGGTTAGGTTAGGCAGGTCAGGTTTGGTTATTTTATAATTAAAATAATGTCCCTAAATGCATTGTACTAAGGTTCTGATTTACTTCTACATTCGTCCCCACTAGTCTACAATACTTACTGTCACTTGTCAATGGAATTCTTTTTTTTTTTTCAAGAAATATTTTTTCGAATCTAAACAGTGTTCATAACTTTAAGGAAGGATCAGTTTAGTATGACAATGATTTCCAAAATTCTATGATAATTAGTCTTTCTGCTAGAATTTGGAAAAAAATTCAAAAACAGTTGGAACTGTTACCGAAAAAATCTAACAAGGATGCCTGGAGTTTTTAATCTCATTCCCAAGGGTTTGGAATCTCTGGTCTAGAGAGTGGGATAATCAGTGTTCGAGAAGCATTACAGGGGAATACCAATCCCTAGCAAGAAAAAATTGTTTAAAGCACCCCTTCCTCCCAATTTCCATTTCAAGCTCTAATGATAGAAAACTTTGGATGTGTACTATTCATTTGAAGCAACATCTATTTTCACATTCAATAGATTTTTGAGAATTATGTTCTTTCTTATGTTGAAATATGGAACATACTTTTGTATGTGCTCTATGGTAGCCCTAATGTTAGAAGTCTACAAGAAGACAGATATAAAGCTGGGAGAAATCAAGGAGGTAGGGAGATAATGGCCTGACATGAAACTCCAATTTAGGTTCAACTGAATTTTCAAAACAAATTTACTGTACAAAAGAAAAATATATCAAGGTATTTGCTAAAAATGGTGAAGATTCTGAGAATGTAAATTTTAATTTTCAGGAAGTGACAAATGCTGTTGGAAGACAGCTTAACCATGAGAGGCACCTTATTCCATTACCCAAGAAAGTTGCTTTCACAAACTGGATGTTGGCAAAGTTAGAAAGATTCTTATCCACAGGCGACAGATTTGGATTTGCAAAAAGTTCAGCCCATGACAGTTTTTGTGAAGTGACAACTGCATTGTCTCAAATGATCGACATGTACATCGTTTGGCCCAATGAAGTAAAGCGTGATGAAATAACGAGGGTAAGTTCTGTAACAATAGTTATTTTGCATTTTATTTGTGCTTGAATTTCTATGTCTTCGGAAGTTTTCTCAACTTGAAAAGAAACTCAAAATAATACAGGTGGCAACTGTGATGCAACCTCTTAGCATAGTTATGATTTTTTTTTTCACAGTGCCAGCCTCAGAATCACAAAATTTGTTTCTTAGAACTAAGGCTACCTAGAAAATTTAACTTTAGAAGGGTATCCATTTTGCTGTGAAGCACCACTAGAAGAACTAATGTAAAAAAATGTGAAGTTGGAAAAACTCGCCAGACAATACTTGTGTGCTGTATGTTTTTTTATGCAGGTGGAATTGAAAAATATAAGTATGTAGTAAGAAGTTGATTTAATTTTTTAATATTAACCCCAGTCTCATCATTCATTGTAACTAGACATTTGCTCTGAGTAGAAAGTAACATTTTCATAATGAATGGTTATGCTAAACATTTGATATGAATGGTTATCTTGGAGATTAAAGATTTTGATTTCAAAGTTCATTATTTTCTTCTTTGCATGTTGCTCCTGCTATTATCCCTTACGTCTGGTCTTATTTTTAAAATTCTCTCTTTGCATTCAGGTGTTTGAAGAAAAATCTGGGATTCCAGGTGGTGTAGGAGCGATTGATGGGTGCCACATCGTCGTCAAGCAGCCAGAAGGAAATGTAGTCGACTTCTACAACGGAAAAATGAGCAATCTGTCATACTTCAAGGTGTGTGTGACCATAACAGGAAATTCACAAATATCTTTGTTGGGATGCCAGGAAGAGTTCACGATGCATGGGTGATGAGGAACAGCCTGTTGCATGAGAGGTTAAGGAATAACCTGCTTCCACCAAACCAGCATTTGATTGGTGACGCTTCTTATCCATTAAGCCAAAATAAAATAATGGTCATCTCACACCCGAAAAAATAAATTATAACATAAAACTAAGTTCCATCAGATCAGTAATAGAAAGAGCTTTTGGACTTCTCAAATGCAAATTCCGATATTGCAGATCCAATGTCTGCGAACAGAATTATTGCAGCACGTTGTGTATTGCATAACATCATTGTGGAAAGAGAGGGATTGGAGGCAGATGGTGGTGGTGATGATGATGATGATGATGATGATGCTGTGGAAATTCATGACATGTATGATGATGATGTTGCTGATAATGGTCATGATGATTTTCGAGAAAGAGGGGAAAATAAACGAAACTACATTGTCACCTTGTTACAGCAATTGTAGAATGAAAGTGACATATTTCTGTCCTTGATTGTCCCAAAATACATTATTGGAACCTAGTATGGCTGCTTTGCTCAATATCCTCAGCCAGGGTGGGAAAGCCAGGGAATTTACTTTTTCCGAAAAGCTCAGAGAAATTTACCATGTTTCTGGTAAAATGAGCATTTTTGTGTAGTAATGCACTAGAAATAGGTTTTTGAATTAAGTAAAAGCCAACCAAGAAGTTTTAAATTTGTTGTGTACAAACTATACTTCAGTTTGATACACTTAATATTATCAATAGTTATCGTAGAAATTACTACAGTAAATGGCTATTGGCATTTACTACTTTTTGTGGAAATTTTAGGATTATACAAGGGTTAAAACATACTAAATTTTACTATGATTACATGTTATTTATGCTATAATTGTTATGATGAATTCTGTATTTACCATTAGTCAATATGTTGCAAGTATTATATAAAAGCTTGCCCTTGATGCTCATATCCAACAGTCAGTTTCTGTTAAATTTCCCCCTTCCCTTATTAGTTGGAACCTGTAAATGAATATTCTAAAAACTTGCGTAAGTGGGATTCTAAGTTTAAGGTTTATCTAAAATACAGTTATATTCTTACATACATGTTACAATTACCTGGTCTGGAAAACTCGGGGAATTTTGTTTCTACAAATTTGTAGACAAACTGTTGGGGAAATTTAAAATTCTTCTTGAAAATTCAACATTTTTGTAGTAGTGCACCAATATGTTTTGTTTTTTTTAACAATGGAAAAAATGGACAAGCAAGCAATTTAAAATTTTGTTCACTTCTTTGTAAACTTCAATTTGATATACTGAGTATTACTGGTAGTTACATTAGAAATTGTATATTAAATACTTTATGCATGGGCATGTTTTGAACTATTTTCTTGTAAACATCTGCTACAGTAAGTGTCCATCATTAGCCTTTCTGTTGATATTCAACATCAGAATGTATACCCTTCTATTTTTCTATGTAGCCTTGGTTTGTAAGTAACAAATATTGTGATTCTGAGGCTGGCACTGTGCAAAATATTTCATAATGGTACCAAGAGTCAAGGGAGTTACCATGTGTATTGTTTATGTTTCTTTTCAACATGAGAATTTAATTTCCAAAATATATACAAATTCACCCACAAATAAAATTCAAAATAACCCTTGTTATTTCATCATGCTTTACTTCATTGGGCCAAACAATGTGCATGTCAATCATTTCATACACATTTGTCACTTCACCAAAAATATCATGGGCTGTACCTCTTGCAAATCCAAATTGGTCATGCCAAATGTTATGTAAATTACATACATGTTTAACTACATGAATTCTATAATGGTTTAGTCTGGACTTTTGGTTTTGGACCTTACACACCCTTTTGGTATCAAGAAGTGAGTAATAATAAGAATTTTATAATATTTCCCATGTTCCAGATTAGTATTTTTATAATGTAATGTATATAATGTAAATAGTGTAGATTTAGAGCCAAAGTGATCATGAACCAGGCATTTGTAAAAACAAAAAAGATAGTTGTCTGAATTTCTGATATACTGTACACAAATTTAAATTATTTAGTGGATTAGTTGAATCTTCTTGAATGGCTTACATGCAAGATTTAAGAGTAACGTAAATATATATTTTGAGAAGTTAATAAAGTATTTACTTTACATCTGGATATACAGTCCTTCCTTGGATGATTTACAGATTCCTTATTAATCATTATTATCAAAAAGCAAACCTTTTCTCATTATGTCTTAAATGTTTTATTTGTTTAAAACATGTTTTTTGGTTTGTTCCTGATTTTATTTGTTTAAAACATGTTTGAAACAAAAATTATGATTTTGTTTAATTTTTTTAAAAAATGCCAACCTTGTTCTTCATACATAGTTAAGAAATGATATACTATGTTATTTCAATTCTATTTTTTTGAAGGTGATAAAAACCCTATAAGAGCTAAAATAATTTTCTTTTACCAGACATTTATTATTTTTTGGGGGGCCCAGGGTAATCTCTTGCATACCCCCTGTTAATTTACACACTGATTCAAGTTGGTAGCATATAAATTTTCACCAGGCTATGCAAAGGGTATCCTCCCAAATTGCTGGGGAGACGTTAATGAAATGTGTTGAGTGAGTGCCAGTAATGAAAAATTTGTTTTCTGTATCCATATTTAAATTTCTTCTTGAAATCCAGAAGATTTTGGAACTAAATTTGTTTCCGTTTCCCAACATTTTCGTCGCAGTCCTAAGTAAAGTTCACGTGCATGTGAAAAACAAATGGCTTGAACTAATAAATGAAAGTGTTAATTGGCGAAATTTTGTAGCACAAATTTTGGATATTTATATAACATCAGTGGGCCGTAATGAACTTTTACAAAAAAAAATGTTATATTAAATCAGCAAGAAAACAAAAGTCGCCTTGAATACGTAAGAAACAGGAAACACTGCTAAATGTAAGATGGACTGAAATAGAAATGTTTGGTATGTTATGTGAACAATTAAATCCAACTGTACCAGAAAAATTAATGTTTCGTCCTATTCCATGTAACTCTGTGGAACTAGAAATATTTTAGAAATGAAATTGAGAAGGCCTCCATTATTTCTAGGAATTTTTATAGAAATAGTGAAAGAAAAAGAAAAGATCTATTGAAACTAGAGTTAAAAACAGTAAAGTTGTAGTGAAATCACAGGTGCTGAGACGTTGTTATCGGTGTCAATCTCCATTGCACTTGATAAAAAACTGTCCTAATAAGCATGAAACCTTATTTAATGCTGTGAAGAAAGAAGAAAACTCTGTTGCTGTTAAATAACTTTAAAAAAGTTCGTTATTACATGGTTTTGTTATGAAAGGGGGTAAGAATATCCTAGGAAAACTTACCCCCTACCCAAAAGTTGCCACAAAGCAACATAATAAGGAAGTTTAGGGTAGAGGATTAACTTGTCCTAGGATATTTTTACCTTCTTTCAACACAGAACCATGTAATAACGCAACTTAAAGTAGGGGGTAATCTTGTCCTACCTAGGATAGTTTTACTCCCTATGACTACAATGAAACAAAAAAGAGACATTTGTGCATGGTGTAAAGATGTCCTAGGATGTTTTTACCCCCTATGACAACAAAGGAACATAATAACACACCTTTGGGCAGAGAGTAAACTTGTCGTAGGATATTTTTAAACCCTTTCACCACAAAAACACGTAATAACGAACTTTTGGGTAAGAGTATACTCGTACTACGATATTTTTACCCCCTTTTACCAGAAAACTAACGTAATAACGCACTTTTGGGTAGGGGTAAACTTGTCCTGGGTTTTATTACCACCATTCACCCACTCACCAGAAAACCAAGTAATGACGAACTTTTGGGTTGGAGGTAAAGTTGTCCTAAGATATTTGTACACCCTTTCACCACAAAACCACATAGTAATAAAATTTTGGGTAGTGGGTAAACTTGTCCTGGGATATTTTTACCCCCTTCACTAGAATACCACGTATTAACTAACTTTTGGGTAGGCGGTAAATTTGTCCTAGGATATTTTTACCACGTTTCACCACAAATTCACGTAATAACGCACTTTTTGGTAGCGGTAACTTGCCCGAGGATAGTCCAGTGGCATAGCATGGGGTGGGCAAAGTGTGCGACCGCCCGGTCCTCGCGCTTGAAGGGGCATCGCATCCCATAGGTTCCATACGAAAATGTAATAAATAGAAGTGAGAAAAATTGATGGGAAAGGCTAATTCTTTTGCACAATAAAATTAAAACATTTATCTTGCTTTAAATTTTAGTTTTTGAAGTATTATTTCAAAGCAGAGGCGTAACATACACGCAAGCATGCCCTAAACCTAAGGGGGCCAGGAAGAATGTAAAATTATTGTTGTATTTCTCATATGAAACATTTGCGCAAGAATTTACGATAACTTGCTCGGACATTTTTATCCATTTATCATTTTTGTGAATAAAAAGCACTTTGTCTTGTATTTTTTCTTTCTCTTGACCTTATACTCCCGATTTTAATATGTTAACAATAAAAACACCTCCAACTGCCACGGAGCAAGTCAACTCAAGGAGGGCATGGATAATATTAGGAGTTCTTCCTTCCTTCCTACAGCTTCAGATGCAGCGATTGTCCTCTGCAACGAGTACAAAGATGATTTATCCTCCGAATGTGCTGATCAACTTCTAAATTGAGGAATGTGCTTAAATCTGAAATCACCTCATCTACAAGTGCTTTGTCAAAGTTTCCTCTCCTTGATAACTCTACACTAGCTTCCAGTGTTCTCTGCAGCATGTACCGTCTTCTCTTTATTTCTTACTCTTCCAGTAACAGTCACGACAGAAAAACTATCTTGCTCAAAATTGTAACTTACGAAGAACTCCTGGAAGATAGTGTAGAGTAGTGTGATTCAGGCCAAGTCAAGTGGATATGAAACCCACTCGGATATGTGTATTGTACAATGGCCCTTCTAGGTTAAGCACACAATTTTTTGTCTGTTTTGGTTGTTTGTTGCTCTCCAAGTTTACAGGTGAACAAAGGAAGGTGCAATGATTGACAAAATTGAGGCACGGAGCGTCATCAAATTCCTGCATCTCCAGGAGAAAGCAGCGAAGCAAATTTACGATGAGATTAAAGCAGTATACGGGGAGGAAAGCCCATCCTATGAGATGGTTTTCAAGTGGAAACGGCAGTTCCAAACCGGCCACATGGTAATTTCCGATGCTCCTAGGACAGGGAGACCGTCCTTCACAAATTATGCCACATTGATGGAGAAAGTGAAGAAGATGATAATGGAAGACTGGAGGATCACCATTGAAAGTGTGATGGCTGTAATCGGTGTTAGTTATGGGTCCAACAATATCAATTTGTTGGTATTGAAACCGAATGTGTGGAGGAGGCAGTCTAGTAGCTAGATATTTTGGCCTTCTAGCCAGGATTGTGGTTTAGCGCCCCCTTCTGCTGCTCTGCTAAACACAGACAATTTATGTTCGTCCTTCGATATTTTATTCTCATGCCATGGTTTGTGATATTTACATCATTCAAATTTTGAAATAAGGTGACAAAGAAAAACTCATTAAAATAATATAGGTTATATTTAGATATTCGTTCTTTGCATCTCTTTAAAAAAAAGTTAGCATAGTCTTAGTGTCTGAAAATCTTATTTAAAAACGTATTATTACTACTACTTTGGTTTTAAAACATCCAGCAGTGTTTTACAAGAATATACCTCTGAAAAGTGTAAAATTCTTCGTCGCATATTAATAAACATCATTTTCGTCAGTAATTTATTACGTATTAGGGCTCTGAAGTTGATGACCTAAAAAATGCCAAAAGATGACCTATGGAACGACCTTAAAATTATTGAAAAATGACCTAAAAATTGTCAGAAACGAGCTAAAAATGGTCAGAAACGACCCAAAGATATTTATGAAAATGAAATGAAAATGAAACTACTGAAGCAAAGGGGTAAAGCAATTAAGTGCTAATGTAATTGTCTTTATTTTTACTTCAAGATTACATAAAATATGCCTGTATAATTAATTTTCTTTCAGAGTGGGCCTTCCACGATACTATTGTCAGCCAGCAACTGAAAATACAGTTGTTTCACGTCCATCAGAGCATAGGCTATATCTTTTTTCAATATTGAGACGAATTTTACTTTAAAACTACAGATTAAAGCAAAAATATTGTCCAGCAACGGAACCTCATAGTAGGCTTCACACAAAGTATTTTAATCCGTTGCCAAACCTTTAAGTTAAGAATAATATTGTGCTAAAAAAAAAAACATAGCAGGAAATTCAAATATGTAAGTTTTGTTAGTAAATGCATTTGAAATTCATGAAACAATAGGAAAGGAGAAAAATATACTGAAAAATAACCTAAAAGCCAAACAGCAGTAAAATGAAAAAAAAATGCAAAATAAAACAGTGTTTTCTGATTCTAATTGAAGTGAAACGGACTTATATCAGGCTTGGCATTGTTTTCAGGCTCAGAAAATAGATGGTTTTTCATCCACATCTGAGCACTATTTGTTATTATTATTTAAGTGTGGTAAATTGCAGACGTATCCCTGAACATTTTGTATCAATTCACATTGAGATTTCAAATATTAAGAACAGATGAGAGCCTCGCACTCTAAACTCGCCCAAGGCCTCGCGATATGTTGCTATGCCACTGATTTTACCCAGAAAACCAAGTAATAATTAACTTTTGGGTGGGGGGTAATCTTTTCCTAGGACGATCTTACCCAGGGGTGCCCATTTCCTCCAAGGGCAATGACGCACTTCCCCCAAAATCATATCATGCGTCCCCCCAAATCATATCATTCGCGCCCTCAAATCATATCGTAATCCCCACAAAGTATTTAATTACGACAGAGTGTCTACCGAAAGTAACTTTTCCTTAGCTTTACTTAACACCGTATCACGTCGAAGGCGTGACTCGAACCCGGGACACCTGGCGTCATAACTCAATAGGTTAATCACGTTGCCAAAAGAGTCCGGCCGAGATGCTGAAGGTAGCTTCTTAAAAGCAATTTACACTAGCGACCTTCAGTGGATCTGAAAAATCCGCTGATACGAATTCTACGGGAACACCTATGAGAAATAAAGCAAACACAGCTTTACGCGGTCTCGTCAACGGTTTTAACGATCGGAAGTTCGAATTCCACAAAATTGTTCGAGAGAACATTTCTCACCATGCAGATTCGGCATGTTCCTAAGTACCAGGGATCCACTGGTCAAACCCCCCCGTCGAAAGCAGCCCCCTTTTTCATCGCTGAAGTCGTCCTCGCATAAGTTCGCCCGAGTGATATCGTCGCGCCTTCAGGAATTAACAGTTCCGTCGCCGTCCGTTAACCCCAGGAAGCCAAGATACGCCCCAAGTGTTTGTGTGTCGTGTGTGCGTGTGTTCGCGTTGTCCGCATGTTCGTCGGTTCTCGGTATGACTCCTGTCGTCGGACCTTCCACAACGATCTCCATTAGCCAATGAACGCTCACCACAGCGATTTCTAAAGGAGCAGACGATGTCATTTCTTAACGAATGCTTACTAGTGTATTTTTTTCTGTTCCCACTGGCCTCACAACATCTTAAGCCAGTACTTAGTGTATAAACTACAAGCTAACAGTGTAACATCAGGGAACAGTTTTTTTATGACCCGCAGAAAGACTTGACAATTTTTTTCGAACAAGAATGCTGTTATCAGTATATGTATATTACTAATACATATATAACAAACGGTTCAAAGTGTATGAACAATTTTGGAGTGCCAAACAATGTTCAGGAGGGACTGACTCCTTGACAGGGTATCGGCAATACGCCTCTGTTTTTCCTTTTTTCTCACGTGTGTTAAAGTGCTTCAGTGAGAGTTCCGTGTGACAGTGATAAACACCGCTACGGAGGAACCATGGAAAATTGTTGTTAATCAGCATCAGCTGACCTCTGTTAGTATGCACGCCTTAATTGTTTTGCTTCTAATCCAGTATGTTTAGAGTTTTAAGTGCATGGTTTTTGGTTGTGTTCATTTTTTTTCTCCTTTCACCGCCTTTGTTTAACACTATATTTTTGGGTTGGTGTAAATAAATTGTCTTCTACAATTGACTAGACTGGTCGGGTACATGTTACAAACAAAAGAGGGCGTGACTAGAACCCGGGACACCTGTAACTCAATAGGTTAATCACGTCGCCGAAAGGTTCCGGCCGGGATGCTGCAAGTAGCTTCTTAAAAGCAAATTACACCAGCGACCTTCAGTGGATCTGAAAGATCCGCTGATTCGAATTCTAGCGGAACACGTATGGGAAATAAAGCAAACACAGCTTTATGCTAAAAACACCGTTAACGATAGACGCGGTCTCGTCAACGGTTTTAACGATCGGAAGTTCGAATTCCACAAAATTGTTCGAGAGAACAAGCGCTAGCGCCCACCCAAAATTTCCTGTGCCCATCCGATTGCCCACTTAGTGTTTCGTGGACGGAAGAGGGGAAATGCAAATTGTTTTTGGAACGTTTGTTGCCTAAATATTCGGAACGGTTCTTTTTTGGTGGTGTTATTCCTAATTCATTTGCTGAAATTCAAGTGGCCTTGACTAATATCCAGAAATATCATAAGCTTGCACAGGATTTTTTTGAAAATATTAAAAGTGAAAAAGTGAACTTTCATTCTCCTCTACCACCCCAGAATAAAGACAGAACAGTTAATCAGTGCCGTAAGTACGTACCAGGGATTTAATCATAGAGAAAATATTTTCCCTTTAAAAAGAAAAATGTTTGCAATGCAGCAGAAAATAGGAAGCAATTCTCCTAATATTAAGTGTCACGCTATTTTCATTAACTGTATGGTTGCTCAACAAGATATATTAGCTTGTGTGGATACAGGGAGGACTCACAATATTTTTGAAAGAATCCTTGTGGGACAATATTAAAAAGAACAGGAAATGTAAGGAACAGGATGTAAACTTTCAAGTTACAGTTGGTAATTCAAGGGTGTTGCAAATGCATAAGAAAGTAGTGCTACCATTAGTGAAATGAAGTGTCATGGCCTGTCGAATTCTATTTTGCGAAGAACTTACTTATAGACTGTGTATTAGGATTAAACTTTCAAATAAAAACATTTGGAAAATGGTTTAGTGACTTTGAAACATTCGAAAAATAGTGTACCTATTCTGTGGAATAGTGGCAGTATTATTAATGGATTTGACATTTTTCAGGATAGTAGTAACTCCTTTTCTACAGCACGTTCTGGATCCCAAGGACTTCATTCAAGATATTCTGGACTAGGGATGGCCAGATCCGGATCCTGGCGGATCCGAAATCCGGATGCGGTTGGTTCCGGATCTTAAGGATCCGGATCCTAAAATTTTTCGGATCCGCGGATCCGGAATTTTCGGATCCGGATCCGTTTTGCCATCCCACATGTGCTTCTTTGGAAAGTAAGAATGTGCTTATAACATATTGTTACCTGCTAATATACATATATATATATAGTGTGTGTGCGCGCGTGCGCGATTTGTAATTAATTAATACGCTTACAAGGGAGGTCTAAGTCTCCCCCTCCGATTTCCATGAAACTTGGCAGGTGTATAGAAGCCTTCCCTCAAATGTCAAGATGAGGAGAAATTGAAGTGGAGATCTGACCCCGAAACCACGTAAATATGGCATAGGAAGAAACAGGGGGCATAGGGCCTCTCTATACTCCTGTCAAATTTCATGGGAATCGGAGGGGTACACAGGGGTCAGATGATCCCCACGTCAATTTGTCCTCATCTTGACATTTGAGGTGGGTTTTGCCCCCTAAAACAGTTTCTTAGCCGAAACAAAAAAAAACACGTATTTCTTCCTTTGGGACCCTCTATACACCTGCGAAGTTTCATGAAAATCGGAGGGGGACACAGGGGTCAGATCCCCACTTCAATTTGTCCTCATCTTGACAATTGAGTGGGTTTCGCCCTGTAAAACAGTTTTTTAGCTGAAACAAACAAAAACACGTATTTCTTCCTTTGGGCCCTACTATACACCTGCCAAGTTTCATGGAAATCGGAGGGGGACACATAGGTCAAATGCCCACTTAATTTGTCCTCATATTAACATTTGAGGAGGGGTTGCGCCCTAAAACAGTTTTTAGCCGAAACAAAAAAAAAAAAACACGTATTTCTTCATTAGGGCCCGTTTATACACACACCTGTCAAGTATCATGGAAATCGGAGGGACACAGGGGTCAGATCCTCACTTCAATTTGTCCTCACCTTGACATTTGAGGGGGTTTTGCCCCCTAAAACCGTTTTTTAGCCGAAACAAAAAAATACGTATTTCTTCCATTGGGCCCCACTATACACCTGCCAAGTTTCATGGAAATCGGTGGGACACAGGGGTCAGATCCTCACTTCAATTTGTCCTCACATTGACATTTGAGGGGGTTTTGCCCCCTAAAACCGTTTTTTAGCTGAAACAAAAAAAAACACATATTTCTTTCTTGGTGCCCGTTTATACACACACCTGCCAAGTTTCATGGAAATCGGAGGGGGACACAGGGATCAGATCCTCACTTCAATTTGTCCTCATCTTGACATTTGAGGGGGTTTTGCCCCCTAAAACAGTTTTTTTAGCTGAAACAAAAAAACCCGTGTTTCTTCCTTTGGGCCCCACTATACACCTGCCAAGTTTCATGGAAATCGGAGAGGGACACTTAGATAACGTCCCTTGTTAGTCTTACACTTTGTAATTATATAACACTGCATATATTATAATGTTTTACTTTAATTTTTAAAACTGTAACTGTAGAACAATTGTATAATTTTTGTATAACATTTCTATCTTGTTATATGTGTTAAAGGTTTCATCCTGGAATGGAATGTCTCACATTCATGTGTGTTTTCATTTCCAATACATTCGAATGAATACATATACGTTTCAATGGCATATACAAAATCACATCTGACATTTTATGTTAAACAAGTAAGATTATTTTTGTGCACGAGTGTGTTAGCCGATGCGTAGCAAAGTATTTTAGGAACAACTCTTGAAAAAAATTCTTGTAGCACTAACTAATGAAACATTTCTTTGTAATCGAAGATCATAATACCTTTTAAGGTGTTGTAATATTATAATGGGAGTGAGATACGAATGCGTAAAGGATTTTGAATATGAAATTAAAGTAACAGATAATATTCCTGTTAGGGTTAATCCGTATCCTATGACACGTGAAAAACGTCCTGAAATAGAAGAAATCATACAGGACTTATTAAAGAAGGGTATTATTGAAAAATCTACTAGCAACTATTGTAGTCCCTGTTTCCTAGTTAAAGGGAAAAAATAAGAGCAGGCTTGTTTGTAATTATTCAGAATTGAATAAAAAGTTAATTTATGATTATTTTCCAAATAGTGTGCTTGAAGAAACACTAACACCTCTTTGCCAGGGTTCTATATATAGTGTTTTTGATATAGCAAAAGCCTTTCACCATGTAAAATTAACAGAAGAATCCAAACCGTTAACAACCTTTGCTTCTAGTTCTAATTTGTATCAGTACACTCGTACCATTTGGAGTTTCGATAGGAAGTAGCTGTTTGTCTAGATTAATGTATAAAATTCTAGGGGATCTCAAGGAAACTATTCTAGAATTCTACGCTCATGATGTGGTTATTTTAGTAAAGATAAGAAATCACATTTGCAAAACTTGCTTACTGTATTGGAAAGATTTCGTAAATGGCGCGTTAAAATTTCACCAGAGCAAAGCCAGTTTATGAAAAATGAAATTAAATATTTAGGAATTATTACTAGAAATGGTACATTGAATATGGACCCAGAACGTTTAGAGGCGATAAGAAAGATTCCTAAGCCTAAGAACAAATGCAGTCTTAATAAATTATGTGGTTTCCTATCATATTTCAGCAGATTTTTTTCCTGATTTCCAAGAATTAATGGCACCCCTGTATGAATTAAAAACTAAGGGAGTAAAATTTAAATGGGGAGAAGCTCAAGAATTGGCCTTAGAGGAAATAAAAAAATGTTTCTAAGAGAATGTAATATTAAAGTTACCAGACTTAAATAAGCCCTTTGTAGTACAAGTAGACTGTAGTTTAAGATGGTATGGATGTACATTGTTGTAAAAGGATGACATGGGTATATTGAGGCCTGTTCATTTTCATACTAAACGAATTAAAGAAAGGGATAAGAATAAGTTAATTTATGAAATTGAATGGTTAGCCATTGAAAAATTTGCATTCTATTTTAAATTACAGCCGTTTGAAGTACAAATGGACTCTCTAAGTGTAACATGGATGCTAAAAAAAAGCAAAAAAGTAACCCTTATATGCTAGATATATGGAGAAATTATCAGAATTTAAATTTGAAGTTAAACACATCTATAGCAAAAGCAATGTAATAGCAGATTTTTGTCCAGAATATACAATAGTAACGAATTCGATACTGAAGATTTAGATGCAGAAGCATTGGAAAGTGTAAATTTAGGTATGTATTTTCATCCTCTGTTTTCTATGTTCTTGAAAGAAGAACAAGGGAAATATTCTGAATTTTTAGACATCATTAATAAAATAGAAAATAAGGAAGTAATACATGACTATAAATTAGTGGGTAACTTGTTGTATAAACGTACCAGAGCAAGTGGACAACCGTTTAACATTTCTGTTCCTAAACATTTGCAAAACTCCATCATAGACTACTATCATACAAATGTTATAGGAGGTGCCCATAGCTATGGGATTAAAATCTTGAAAAATATTCAACGGAAGTTCACTGGTATGAAAGAACAAATAAAGGCATTTGTCTCTTCTTGCAATATTTGCCAAAAGGCAAAAAAGATAAATGTATTACCATCCAATGTTCTAATGTCAGAAATTGTCACGCAGGCATTGCAAACTTTGTACGTAGATGTGGTTGGACCACTGCCAGTGTCTAATAATTGTAAGTACATTCTTATCTGTGTAGACGGAGCGTCAAAATTCTGCATGTGCCAACCTATGGCACAATTAAGTGCTAAAAGTTGCTTAAAAATTATGCATAATTGGTTTATGTTGAATGGCATACCTTTTGAATGTGTCACAGATAATGCTGCATATTTCAAGAGTGAGTATTTTACGTCATATTTGTTTCAAATTGGAATAAGACATATAACTATCTCTCCATATCATGCCACAGCTAATTTAAGTGAACGGTACATTGCCACCATTAAAAGTGCATTAAGAACTTACATTCACAATAATCAGATAAATTAGAGTACAGTATTAAAATAAATTCAATTTAGCTTTAATTCTGTGTATCACGAAACATTAAAAATGTCGCCAGCACAATTATTTTTATGCCGTCCATTACATTTGCCATTGGAAACTAAATGGAAACTTTCTCAATCTGAGGAAGAAACAAATATAAAAGATCTTGCTTCAAAATGTGAAATTGCTATTGGAAATATGGCAAAAATGTGGAAAAAATCTGATGCGTTGTACAAGAAAAGATACTCTGATATCATATGTTATGTTGGTGATCTAGTTCTGGTACAGTCTCAAGAAATTTCCAAATTGTCTGATAAAATTACTAAATCTTTATGTTTGAAATATCAGGGACCATATTTGTTTAAAAAGTTCTTAGGTGGAAACACTGTTCTGCTGGAAGACTGTAGAGACGCCAAGAATTTGCGAAGGTCACATGTGAGCTTCTCAAAAGATACCTACCTCGCATAAATCCATAATTTAGGGGTAGCTACTCGAGACTGACTAGTTTGTGTTGTCTTATCTTTGTATATAGACCGTGTTAAAAATGTAAACATAAACATTGGTGAGGTCTTGCCCGGTCCCCCCGGAACTTCCGGTTTAGGTCAGTCCCCGTTGTTGCCAGTGCAGATTCGCCGACATACGAAGTAAGAAATGAGCGCTTGTTTTCATCAGTTGGGTGACTATAGTCAAGAAAGGTATTTGTTAAAGTTCTACTATGAAGGAGTGGACGTCTAGAATCCGTCGGATGATCAACTGCAGAGCAGATTATTAAAATATGACGTGTCTTTGTGGCCGCCAGTTATATAGCACGCTACGTACATACAAGTATCTCATGTACAAGCACGACGAACGTTTAGATATATTCAATTATTTTGTAAATGGAAAAGTGAGGGAAAAATAATTCTATAAAACTAGTGATATTATTATATTATAAAGTATGGTTAAGTGAATCTTTGCCAACAAATCTGCAGAAGTAGGCTAATGACACATAACAAATGCTAGTAAATATATGTGCTTTCAACATCGCCTTTCCGCCTGAGGGATTTAAGGAAAACCTATGATATGGCTGGCATGCCACTTTCACTTGCACGGATTTACTTCAAGCAACAAGGGAGTTTTCAGACTGAAGCGACAAGCGATATCAGGATTTCGTACAGAAGCATTCGATCTAAAGCAAACCATTCACCAGTCACGCTTGCGCAAATAACAGGTCAGGGCAACACAATGCATGGTATTGATAAAACGGACCTGCAATTTGTCGTTCGGAAGGTGTTGTTTATTTTTTAATGTTGGTTTCCAAGACACGTATCGCTGCAGTCTGAAAGCTTCCTTTCGAACCAATTCACCACGAGAAAATGCAAGTGTCGCTTGGACTGGACTGTTGTTTTCTCAGTACCATACATCGTGTCGCCTCACTCTGTTGTACTCGTATGCAAGGGGAATTGTTTCCTTTAGAGTGAAGGGGCTGTTGCTTGTCGCTTCGGTGTGTAATCTCCGTGCCACTTAAAGTGAATTCTCAGTGATCAATGAAATTTTTCGAACCGAAGCGACAGGACAAGCTGCACGTGTCGCTCAGATTCCCAATGGTGTGTATTGTGCCGCCTGAGACTTGATTTCCCATGAGCGGTAAATGCTTATTTATAGACTAAATGGGCCTGTGCCGCTTGTCACTACGTTACGAATCACTACTGTCGCGTGTCGCTTCGCTTTGAAACCTCACCAAGAGGCGTGCTTTTCACCACAACACAATACGCATATAAACGATCAACATGCTTGTAACAAAATGCAAGTCGTAAAAATCCTTTTCGGGTACCAATCCTTTCTCGTTCTGCTTGTAACAACAGGTTTCGTCTCTCTACCATAGAATGTCTCTACGTCCTTCGGAAACCTATGAAGTGATACTTGACTCAATAAATTTGTTCCCGATCGAACTGTGCAACCATATGCTTGCTACACAGCTGCACCCTATTTCCTTGTAAAAGAACCTTCACTTTGCCCTTTCATATTAATGTCCATAGTATCGTAAGCGTAACCGGATGTTCGAGGGGGACCAGACGAGTGCGCATGCTCCGCAGTAGCTCCGCCTTTAACACCGTCTATATCTGTGAAGAGTACGTACTCCTGTATCTCCTGTTAAATTTGATGTTGGTTTACATTTACGTAGTCACGTGTTTTATGTAAGTTAGTTTGAGTGTTACAGGTTAACGAATTGACCTAGAAAACGATTTCACCTTTATTTTTTTTTCTAAAATGATATTTTAACAAAAATATTGTAAGCTGAAAATGGATTCATATTTATTTGTTAGTCAAAATGTGTGCTTACATATATAAATTGTACGAAGATACTGTTTCTTGTCCTTGTATATTTCAGGAGATATGCTGGAATAAGGTCGACCTAGAACAACTACACGTGCACACAGCGCTACCCGAATACCAAGGCACAAATTGGTACCGTACCTTTGTAAAGGGAAGAGGAGGAGGTTATCACCACCCCATTACATAGCTGTACGATAAACTTGGCAACGCTACATCACATGCTCTGACGTCACGCTAATCTCGAGGCCTTGTGTCCGAGCAAGGAGAATCTCTCGACCACTTGGTCCTATATTCCTCGCATTTGGTCTCTAGTAGCGAAGCTACACACACATACTGGAGAAATTTTCTACTACAGTTAAGTATTTCAATTAAAGTATGAAATAATCAATTACTTAATCCGCGTTAGTCTATTTATCGGCCATTAGGGCTAAAATTAACATACTTAAAATGGAGAGTTTATTTTTTAAATTTATTTTCTTAAATTAAGCTTCCATAGCTTTTTTTTATGGCCGATAACATTACGTGTCTTAATGTAAAGAATTAATATCGTCCTATTTCAACATATACAGGGGGGTGGACACTCAATCTAGGTGCCAAGAAGTCAACGTTATTTACTGGTTATTTATATAAACATTAGTGATGCTAGAATTCTTGTTATTAGTAATTACTATTTACTGTTAATGCTTTGGTTGTAATAAACATGAAATTGAAAAGATACCTTTGCTTGTAATTTACAATTAGTTGATATGGTCTATTGCTCTCACTACTAGGCACGTAGTTGTATGGCTCTAGGAAAATGGGGGCCCATTCTAACTATCCACTGCGTGGTACGATGTTCGCAAGAAATTTGCTTCCTATATATATATGCAAAATACGTGGGAATGCAGCTATAGCAAAATAACTTCACAAACACGCATTCCCGCAATATAACATTGCGAGCGAAGCGATCAAGAAAATTTTTACATCCATTTGTTTGCAGGCTTTCAAGAATATTAATTTAATAGAGTATCAATACTTTCTCAGGATCCCGAGACATTTAGTCTTTTCCAGCTTCTCTTTTTGTACTTTCGGGAACGAAAACGTGTGGTTACCATATAGTACGGCTGATATGTGTAAAATCGTGCATTTTAGTGATAAAAGCATGAAACTTCAAATGTAATATGTAGAATGAAACTTCTTAATATCATTTTAAAGATTGAAAGCATTTAAAATACCCTGTTGGTCAGCAATGGCGGACGTTTTCAAGATGGCGGCTGATTTATTAGTATAACGTTTGACACAAGGGGTGTCAAAGCCCCTGACCGCCTTTACCCCCCAGGGTTTCCCCCAGATACCCATGTCATTCGACGCTGGGTGGGCGCCGGAGCCGCTTCCAACGTTAGAAAAGTTCCCGGATTTGAACCGGCCGGCGATCGAACCCGGGACCTTGAACATGGTAGTCAGACGCGTTACCGACTGAGCCACCAATAAAATTAATGGATAACACTTAATACTCTTTTTGAATTTTTTGAGATTCTTTCAAGTAGAATTAAATGGTTCGTTCCTTGTTTGTGTTTTTTTTCCCCTATGGAATGTATACAACCCAAATTTCCACATCCGTGAAATATGATAATTAGTAACTAAAATGCTGATAATTAACAATTACACTTCAGACTTCAAAACTGAAGCGATTTTAACAGCAACATGCTATTATAAACAATCTTGATTGATTGATTGATATGCTTTATTTTACTTTGCCTTTTGTGCCACTTTTGGCTAATTTGCGAAGATGGGGATGAGTGATGATATGATGAAACTGATGAATGGACACTCACAAACATCCATGCCCAGGCCAGGATTCGAACCCAGGACCCCTAGCGTCGTAGCGCAGTGTCGTAACCACTCCGCCACAGGAGCGGAAAATCGCACCAAATTAACATAGGCAATCAAGGTATTTTTCCTCATTAATACGCATTTAGAATGCTTCCGTAGGCCTTATTGCAAAGTTTTTCTTTCCCTTGACCAATAACAGAGATACACTATCTGGCCATTCGTCACCGGTCACCGGACACCTCATCAGGTTGCATCATGGTGTGGTCGTGCTTCTCCTGGTATGGTCTTGGTCCTCTTGTGTTAGTGCGTGGAAACATAAATGCAGATGCATACCAAACGATCCTGGACAATTCTACGCTACCGACATTGTGGGCACAATTAGTGGTCCTTATCTGTTTCAGCACGACAATGCCCCATGTCATACGGCAGGTGTGATCAACACGTGGTTCGAGGATATGGGTGTGCAAAAACTTGATTGGCCCACCAAAAGTCCTGATCTCAACCCGATTGAGCATTTTTGGGACGAGTTGGAGCGCCGGTTGAGAGTCAGGCCACACCGCCCAAAAAACACTAAAGAGTTGTTCGCCGCTTTGCAAGAGGAATGGAGCAGGATTCCCGTCGAAACCTATCGCAATTTGGTGGACAGTCTTCCTCAGAGGGTTGCGGCTGTACTTGCTGCGAAAGGTGGCCCCACACGATACTGACGGACGCCTGAAACCGGATTAAAGTACTCGTTCCAGGTGTCCGGTGACGAATGGCCAGATAGTGTAAATCTTCAAACAGTACCAATAAAAAGTTCATTTATACCGCTTGTGTCAAAAGATATACGGCCACCATTTCGAAAAAGTGCGGCATTGATGACCAACAGGGTATTTTAAATGCCTCCAATCTTTAAAATGATATTAAGAAGGATATTAAACTACATTTGAAGTTCCATGCTTTTATCACAAGAATGCACAATTCAGCAAAATATCTGCATATATCGGCTGGACTAATACTGCTAAACACAGTCTCCAAAATTTAACTCTCTCTTCACTGCCGAAATCCCTTGACAATCTAAGATTTAACACTTTAACACTTCATATCTCCACCAGTCAGTGGCGGCTCGTGAGAAAAATATTTACTGGTTCTGCACAAAAAAAGCAACTTAAAGTACGAATTTTAAACATTTTAAAATGTATTGGAGAATGCATTAGATGGGTGCGAAATGCCTTTTGGTTGGGTTAGAGCAAGATAAAATTTTCCACGTAAGATCTTTGATTTTACCTGCGATTATACCACTAAAACATGAATGTAATTTTAATATTTATAAGAATTATCCAATTTTTCTCTACTTCTCGGTTAGTTGAAATGGAGATTTTGTTATTTCCCCTCCCCCCATCGTTAATTCCAAACTGAATCATTCCGTTTCACACGGCGTGGACAATGAGCACAATGGAATATGTCTAAAACTTATGAAAATTTTCTGCCACCGGAGGGGTTTGAACCCAAGACCGTCAGGTTGACAATCCTTAACGGTATCCACTACCCTACAAGCTTCCTCTCCTGAAAGCAGGTAGAAGCAGCTGACCAATGTGAAATGTAGATCAAACCCTCCTCCTACATGTAATGTGCAAACAATACTTGATTGTAACAAAGAAAACGAAGGTAGTACGAATCGGCAAAAACATTTAATTTTATACACACACACACACACATACATATATAATATATGTATACAGTATAGACCTATATGGTGTATAAATTGTTTGTTAATTTATAATACTTTGATAGAAAATATCTTACGTTTGGGCCCCCCAAACTGATCAACCTAGCTACGTCCCTGATTGTACACACACACACACACCCCCCCCCCCCACACACACACACACACACACCCACATACACACCCATACACAACGCATTAATTCACCAAACGGAGACTTCATTTGAAAATATAAAATAATACTATTTAAAATGTTAAACATTGGATAATTTTCATGCACGCAGCATTTACCTCGCTTCACGCTTGCTATGGCTTGCCGGACCGAGTGCCGGACCATGCGGTTTTCGTCAAATTTCCCATCATGCTCTGCGCCGCTGAAGTCACATAAATATCATCCTTTTCCGCAAAAGTCTAAGACAATAGTAATACACAAGAAATGGATACACCTGTCAATTTAATGCTCAATGGTAATTAAAATACCCGTCATAATCTAAGACATACAGTTGGATACTGTCCCCTACAACGGTTTAAGTTAGAATCCCCCCAGAACCCACGTGTCAATTAAAACCCGAATCACACGGAACTGCATTTCCAGCAGGAATGCCCTAGTTGGCCCTGGACTGGCTACCCATTTGCCTCACACGATACTTGTCACCGTACTTGTCGATAGACTTTTGGTCCCATAAGACATTGCGCAGAGCAGACAATCTGTAAAGATGGACGAACAATTTGAAGAATGTATGGACTAGAAATGGAGCTGTGCACTGCCAGACTTTTCCGTTAGAGGCGCTCTCTCTGTTGTGTCCCTAAAGAATTTCGTTCGTCATCTGATTGCTCTAAGCTTTACATTGGAGTGCGATAGGATAGATATTCAAACCTTATTTTCAACGAAGGTAAGAATTTCTCGTGTACAACGATAACAAAAATGTGTTTAGCATACCTTTGAGATTATGTAGCAAGTCAAAAGTTTCCGAAAATTACATTCTCCTGAACCTGAGAATTAATATATTAAGGTGCAACGGTAGGGTAGCTCAGACGAGCTAAATATAGTATGTTTAGGCACAAAGAGCACTAAACTTGATGTAATTTTGGTCGTCCCTAGCTGCCATGGGTCAATAATACAAAAATTTAGGTTTTTACACTACGCTTTTATGTTTCCTCTTGTTACGACTTGAGAGTATGTGCAATTCAACGGCAGGAGTACGAATCGGAGAAACTACCCAAATTACAAAGAAAAATGTATTAAATGAGTAAGCACATGCTATTTCTTATTATGCACAATGCCCTGTCCAGTAACTTAATATTAACATATGTTTTTTTTTTGTATCAAGCAGACATCTTCCCCTCGTATTTTCGTCCTTCTTCTTTTGGGTTAAAACAATTTTAAAATTATAATTCCTGTAAATAAAAAAGCCCTAGAGGTTGCGAAACATGAAACAGAATATAATATATTTTTTTGAAATAACTATTCTTCTCGATAAATGTATGTATAAAATAAAGAAGCATATTTACTAGCCATGAGGAAAAGTATGATATCACATTAAAAAAAAGAGTTAGTTATTAATAACAACTATGAGAATAAAAGTACAGTCGCGTGGAATTATTATGTATTATTCTTTACCAGATTTACAAGAATAAAGCACTTAAATTGTAAAAATTGCAAGTAACGTAAACAAGTGCTGTGCAAATTTTAAGGTTTTTTGAGTTCCGATATATTTTCTGGTAAAGTAAACGTCACTTTCGGCGCTGTCGCCATAGCAACGGTACACCTGGCTTAATACAACGCGCTCCCCGTACTTTCCCCATGCAGTTAGTATGGAAACGGATCGCGAGGGATACTTTTGTTGTAAGTGACAGCGTCTATCAAGGAAAATAGCAATATGTATCTTATACCATTGTAAAGATTAGATTCACAAGAATACGTAGATAAAAGAACAGGTTGCTGACAGGCAATAAGTTAAAGAAGAAATGGGGAAACAAAAGCAAGAATTTTCGAAGAAAGTGAGCAGCAAACAACTGACCGGAACTTACGATTTATTCGGTTTACACAGGCTTGGTGTCGAGTAAAGAAACGTGAAGTCACCTGGTTGGTTCTTTCTCTGCGGTCAGATATAGGCTATCTTATTGCTTTGCGTATGGCTTTTGGTTTCTTGTGGTGTGAAATAAAATAATGTGACGATAATGTAAGGAGAGAAATAATTATCGAGTCAAGACGGAGAATGTTATGTAACACTGTTATTGATAATAGCACGTATCCAAGGTAGTGATCAGGGAGCTCGAGCTCCCCCCCCCCAAAGGAAATATTTCAGTTTACACTAGATAAAATTATGTTTTTGGCTTCTTGAATAATCTATCTTCTATATACCGGGTGTCCCAGAAGTCTTTCCCTGATTACAAACTTTATTCATATCCGCTATTTGCAATGTAGAGATGTGAAAGTGGTGCCAAAATGTTGGAAAACTAACCAAGTTTATTTGTTGCAGGTTTCAGTAAAGTGGCTGTAGTGTAGCAGTGTCAGTGCCAAGGAATCCTGAATTAATGCTCTTGACATCGGGTGGCATCTTTCCATACACTGTTTCTTGGACTTGACAGGATTTGCGAATGAAGATAAATTCCAATTTTTAAATACCAACTTATTGATGACAGATATTCTAGACGAAAGAATTCTGTACATTTAAAAGTTCCTCTGCACTGTTATTGGTGACCGGGTCTCGTGATAGCAGAGGACATGGTGAGGTTTTTCCTGATTTGTGAACATTTCCGGTTTTCTGCGCACTGACACTGCTGCACTATAGCCACGTTACTCAAACCTGCAACAAAACAAACTTGGTTAGTTTTCCAACATTTTGGCACCACTTTCGCATCTCTATATGAATAAAGTTTGTAATCAGGGAAAGACTTCTGGGACACCCATTATATAAAAATGGATGTATGTGTGTGTGGGTGGGTGTGTATATTTGTTTGTTCCGGCATAACTCTCGAACGCCTGGAGCAATAAAGGTAAAAAAAGTAAAGTGCTCCCCTGTGCATAGCACTACGCCATGAAGGCGTATAGGGGGTGTGAGGGTAACGCCCCACACTTCCTTGATCCGGTCGTGAGTGGAGGTGATGTGATCAGCATCACGCCCCTGACCGCCTGGAGCAATATCATCCAAATTTGGTACACGTATCACTTGCAATCTGGAAATAATATTTTGGGGTAAGACACCCCTGGCACCCCTAGGGGTGGGGTGGGAGGGGTGACATTTAAAAATAATCAGAACTACCGATATTAAATTCCGCGCAAACAGACATCCGTGACTCTATGCATTCCGCACAACGATCGTGTTTTTCGGGTTGTCTAACGTTCAGGCTGTGTTGCGGTTCAACTCCAAGTTCGTCACCTATCGGCATGGGAGGTGAGAGGGGGTGAAAAATAAAATGCCACAAATGACCTAGATTAGTGTCGAATCCACAGTTTTTGGAGTCGCTAAACTAATTGGTGATATTCACGATCCCATTTAAAATTAGTTACATTTTACACTATAGTTAGAATTCATTATTTTCCTGTCTAATACAAGATTTGGATAAATAAATATCCGTGCAACGCCGGGTAATCAGCTAGTGTTACGATAACTTACGGATATAAATAATTATCGAGGCAAGACGGATAATGTTGTATAACCTTGTTATTGTTAATAGCACGTATCCAAGGTGTGGATCAGGGGGCTCGAGTCCCCTTTTTCGTGTTTACGCAAGATAAAATTGGGTTTTTGGCTTCTTGAATGTGATGGTAATGTGAGAGAAATAATTATCGAAACATGACGGAGAATGTTCTATAACCAGTGGCTGAAATTGGGTTCCAAAACTGGGGAGGCAAGGACAGTTTACTTTTCCTTGGTAGATAAGATTTACATAGTTCGGGTTCAAAAGTGGCAAAAAGAAGTGTGGGCAACTGCACCCTCGCCCTCCCCCCCCCCACCGCTATCTGTAATTCTGTTATTGTTAATAGCACGTATCCAAGGTGGGGATCAGGAGGCTGGATCCCCCTTCAGGAAATTTTTCAGTTTACACTACATAAAATTAGGTTTTTGTCTTCAGAAATAATTATCAAGGCAAGACGGATAACTTTCTATAATTTCTGTTGTTGATAAAATTGCACGTAAACTTTTCTATTGCTTTCGGTGTTGTAGCAGCGAACTTGAACACTATGTAAAGACTTGTGAGCATTTGGAAGCTGCACAACAAAGGTAGCGCCACAAGTAGGACGATTCATTGTAATTTTTAAGCTCTGGAAAGCGCGAGAGAGAACGTTCTTGAATGAGAGGAGTCGAACTACTGGCAATATTAACGAATCGCTTTATCTACAAAACGTTCTAGAATATAATGACGCTATAAATACGATGCTTCAATTTCCTGGTTGATCTTTAACAACATAATCTGTTAATGAGACTTCAGATGTAAGTGTGAAAGTTCATAAAATCGATTAGTGATCAGTCAGTATCCATTGGTTGCTTTATAAGATCCAGTGATTCGAAAATGAAAAGGACTAAATACCGTAAAGTAACGAAGTCTACCACTAGTTCCAGCTCTGATCCAAAGCTGAAGACATTGACGACAGCAGAACTTCCGGAGCCTTAGTTTAGTGCTAGTTCAGGTCGAGGGCCGAAGAGATCGAAGTTCTCTCTCTCTCAAAAGTGAATATTTCAGCAGTACCGGGTATTGGAGGGGTTTATTAAAAGAGAAATAAGCTGCACAGATCAACTGAAAATCAAAGTTTTGAGTGATGATTTAGTTGAGCCCAGACCAAATTTCGTGTGTGCAGTCCGATAATTTCATGGCATTATACTTTTCTTTAAGCCTACTGGGTTCGACACACACTCAAATACTTAACTACCATGAAGGGACAGCCGAAAACTTTATGAATGTCGAGAAGAGAAAGCAACAAGATGTTGCATATGTAGGCATTTTAGGTAAATAAAATAAAATCACTTAGAAACAATTACATTATTTTATCATAGTATGCAACTGACAATGGTAAACTGACCGCAATAGGAAAGCTTTCTCCTCTAGAAGCCTATTTTCCGGCTTCTGGGAAATTCACCCCTCTTCTGAGGTATGATTAATAAACCTTTTCGAGCAAGGCTTCATCTCCAGCAAGCTATCAACTCGCGGCAAGTCACGGCACCTAGCAACCTGTTGAGTGAGATGAGTCAAGGCAAAATGGATAATGAACCTTTTCCTGCTCCCACAAAAATAGGCAATAATTAGGCTGGAGAGTTCAATGAACTAACTGATCTCTAACTACGCACTGGTAATAATCAGGCTGGAAAGTTCATAGGAACTAACCGATCACTGATCCCTTGGAAAGGACCTTCTTCAAGAATTCCTCTTCTGAGATATGCATATCGCTTTCGGCATTTGAGGACTATCCAATGAAAGATTAAACATGCGATAAACCTGTTGCCCTGAAATGCCTGAAACCTACAGGATCTCACCGACAAGAGACAAATTTAGTACAAGAACTGATTCTGTTCCTCTTCACCTATTATTTACAACAGGAATTAACGTAAAAAAGGATTGACTTTTGTACAGTTATTAAATAAATAAAATAGATGTCCACTGTCGCAATAAAGTCCGGCGCCCTGAGTATTAGTAATAACAATATTATTATTACGGTTATGATTGTTGTTATTCAATGGCTATTATAAACTCATGGACATGACCCAATTTTATTCAATAATAATAATAATAATAGTTATTATTATTATTATTATTATTATTATTATATCCTTCTGAAGACTCTTTTACTCGATCCACCAGATGAGTGAATAACTAGCACAACTGTTTTTCATATTTTATTTTTAATATTTCCTGTAATGCATAGTCATTCTAATTTATTACTAAATTTTACAGACAAAAGTTAGTCGAAATTTTGTCATGAAATTTGTTGTGGATAGGGACGAGTGATGATATGGTGAAATTGATGAATGGACACTCACAAACATCCATGTCCATGCCGGGATTCGAATCCGGGACCCCTGACGTTGTAGCGCGAAGTGATAACCACTCCGCAACGGGGGACGGCTCAATTCTTTGGAAACTGTGAAACCAGTTATTCCTTTAATTAAATGATAGAATGAAAACATAAATGGGTATCTTTCCAACCTAATGCAGTTTTTATTTGGTTATCTCTATTTCTCTCATTAACAAATAACCTTTCTGCTTTTTTGTAACTTGAAACGAACTGTGTCAATTTCCATGGGTGTCAAAGAACCGATTCGACTTCCCTTCCCGACCCCCATAATTCATGCTAATATATATATATATATATATTAGTTTAGCAATAATTGATTGGAAAACAAAAGTAATTACTAGAATAGGAAGTGGTCGTTACCACTGTCAGCGCTGTACTACAGTTTTCTCCGCCGAGTTAACACTGCAAATAAGAGTTTACCGTTGCCTTGCGCAGAAACAACAAGTTTCCATCTTGTGAGTTACTGTACAAGAGCCGAGCCGCCCGAATTTTGTAGTTGGTCAGTGTTGTTGGTATCACAATGGAAAATAAAGAATTATAAGTGGTGCATTTTAACATTATGCACAAATACGAGTACCAGATGTCCCAATAACATATTCCTCAATGTACCCACGACTAAAAAAAGGCGACTTGCTTGGGTGCGATTTGCATGGAGATGCCACATGAATGAAGCTACAAGAACAATGAACTTGGTCTGTGAAGGTTATGTAAAGGTGCAAATTACTAAAAACACTGTTCTATTTTATTACAATGTCGTGCATTACTATAGGCGTAGCCAGAAATTTTTGTACGAGGTATTAGGTTTAGGCTCATAAAAATCAAAATAGTAGAAATAATAAACATAATAATGGTTATGACTGTCATTATTGAACACTTATAAACTAATAAAATAAAGGAGTTTTATTCCTGTAATAATTTTATTACATCCTTCTTTCGAGAGGCTGTTGTTTTCGGTCCACCAGGTGAGCGAATACTCAGCGCAACGTTTATTTCGCCACATTTCAATAGTTACTATACTGAAATGCATAGTACTATATTTTGTTATTTACATTCAGGTCATAAAGTTTATGTTGTTCGACCTCTTACATAAAAAAAATATTTTTTTGTAATTTTGAAAACTGTAGAATCATTTATTCTTTGGTTTAAATGGTAAAATATGGTACCTGCATTTACACTTAACTTTTTCCATCTCGTGCATTTTTTACTTTGTTTTTCTGTTGGAATCATGGCCGTCGGAAATTGTCCCCGTTTATATAATAATAATAATTATTATTATTATAAAAACTGGAATAAAATTGGTTTATTTTATTAGTTTATAATATTTATCATTCTAAAATAACAATTTTATTTGTTTTTCAAATTTTATTAATGTTCTTCTACTATTCAAGTTTTATCATTGTCCTGAGTTCCTGCAAAAAAAAATTGGCAACGGCCTTGGTTGGAATAATGCCTAAATGAAATTAATTTGTTATTGTTATTAACAATAAAATAACATACTTTCTGTTTTTTGTAACTTGAAATGAACGATGCCAACTTCTAGGAGCTGGTCAACGGATAGGTTCGAACCCCCCGGTCCTCGCGACGCTCGTATGCATTACGTGCATTTATTTTCGGCTACGCAGGAAAAAGAAAAAGACGCTGGTTTGTACCGTCCTGCAAAAAGACACTGTAACATTTTTCTGCAGGCAAACGTATTGCACTGCAGTAATACCACCACCACTACAAATAATAACTGATTGGTTGCTTGATTTGGTGTTTTAAGTCCACTTTATGCACAGTAAAGCTAATCGGGACTGGACCTACAGTTTAAAGTGGGATCCGAACAACTTGTGCCTCCACCGGGCATCGAACCCGGGACCCCTTGATTACAAGGCGACGACGCTAACACTGTGCCATCAGGGAGGCCCGAAATAATAACTGAACATTAGGAACGATTGCTACTTAGAAAAGTCTTGCAACAGAATAATATTGATTGATTTTGAATATGCTGTCGATAAAAGTCAGGGACGTAGCTAGGTTGATTAGTTTGGGGGGCCCAAAACTAAAGATTTTTTTTCTATCAAACCATTAAAACTAACAAACTATTAATAGACCATATAGGCCTACATATATGTACAGTATGTGTGTGTCTGTGCTTTATATATATTATATATACATAAATAAATTACGAATATAGACTCGCGAAATCCACGGCCATTTTTCGAGAATCTAAATGCAGAATGAACTCATTAACTTAATGGCATCTAGACAGTCTTTAAAAATCTATGTATTTTCTCTTATGTTAGATTTGAGACACAAACAACAATGCCATTAGTCCTTACTCCTTAGATATGTAAATTTGATCGAAGGAAATTGAGAAGTAGAGAACACTGTGGCTTTTGTTTATAGCAGAATCGAATCCGGTGCCCTTTAGTGCAAGGCGACACCGTTAATCACTATTCTATGGAACATGCCCGAGTCTTTGTGGCGTCGTACTGTACACATTGGAGAATCATGGCGATATATAAGAAATGTTATGCACACATTTAATTTCTTAAAAGTAATCTTTTTTGTACGTGCAAAACTGAATATATGATGGCAATAGAAATAACAAAATTCTGGTACGACAGATTCAAGGTTCGATCCCTGGTAGGAAATCCAAAATTTCTGTGATGACCCAACATCGTGAGGACAATTGGGAAGCTACTTAAAATCAATATGTAAGCGAATTCCACTCTCAAAACTAGATGGGACTCGATGTGATGACCACGCGCCACCGAATGGAAAAACACTTCGCAGGCTTTGTCCTTCAAAATTAATTTTACTGAATAATTGTAGTTTTCTTTAGAGGACCTAAACATGGCTTTTTTGCACAGTACAATGTTGTTTTCTTTCACCCTACTTTTATAGTTATACATTCAAAGGATTCCACTCCCGAAGCATGAGCATAACGCGCTACGAAACAATAGGTCCCAGTTTCAGACCTTGGACAGGTGTGGTTGCATCATGTCTCTCGCATCGCTATTCCTTCGGATCATCATTCAATCTTATCGTCGCATTTAACCCAAGAGGTAGAAAAACGGCGTAAAATAACGAAATAGAAATGATTGATTGACTTGGTTCATTTTTACTTCACTTCTCTTACACTTTTTGGCTAATCGTGAAGATGAGAATGAGTTAAGATTAAATTGATGAAAGGACCATCACAAAGAAGACACATGCCCAAGCCGGGATTCGAACCCGGAGCACACTGCTTCCTAGCGTAACCTGATAACCACTCCACCACGGAGTTGACGGCGAAAATGGAAATGAAAATTAGAAAATACCGTCTTGAATTTGCAGGAACCGAGTTCACCACCAAGGGCAAAAGATTTTCGCTCCCACTAGGATAGTAAATAACAGAATTTGCTTGATAAGTAATTTCACTCTCCATATTTCATGATATTATTATGTAAGTAACTATTATTCGTTATATAACTTCGGATTAATTCCATTTGTATGTGTAGTCAACTTTCCCGCCTAAGCAGCAGCCACAGCGTCTGCATTTGCGGGTGGAGGCCAGAGTTGTTAAAGGTCCAGGAATATTAAATAAATTCAATTCCCATCCAGGAGAGAAAATCAGCAAGCGTAAATGGGTTCTGGACCGTAAGAAACCTTTTCATCTGTAGTTTTCAATTCTGTCTAGGAATATTTTTTTCAGATGAATTTAAATTCGGTCCAGGAATCTAATTTCCTGATGATTTTAAATACGGTCAACGAACATTTTTTTTCCGGATCAGTTTAAATAGGGTCCACACTACTATAAAAAGTTGACTACTTACCTCGTTTCCTTCCATGAATTAAACGTGACTTATTCTTCATCACAAGTGAGATTAAACATGTGGTTGATCAGTCGACCTTACTTCATTTTTTTCGAGAGGAAGACAAGCTGGCAGGTTCGCCGGCTCCCGTGGCGGAGTGGTTAGTACATTGTGCTACGATACCAGGTGCCCCGGGTTCTAATCCCGGACTGGGCATGGGTGTTTGTAGTGTCCATTGATCTATTTCATCATATCATCACTAATCCCCATCTTCGCAATTAGCCAAATGTGGCAGAAAAGCGACGTAAAATGAACCAAATCAATCGAAATTTCACTCGCAATGCATGAAAATGAGATCTCAAGCACTCCGTGATCCTACCGGAATCTCGCGTTTACAGAAACCACTTCTCGGATCAAGCTGTTCTTCGAACTACGTATTCGACAGTCATCAACTGTCGATCAATCAACACAGTAGGGTAAAAAGAAGCAGATGTTTCTTGAAAATGAGTAGAAAGTTACCAAGGCAAGATATAAAGTCTGTGTTATGAGCACAAGGGTTGAGTGTGGGAACCTGAAGGAACCGTGACATCTTTGTCATTCATCTCCCGCCAGAAAAGGGAAAAACAGTAGAATTTTGTCACTTGCAATTTGAAAACCCTATGTCCATGCTGAACCATAGAGTAATTAACCCAGAAAGTTCTAGCTACCTGCAGTGCGTTTCGGCGCGGCCGATAACCAGAGCCAGATGAAAAGAAGAGTTTGTGGGAAGGGGTGACCTGGCTTAGGCCCCCTGGTGCGCATGAAGGGAAAGTATGTTTTCAAAAGGTCCCCGACTTCCCAGAAAGGGACGGTCCATAAAATCACTGCATTTTCTACTAATGCATCTGTTTGTGTTCAAGCAAAGTAGGATCCGAGCGCTTCGAGTTCTGTCGGTTGAGTCTTTTGTCAACATGGTGCCAATCAGAGTTTCTTTCTGCCAATGTCTGCACCTATGAATCGGCTCTTCAGCTTGAGTGCCAAAGACATGTTGTACGGAGGAAAGTAGCACCGGAAAAATTACCTTCTTAAATACGATGAAACCTGTAAAACATCCACAGATATTTATTCGGGGGTGGTCCCTCTGACAAAATATCAATATTCTCAAAATTCTTCGAACGGACTGTGTAAAACATTTCAATACTCCAAAACTGAACCTGCTCTGCAAGACAAGGAAAATGCCTCATTAAGAAAGCAATGTGCCTTTGATAAGTTGGTATGTTCAGTATGGCACTATATTTTAATTAATGCTGATGGAATAAATCAATAAAGTTTGTTAAATGACAACGACTCCTTACCACAAGAATATAATTTTTCTTTACGGATATCCCACATAACGGTTGGGGGTTCGACGTGCTGACTTCACGTCACCCAATTACTGGTTAATGATCTCCACACCTCTAGGTAGGATTGTGGGAGGGGGACTGGCAGTCGGGAGATAGGCCAAGGCCCTTCCAGGGCTGTCGAACAACGGGTTATTATTTATTTATAGATGCTTAAATATACGTATGTGCAACCACACATTTCTTTCCAATGACTTATTGCAAGGGTTGGTTATTGTACTTGACTCAATAAAATAAACTTACTATGCGAGGCAGATTCATACGAACCAAAAATAGCCAAAATAATAATAATAATAATAATAATTTATTTGAAAATTACAAAAATGTATTTACTTGTTGAAATTTTCGATTATTCGAAACGTTTGTTAAGGAGTTGAGTTGAGTTGGTGTTTTAAGTCTACTTTATGCACAGTAAGGCTACTCAGGACTGGACCTACAGTTAAAAGTAAGATCCAGACCACTATGTGCCTCCACCCATGCATCGAACCCAGGACCCCTCGATTGCAAAGCAACGACGCTATCGGGGAGGCATCGTTTGTTAAGGAGGATTCTCAACATCGGTCTTCACGAAATCGAAAAAAATATGCGACTCAAGAAATCGTACAGTTTGTGAAGATAATTATTTTTAACATGTTGCGTGCTTTAGACTGTTTCAATAGTAGAATAGTTCTTTGATGCGAATAATACTACTTACCCGGAGATATGATACTTATTTTTGCGTGTATTGCGCTCTGATTCGGGACCACGTTGAACTGTTTGCATGTATGTGGTTTACAGCTGCCAAGCGGTCGTTCTTTAATCTCGTCACAAACTACTCAAGCTCGAAACATTATTTGGACGCAATGGCAACACCCAACGCCCAACCCTGCCTGTTGTTGACCTGCGACTGCGAGGGGTGGAAAAAGACCACTCCTTCAAAATTCCGAGAAATATCGAAGTGCTAGGTTCCTACACTGACATCTACTATAGCTAGAACCAGGAAAACGAGAAAGAAATGTATTGTTTGGGATTCGTGCCACTCACATTCAAGAGCAGTGTTTCAAACTGAAAGCAAAATTTACTGAAACACTATTTTGCAATATTTGTCATGAAAGTAAAATTTTCAGCAAGTGTAGAACAGTTTGCCGGGGCCACTTGAACGTTTCGGGGGGCCAGTGCCCCCCCGTGCCCCCCCTAACGACGTCCCTGATAAAAGTAAAAGCAAAAAATGTTAAATTTCCCTTGAATCTTAACTCGCTGCTTTCGCTCCTCTCATTTCAGCAAAACATGAAGCTACCGTGAATGCATGTACACATGTTAGATTGCCGGAATTGGATTTCGTATATCTTCCGTCTGTCATAATAGAAACGTTACTTATGAAAATCACAGAGAATCTTCAGTGTTCTGTTCAGCGTTACGACCACGAGGAGCATCGCCTTCTTGCAGAGTACGAAGCAGACGACCGCTTTCACTGCCGAACGAGAACGTCATAACTGCAATATCCAATCAGAGGCCGTATCGTTTTCGTGACGTATATAATCAATCTGGTACACCTTCTAAGATCTAAACTATGTCGAATTAACACAAACTATTTTGCACAACGTTAATATAAAATGAATGGGATGCAGTGATACAGTTAAAATCATATTTTTGGTTAGAGTGGAAATGTCCATTCGGATCGACCTGAAGATGTCTTTAGCTTGGAAGACCATTATTAGTTACAACAAATTGTTTTTCTTCGATTTGTTTTTGCATGAAAGAGCGTGATAAATTGAAATTAGAACGACAAAACAATTACGAATAGAGGAAATGGCATATATTATGTTCAACCCCTTTTGTGTTCGTGATAACCTCGTAACAAAGGAATACAGGCCACATTGGTTAAATAATATTTAATCTGGTCCCCGTAAACATCTCTTCGCTCACACATAAAGTTATTATTAAGAAAACTGCTGTAGACATTTCGAAAAAGTGCTAGTTGCAACATGTGCTACATCATCTGAGTAGCACTTTCCTTAATATATATTTTTTCTTTTCTTTCATGCTTCGTTGGAGCTTCCTTCGACGACATCTTCTCATCTTACGTATCTAAAACTTGCAAGTGGTTTTCCTTGTGTGCCAACTCTCCCTTCTTCATTGTTTTCGGCTCATCTTTCCAAACTGTACGAACACACAATAGCGTTTCGCCTGTTGGCGCCTTAGCAACCACCCTAGCAACCGAATGTATACAGCCAACATGGCCGCGCCCATGCGCGAGACTAGCAGACGACTTTACGAGCGTACTGCACATAAAATCTTGTCCGTAGTTGCCATAGTGACATTACACGTCATATGTATGAAGTATAGAGCAGTTGATCAGCTGTTATCTTAGAAGAAGCACTGGTAATTTGTGTTTATTTTATTATTAGTGTAGCATAGTGTCTTCAATGCATTGTTAATTAAGCAAATAGACATTCACTTCACTTTTCTAGTGTCTCTTTTCGTAATAATTGTCATTTTATTCGCACAGCTCCTTACAACATTTTTCGACCAGGTTAATATTTTTTTATAATTAATAACTTTTTGACGACATTTTAAACTGTTATTATTGCCCATTACTGTGTGCCTAGTAAAATTGTACAACAAGGAATACTTAATGCGTAGTGGAGCATTTGGATTTTCAAAATATAGCATCATTGTGCATGACAATTTACACCGGCCCTTGTGTAATACGTCCAAATTGTAAAAAAATTGTTAGCCATTAGTTTATTTATCATTTTAAGAAGTGTTTATATGTCGTGTTACTCAATCTATCACCCGAAATTCGTACTTTGTGTGATAACGAGCCCATTTATGATGATGTACACCCACATTCACACAATTTTATATCATGTGTGATTTTTTATGTGGGTGCCAATGTCCTTGCAGTTGTAATGTAATATAAGTATAACTCATTGTCAGTTCACGTTTATTTAGCCTCCTCACAAATTAAGGAGTTTGCTCTTGAAATCTATTTCTCTAAATTTGTGTGCATGAAATTGTATAACGTCACAGTGCAAGGCTCATTCAGTTTATGTGTGTCAGTCTTTAGTTCTTTAACAAGCCTACTGTGTGGTAACAATACTAGTTATAGCTCTACTATTCCATGAAATGCACAAGCATATTATTTAATAAGTAACAATATGCATAGTGTTATTTATTCAAATATTTATTTTTATTTTCAGTAATTTACAAATGGAGTCGTCAGAAGGCAACAAAACACAGAAGCCTTTGCAAAGGAAGAGAAGCATTTGTGTAAGTATATTTGTATATTCAGGGTTTCGAAACTTGGAGAACCTGGAAATCTCAGAGAATTTGAAATAAAAAAAAATCTCATGGAAATTTAAGCTAAAATCATATAATTGTTCAAGAAGTACATCTGGAGGACTAGAATATGCTCCTGCCTGTTGATAATAACAATTAGAATAAACAAGATAGTTACAACTTCTGAAATTTGCTTTACACAAGCTTCTTTGAAGATGTAGGCTATGTATGTTTATTTTGCTTTGCAGATTAATTACTATATTGTGTTCATTTGTAAACTTCATTTCTCAAAAGTGTGAAAATATTTCGGGCCATGTTCCAATTGTTGAATTGAAAATTAATCATGGCACACAGGCATTTTTTACATGGTTCAGTGTCTATTTATGTCTCTTAACGTATACTTAAGAGTCTTGTCTTGACAACTATTTTTCCCTTTCATACACTCGTATGTGATTTTTTTGTTCACGAGCTACCATTCCTTCACTCTCATCTTGGACATGGGCTGCTCATGTCATCTACTTCATGTGTATGGAGTGCGAGGAACTATAACCATAGACCAATGATATTACATTACTAAATGTTTTCAGTGTTAGGTTAGGCAGGTTAGGTTTAGGTTTCTTGGCATTAATAAAACATCCCTAAATGCCTTTTGTTTTTTTAGGTGGGTCAGGTTTAGTGCTCTTAACATTCAAATTATGCCCCTAAATGTTTCCAGCACCTGGTCATGTAACAAATCTAGTCCCAATCACAAAACTTCCAAGAGTTTCACATGAAATCTGCTAGAACTCTGTGTCTGAGACAACCAGACACCAAGAAAGGATGGTCGGTGCAAAGTGTGGACGTTTGCATAAGCTAAGTTTTAAATCAAAATTTCTCCCGTAAATACTACTTTGTGAAATTTTTAACTGCCCTAATCAGCTTGTTCAACTTACATAATCATTTCCAGCATTCTAAAGTGCTTCCTAATACTCCTTTAATACTTACGAGAAATCATTAAACTTTCAGAACTCTTACCCCCAAAAATATCTGCAACCTTAGCCTAGTCCTTAATTATAGAGATGACATTTTTTTCTTGAATTAGTTTTGTTAGTATCACAAAGTGTCCTGATAGGAAATATTTTCAGATAACCAAAAATTATCTGGTTCTTTCACCTTATGAATTAGTGTGTGTGACAAAGTGATTCAATGTTTTTTTGTCTTAAATGAAGAACTGTGAACTTAGACATTTATTTCACAAAACCATGACATACAGTATGTTGCCATTCGTCACCGGACACCCCTCAAAAAGTACTCGGGATCTTCTATACACATCATACAACCTATAAAAGGCATTGCCGGTTGAGAATACACTCATACCAACTACAGCAGTCAATATGGACAGACGACGCGAACTGAGTGTGGCAGAAAGAGGGATGATCATTGGAGCCCACAGGTTTGGGCATTCGACCCCTGAGATTTCCAACAAATTTCAGATACCCTGGTCGACAGTGAGTGATGTTATCGTGAAGTGGAAGCGAGAGGGGGTCATGACATGCCGACCCAGACCCAGTAAACCGAAAATATTAACAGATTGTGACCGTCGATGCTTGAAATGTGTGGTGAAGTCAAACCGGAAGGCGTCATAACAGATGGTGGCACAGGAGTTTCAATTGACTTCCAGTAGTGCTGCAAGTGATCGTACTGTCCACCGGGAGATTGTCGCACTTGGTTTTCAAGGCCGCGCAGCAGTTCACAAGCTGCATATCACAGCCCGCAATGCGACCCGTCGGTTACAGTGGTGCAAGGAACACCAGCATTGGACTCTCGAACAATGGAAATCCATCCTATGGAGTGATGAATCGCACTACCAGATGTGGCGGTTTAATGGACGTGTGTGGGTGTGGTGTATGCCCGGTGAATGCTGTTTACAGGACTGTATTGTACCCACAGTGAAATTTGGTGGAGGTGGCATCATAGTGTGGTCCTGCTTTTCGTGGTATGGTCTTAGTCCTGTTGTTTTAGTTCGGGGAAACATGAATGCCGATGCGTAAACAAAAAGTTCTGGACAATTCTGCGCTACCGACATTGAGGCAACAATTCGGTATTGGCCCATACCTGTTACAGCACGACAATGCTCCATGTCATACAGCAGGCATTATCAACACGTGGTTCGAGAACATGGGTCTGCAAAAACTTGATTGGCCAGACCAAAGTCCAGATATCAACCCCATTGAACACCTTTGGGACGAGTTGGAGTGCCGCTTGAGAGCCAGGCCATGCTGCCCAAAAAACCACCACTGAGCTGTTTGCTGCTTTGCAGGAGGAATGGGGCAAGATTCCTGTCGACACATATCGCAAATTGGTGGAAAGTCTTCCTCGAAGGGTTGCGGATGTCATTGCGCTTAAAGGTGGCCTTACACGATACTGATGTGGTGCTGCGACCGGATTAACGTACTGGTATGGGCTGTCCGGTGGCGAATGGCAACATAGTTTTGAGATACAGTCAATTGAATGTTTCGTGTTCACTCATAAATCAGCATCACAATTTATGGATGCGGGATTGAGATGAACATACACTGTAATATGTTTTAAATCATTTATTAAATCTGAATGCCCATGTCTTCTTGTAGATTTTAACCTAATAACTTGGAGATAAAAACAAATGTGGCTTTTGAGTATATCTGACTCAAAGCTTACAATGAGTTAAGAATGTGATAGGGAGGCACAAAAAAAAATCAGCATGAATTTTCTGAAAAGAGAGCATGTTGCTACCATATATTATTTACATGTTGTTTATATTTCATGCGTAGAATGATGCACAATACATAAAGTATCTTATGAACATTACACATAGAACTGGCCTGTTGAAAACTTTTTCTTTCAAGACAGTTCTATGACAGTCAATTCACAGCCATGTATGCTGTAGATTTAGGCTAAATTTTTCTTTTGTAAAATGCAGGAGCAGCAGTAGATTTTGGAGTGAGACATGCATGCTGAACATCTATTGTTATTACGTGATACTCTTGTGGATTTTACTTTGCCAAAGTGATTGTACCCACAATCAACTTTAGCCTATTGTCAGCCTTTCCCAAATGTAATTCTGTTCAGTAATAACCTCTAGAGACATGTAGAATGCATGTTGTTATCTGATATATGTGGATGATTATCATATTTATCTCTCCCTTCATGTATTGCTATTGTTAAACTACCCTTTATTTGCTCTTGAAAATTTATCACTCTTTGTGCATGGTTCTGCAAGCCATGGAAAATTAAAAATATTTCTTGCAGATTGAAATTTTAACTCCATGAACCTGTATGTCATACTTAAAAAATATTGTTCCTGTTCCCTGCTCTTCATCTTATCCGTTCACATTATTTTCTTGCCAGTCATATGTCTAATATTCTGGACAATGGACATTAAAATCTCCCATGTCCCAAACTTATTGAAATATATTTTCTTCCTCTCAGAGCAATTTGTTGTAACATTTCCCCTTGATAAGCAGAGGAATGTGTGTCAGCCTGCACCATCTTCTTTGTTTTATCTGATACATAATGGCATCCAGCATTATGTAGCCATTATGTTTTCTATTGGCTCTACTGTGGGCAATTCAGATACCTTTTCCTTAAAGGTTTGGATTATTGTGGTGACATTTCAGCTGGTGCAAGAGTGAGAAAATGCAGCATGAACAGCTGACATGAGAGATAGTTCATAGCCACAAGAAATAAATATTACAATACTACCACCCACTTAATTGCACTTCTTACTTAATCAATCAAGTTTGACATAGATATTTACTTGCTTTCTATGATAGATATTTCACATTAAGTTAATGTGATCAGGGGATTGTATCAATCAATGTTTTATGCAGTACATTAACTGTTGACAGAGATAGTCACGAACCACGTGAACATAACCACAACTGTTATTTATTCATTATTACAATTACTGAAGGTTCCTCTGACCCTGAACTGCTAGTTGACGGGTGCCAGGTATTTTCACTATAAACAATAGAAGAAAAAAATATTGACTCATAAGTTCTGTTACTATTGTAATCAAAATGCACTTGCCCGACCCTGTGGCCGAGTGGTTAGCACATCGCGCTGCGACGCCAAGGGTCCCGGGTTCGAATCCCAGTCGGGCTTGGTTGTTTGTGAATGTCCATTCATCAATTTCATCATTTCATCACTCATCCCCATCTTCGCAAATTAGCCAAGAGGCACAAAAAGCGAAGTAAAATAAACTAAATCAATCAATCAATCAATCAAAATGCACTTTTTCCAATGGCTGACATTATGAGTGTGTCCATCTCTATGTGGCTTATGACTAGGCATCAGGACTTTATGTTTTAACAAATGTTTTATTTGGTAGCAGATCGAATACTGGGGTGAGATCTTTACATATCTGATGAAAATCAGCCAAAATAAATGAACTTGTTAAGGCATATTTTGACATATTTTACTAATTTCACATTTTTACAACATATTTCTTCAATTTTCTCATAAGACACATTTCTGCATAATTTTGTAATTGTATTGCATATAATTGTTTATTTTATAATTTATTCTTCATGCCTTTAGTGCAAAGGATAATTCATGTTATCGATGACAGGATAAGGAAATTATTAGCGAAGAAATTAAAAGCAGATGTCATCTTTTCTTAGCAACTAATACAGAACAATAATCCCCCCCCCCCTTTAATTCCATCACAATTGAGAGCTGTGCAAACATTATTGAGGAGAAATGTTCTCTCTCATTGTTGTGCAGGCACGAGAATTACTGGACAGGAAGTAAACAAGTGTCAATTGTTCTCATATCTATACCTTTTTTCCGCTTCTCACAACAATCAGTCAAAAGTAAAAATAACATTCGGTACATTACAGTACCTACTCTATCAGCAATAGAGTATGGGAGTTTAAAGATCACTTGTCGTTTAAGCAAGGCACATACCCAGATAGTATGTAAGTTAACTGCAAGTTAAATCGAATGTCGATTTAACTTGCAGTTAACTTACGTGCTATCTGGGTATCAGTGTATAGCAGTGGGAGTGAATTGAATGTCTTCTATATAGAAATCTGTTGCGGTGCTGGTAAGACTGAGGGGGACTATATTCTGTTTTGCAAGTTGTGTGAAACCAGGGTAGGATATTCAAATAGATCTTCAGGATTGCAGCATTTAGGCACAGTGAAACATCAAAATCTGACTAAAAAATGTTTGGGTTTGTGTATTGCTTGCCTAAATTTACCAGAGCTGTAGTGAGCTGCCAATTTTGCTTTCATTTCCACAAAGTATAAACCTGACATAATGGTAAATAAAATTTAAGATACTTAATTGCAGTGAACCTCACTATATTTTCAGTATTTTCCCCACTACATTCTTCAGTTAAAGGGATTCTGACTTCTTTTAATGCCCCACCCCCACCCTAGTCAATCTTCCATGGAAGATACTGACTTTCCATATGAGAAATTTGAAAGTACTCTTGTGCATATATTTGGCATTACTGGGAATATTCCTGCATTTTTCTGACATATTTTTAATTTTTCATGACATATTTTTCAAGTTTTATGACACAATTACATTTACTTTACAATTTTATACTACATAAAGTCCCGAGCTCTACTTATGACAATATTGCTACACAGATTACCACCTGGTTCAAGAACTTCAGTCACGCATTATACTGCCATCCAATGGGAAATATTGCAGTGTCTCACACTTCCTGGATAGAGAGTTGCTTATTGTACACAATGGTATGCTCATCTCAAAAAACTCAAATTTGTGGCTTATGACTATCTCCCACTGACCCCTTAAATTGTAACAAATAATAACAAAATGGCAGAAAATTACACTAAATTACAGATTATTTTTTGGTAAAATTATCACTAGTCATTATTACTGATACATTGATATGTCATCACATCATATTCTGCTCCATACCAACTCTTGTGCAACATTAAAGAATCCCGAACCTATTGTTTTGCTTCCGGTTATGGTCATAAACACTGTTATATGCAAATCTTTAGCCCAACATTCTACGGAAGATGAAACAAATCCAAATGCTTGTTCCTCATGCAAAAAAATTCCAATTTCACCAAAATTAGTCAGTCATAAGTTGCCCTCCCTCCCACCTATTAACATGACAGCGATTTAGATTGATTTCTATCTTTGCACTTCTTTAATTCAAACACTGTTAATACTTTATTGTGATGCAATGTGCACTAATCATTTAAGACTTGTTGGGGGGGGGGGTGTCTTAATTCACTTGCAGATACAAATATAAAAGTATTAGGGCTATATGACATTCATATTTATTATGTTATTAATTACATATGTAAAGAGTCACTGGTGAAAAATGTCAGTAAATTATAAAATTGTTCAGAATGTTTTATTATGTATAAGGTTTTGTTTAGATTTTACTTTATATTAATGTTAGCCAATTAAATTTCATACTTATATTTACCATGCACTCTTATTTTATTCTGTTTGTACATATATTGGTATTGGTGTAGTTCTGTTAATGGTAACACACACAGAGACAAACATAAGCCGTCTTCCAATATTTTCCTTAACCCTCTAAGTGGGTATGACGTATGATAGATATATTCATCATCCTCAACATACAACACTCTTGTGGCATTATCACAAATTGTATGACTGGAATATTTACATCTCTCTCTCTCTCTCTCTCTCTCTCTCTCTCTCTCTCTCTCTCTCTCTCTCTCTCTCTCACTCACTCACTCACTCACTCTCTCTCTCTCTCTCTCTCACTCTCTCTCTCTCTCTCCCCCTTCTCCTACTCCCTTACACACATACATGTACATGCATGCATGAGCAGGGGTGCCCATCACACCAAGGCCAATGGTGCAATCCCCGCCAGAAGTCAATGGCACATCCCCCCAAAAGCCAATCAAGCCCCCCCCACAAGTTCATGTCATAATCCCCATAAAGTATTTAATTAGGACATCTATTTTTTTTTAGTTTTAATGAACACTTCACCTGAGTTATTCCTTTCCTTTATCTAACATGTCACTATTACATCAACTACTGTGCAGTGCAAAGTGGAGACTCAGTGATCTGTTTTGCGTTACTATTAATCAGGGGATAAGAGATGCATTGCCACATCAAACTATGTGGTATGGATATATAGATAACTCTTAACATATTTAACGGCATAAAATGCATTATCATTTTTAAATTGCTTAAATTTATATGAAATAACAATGTGCAAGTTCTGTGAAGAAAAAATATGTTGCATATTTGGAAATACAATACGTAATTATAATTATGTGAATTTTAGTAAAAACGTATTGACTATTTACTTTTTATTTCTTGTGCTCATTCATTAAAAGATGTAGGTATTTGAACAAAATGTACAATTGTTTTCCTAGTAAGGATGAAAAACTTAATATTTCATAGAATGAAACCAATTAATCATATATATTGAACCACAGCTTACACAGTACATTTTTATGATGACAAAAGAAATCTTCAGTTCTCAGAGTATCGCATGAATGGTAAGCCATATTACTCATATTGCCTTGTTTTTTGATTACTCGTGAAAAATAATATTAGAAGTTATGGACCATAGTGCGTACTGAGCCGTCATTTTGTTATGTTCCAGTTTCATTTGTGCCAGATTTATGGAATCATTATTAATTTTGCCACCAGAGGTCCATAGAATCGATTACGCAATGACGTAATAAGGAGGCCTCAGTGCGACCTTGCAGCCATTCAGGCAGCCCATTTTTTATTCTGACCCAGGGAGAGGAAGTTGTTTTCCTCAAGGTAAACACTTTGTGAAGGTGTCTGAGGAACCATGATATGGAGAAGGATAAGTACTTTTCGTAATGTTTTAAGTTCCAAACTTGCACTCAATCACTTAATTATATTTTGTTCATCACACAAACCAGTTTAACGTGCATAAAATAGAACATTTGTGCTGTTTTGAAATTAATGTTTATTTACAAGACAGTATTGATACTAAAACAAACTTTACTATGAAGATCTTAAAAGAAGCTTTTGTCTCTGGATACTGGACCTTGCAAATTTATCTATTATTTCATCATTTGGAAATTGTTCAAGAATGTCACTCTCACTAAAAAATCAAGCAAACTTGACAATAATGAATCCCCCAACCTGGAACGCAACCTACTTTTAATAACCTTTAATCGAACATCAGCTGCCAGCCCCCATGGCAGAGTGGTTATCACATTTAGCTAACACACCAGAGGCCCCAGGTTCTAATCCCGGCCTGGTCAAGGATGTTTGTGAGTGTCCATTCATCTATTTTATCATATCATCACTCATCTCCATCTTCGCAAATTAGCCAAAATTGGCATAAAAGTGCAGTAAAATAAACCTACCAAATCAATCGAAACATCACCCCAAGATCATGGATGTATTACCTCCCCAAATTCGTTAATCATAATCCCCTCCCAAATAGTTTAGATAAATAAGTAATAATTGATGTTCATTTGAATACAACACCATGTTAAATTTCTATATATTTTTAATAGTTCAGTTTTCGAGATAATGGAAAGCTAGCACATTGATTGGTTAAGTGTAATAAGTTAAATTATATAAATATGCATTTTAACAGTGTTTGTGAATGGAGAATAAGATTTGTGAGATTTATAAAACCCACAATTTGAGTATTTAACTGAAATTGTTACACAACGTAAGATAGAAAATTCAACCTGGGCAAACCAAATAACATGCTGCAGCCATGTGACCAATTCAGTTATTGTTTCATGAGATACCTATTACAGAACCTTAGCTAGAAATTCTTAAGCTAATGGCGAGAATTTAATACAGTTCCTCCTTCAAAGAACCCTGTGCTTGGGGTAAATATAATTATTTTAGTAATCCATAGCAATAATTATGTGGATTCTATCTTCAGTGCAAGTGTCACTTGTTAAAGTAAAATTGTCCTGCGACAAGATGTTGATACTATTATTTTATATCATTCATTTTATTTTCTGTTTTATTGGGTAACATGCAAGGTGTTACTGTATGTATATTTAGTACAATTATTACAGCATACACAATACTACAATAATACTGCTAATAGAAGTACATCATCCAAATGATGCATTCTTTAAATTAAGCAGAATACCCAACACTATAAGCATTATATTTAAGGAAATGATGTTATGTAATGCATCTTTTTTACATTAATTTCTTTGCAGTCTTTCTTACTTTCTTATGACCACCATTATTTACTCTTTTCCAGCTTCTCTTTTCACATGTTTGGTGCCAAATACATGTGGATACCATATCACTAAATACTGGGTGTACACAAATGAATATTGGAGTTTAAAACTTGTATATTTTCTATGCTATACACATTACAAATATGAACCATGTATAAAATGAAAGAGTAACTCACCAAGTTTCGATTCTATGCATGCACAAAATTTGTTTCCTAACTCTGTCGCTTGGTGGAACCTTTCGTAAAGATGGCGATTCCAAAGCGTAAGTCTTTTTGTGTGTTGGAACGCGCGAGGTTTAATTCAGTTGTTACAGTTCAATGGGCGTATGAGCGAAGATTTTTAAATGACAACAACATTCGTAGGTGGTATAACCAGTTTAAGACAACAGGATGCCTGTTTAAAGGCAAGAGTTCCGGACAGCCGCGTGTATCAGATGAGAAGGTGGAAAGCATCGGAACAGCTTTCACTCACAGTCCTAGAAAATCTGTGTGGTGAGTGAGTCAAGAACTAGCATATGCCAACAATGACAGTGTGGAAAGTGTTAAGGAAGAGACTCCAAATGAGATTGTACTGTCTGCAGCTGTTACAGGCCCTAAAGCCTAGAGATCATTTGGCTTGTAGGAACTTCTGCACAGAAATTTTCAATCAAGAAAATTATGATATTCTTAGCCGTGTGATATCCAGCGATAAATTCACATTTCATCTAAGTGAACACACATAATGTTCGTATCTGGGGGTCACAGAATCCATGGGAAACTCTGCAGAATGTATGGGATTCACTCAAAGTTAGTGTCTTTTGTGCAGTATCTAAACAACAAGTTTATGGGTCGTTCTTTTTTATGGAAGAAACTGTTACTGGAATTTCATATCTAGGCATGCTATAGAATTGGCTCTTTCTGCAACTGGAGGATAAACAACACATCATTTGGCAACAAGATGGCACTCCCCCCACTTTCATAACATAGTGCGGGAATGGTTAAATGAAGTTTTCCCCTATCGTTGAATCAGTCGTCATGATGCAGATGACTTGCATCTTCTCCAGTGGCCTCCAAGGTCCCCTGACCTCACTCCCTGTGACTTTTTTCTGTGGAGCTATGTAAAAGATCACGTTTATATAGTACCACCACTACCTGCCAGCCTACCTGAGTTGAGATGCAGTATTGTTGCATTGGTAGAGTCAATTACACCAGACTTGCTAAGTTAAGTGTGGCAAGAAATGGACTACCGGCTGCATGTGTGCCGTATCAAGAATTGTGCCTACATTGAACACTTGTTATGCAGGTTATGAAAACTTGATGAGTTACTCTTCACATCATATATGGTTCATATTTTTAATGTGTATAGCACGAAAAATATACAAGTTTGAAACTCCGATATTCATTTGTGAACATCCTGCATAATCCCCTAAATATAATATTTGAATTCTCCCCCACTACAGATATCCATTGACAATCTAAGATTTAACACTTTATTAAGAGCTTCATATCTCCACCCTTAAACCCTCCCACCAAAATTTCCTTGCCAATTTTAGCCATACTGTTTATGTTGAATAGTTTATGTTGTCTCCTCCAAAACAAATAATTTTCAGTCGCCAGAATTTTCGCAACAGTCTAGAAAATAGTAATATCCAAGAATTGGGTACCCATCAATTTAATGCTCAATCCCCTCTAACTAAAATACCCTCTATAATCTAAGACTTAACACATTGGGGTCTCATGACAGGCATAGCCTGCAGTGCACTTACAGTCAATGTGGACGAACGACGGGCATAGCCCGTCCTGTGGTATGCAATCGCTTTGCCGATTGAACTACAGGCTATGTTCGTACTTTGTCTCATGTGCATGTTCATTCAAGCCAATCTGTTGAAATTCCGACAGCTAGGTGACTCATGTGCTATTTTTATCTCGTACCTGCAACTGTTTGTTGTCGGGTTGATGTACATTGAATTGTTTAGTTTTGGCTGGAATTCTATTAAAGTTTGGGGGATATGTTATTTTGCATCGTTAGATCCAGACTGCATAGCGGAAATTCTACATGAGGATTCCATCTCAGAGTTTGAAGTTAGCGACGATTTTGATGATGCAGATGAATTTGAAGATTTGGAAGGTAGGTTATATTCATAATAATTAATTGTTGACAATATAAACAGTGTTGCAAACTCTAGTATTTTATGAATGAAGTGAGAAGAGGTAATTTTTTTGGGTCTTGCTTGATTCTCCTACATGCACTGATGTATTTTTAGTTTATCCATTTATAATTTTGTATAGTGTATGTCAAATGAAAATTGATTTTATTTATTTAGTTTATTTATTTATTTGTTTATTTTTTACAGATGATGCAGAACCAACTGATACATCGTCTGGTCCTGTCCAGCAGCCACTTTTTCATACAAAAGCTAATTACCTGTAATTTGTAATTATTTTTGTAATTATTTTTTGTTATGTGTTATGTGTTGTTGTTATGTGCACATAAGAAGTATTCTTATGCAAGATTCAAAAGATGTATTGATAGTTTATGTAGTTAATTATTGAAATTTTCAGATCACGAAATTAAAATATCTCTATATTAACATTTGTTACAATGTTGTAAATTTTTTTCACAAAACATTGCTGAAAAAATATTAAAAAATGTCTGAAAATGAAATTAAAATTTAACAAAGTTTTGTTCATTGAAAAGAGGAAGTTTTGTAGATTCAAGAAATGTTTGGTAAATAAAAACAAATTAAGAATATTTTTTTCTATGATTTTTTGAAAAACAACCAAAAACCGCAGTCCAGAAGTAAAAATGCTGTATTATGAGGCCAGTCCCAAATGTGTTAACACTAATATTCAGGAGTTGGATATTGTCCCCCCACCCAACGTTGTTTAATTCTCAGTCTTCCACAGAATCCATGTGTTATTGTGTAAGAGTTAGATATTTCCTTCCACTCCCCCCCCCCTGCCTCCCAATAATACGTATTACCCTTTACAATTCCCTTGGAAGTCTACAAATTATTTATAGAGCAGCAATGGTAACTTGTGTCCAATGCTCTATTGGTCACGATAATTTCCATCATAACCCCCACCCCCCTTTCCTGAATTCGGTGGATGCAACAGGTGTCCACAAACCAACCTGTGTACACTCTTTTCTTTATCTAATGGATTAAATATGGTGCATTTAAGGTGTAATATTTTGAGATATATTTTAGAAAAATATATAAATGTTGGATTTTATGTTATTTGAAAGGGAAAAAATCCCCCCAAAAAATCTCGATGGCACAATCTGCACCAAACTCCCCCCCCCCCCTGTGGACACCCCTGTACATGAGGCACAAGTAGAAGCAGTGGATAAGATTAATTAGCTAGTTAGAGTTTCTATTTAGTCAAATGGTTAGTGCTCTTGCCTACGTGTAGAAATGTTGCACCACATGCAACTTCAACCTTAAAAATATAAGTGAAGCAAAATCACATATGTGTTTGCCTGAAATGTTAAATTTATTTACATATTGTTACTTATCCTCTTTCTTCTTTTCAGCTTCTGGAAGACACAAGTGATACTGAACCTACTGAAAAGAAGAGTAAGCAGAATCAAGGTGTGGTGAGTAAAATTGCATATTTTAACCTGTATAACAAAATTAGTCAATTGAGTAGATACCTATTAATTAGGCTCTTTTGCAAATATTTATATTCATATACATTGGAAAATAAAAAAAGTATGTGTGTTGTTCCAGATGAAAATTCTCATAATCAGTGCTAATATGTGCTATCATGCTACAGCACATTTCTCAATTTGCTAAAATTGAGAAATTTCATATTTTTAAGAAGTTCAATAAAGCACTGTACATGAAACTTATTAGTGTACATACATTTGTGTAATGTTTGTAATGTGAAATATATATTAGCACCAGATGTAAAGAGTTGGAACATGAATTGACACTATTGCTCAGCCTTTAAACTATTTTGTTTGTAAGTTATGTTGATTGCTACTATTAAAGTACAATCCATGCATTTCTCACTTCCAAACGTTCTCTCTGCTATGCCAAATGTATGTTTGAATAATTAAATTTGTTATTGGATCTGAATCACCCTTTTTATGTGCTAGAAATCTATTCCCTAATGGTTTTGCAGCCCAAAACAACACATGGGAAAACTTTTTTGTCACATGTAACAGTTCTACTTTTTCTGCCATAATAATAATAATAATAATAATAATAATAATAATAATAATAATAATAATAATAATAATAATAATAATAATTCCTTTATTTAGTGGGCGAGGTTCAGCTGTAGGCTGCTCTGCCACCTAACCCTTGTCATGAGCTACATAAGAAAATATAAGTATATATAATATAATATGATAATATATGAATACAGATGGAAAGCTTGATTACACTAAAGAGAAATAAAAATTCACATTACCTACAATTACGAATATTCTCATTTCAGTAATATTAGTCATAGGATGATATAAATGTGAAAGAACAATAATAAATAAATAATAATAATAATAATTTGAAGATATTATTAAAATTCCAATAGTTACAGTTATAGAATATGAGTGTTTTGTCGTTTGTTGATTGCCAGTTCACTTGTAGTATGTGCTACTGTTCTGCTGCTGCTCCTGTAGAAGCATTTCTTTCAATTTTATATTGAAACTCTTGTTGAGTTTTATGGATTTAACATTTGTTGGTAGTGCATTCTATGCTTTTGGGGCAGATATAGAAAAGGATGATGTATATAGCGTAGTTGAATGGTGAGGAAGGTCAAGTTCATTGTGACGACGTGTCCCGTGTCTGTGAATTGTGTTGTGATTACATAACTTTTCAAATAAGTACGTGGGTTTACATTCGGTTTGCAGATCATGAATGAAAGATAGATAGTGCAGTAGCCTCCTGTTGGCCATTGTTAAAATATTATACCTGTTTAAGATGGGAAGAATGTGATCGTGTTTATCCAGGCCAAAAGTATATCTGATGCATGCATTTTGTGCGATTTGAATTTTTCTGCTGAGTTTTTTCGCAAGTTTGGACCCATACACAGTGTCACAATAATCAAATAGTGGAAAAATTAAAGATTGAACTAGTCTAAGTTTACATTCTGCAGGTAGTTGATCTTGGAAATGGTAGAGGTTTCTCAGAATAAAATATGCTTTTTTACATTGTGCATTGATGTGGTCCATCCGGTCCAACATATCGTTAACAATCCAGCCAAGATTTTTTGCTGAATTTTTACATGGAATGGTTTCATTATTAATTTTAAGTTCAATTGGCTCAACAATAGAATTTTTTTGCAATTGTTTCATTCCAATTAGCATATAAAGTGATTTTTCAGGGTTTATCTTAAGTCCATTTGATGTACACCATGTGTAAATATTATTTAAATCGGTGTTGAGTGAGGAAATACTACTTTCTAGCGCTGTACGTCAAGTCGAAAAATACAGTTGTGTATCATCTGCATAGAAATGTGGTGTGAAAAATTTTATAACTTTATTTAAGTCTGCGGTGTAGAGGGTGAAAAGGAGAGGCCCTAAAATAGATCCCTGCGGAACCCCTGCTTTTAAAACTACAGCTTCAGAGATCTGCGAGGGTGAATTTTGAAGGAATGTTCTCTGTTTTCTATTAAGTAAATAGGATTCAAACCACCTTACGGCTACAGAGTCAAATTTATAGTATTTGAGTTTAGATATTAACAAATCATGTTGGACTGTGTTGAAAGCTTTACTTAAATCCAGTAATATGAGAAGTGTAGAACAACGGTTGTCAATTTCGCAAAGAATATCATCTGTAACTTTTGTTAAAGCTGTTGCTGTGCTATGCCATGCACGGAACCCAGACTGAACTGTAGGTAACAAGTTGTTCACGTCTACATAACACAATAGTTGTGAAAATACAATTTTTTCTAGTACTTTAGAGAGTACTGGCAATAGGCTTATGGGCCTTAAGTCATCGAAAGAACTGATCTCTTTTTTTCTTTTGAAGAGGCAACACTCGCCCTTCTTTACATGTTTCTGGAAACATGCCTTTGGACAAAGAATAATTAATTATACGAGTCAATGGAGTCAGTACATATGGTAGTGCAATCTTTAACCTCTTAGTGTTTATGCCGTCTGCTCCAACACGGTTTGATTTAATTTTATGCACTGCTTTGTGCACATCAATTTCGGTTACTGTGTTAAAACAAAATAATTTATTTTCATCGGTAAAGCTACAGCTTTCAAAATACTCAATTTGTTGGGTTTTTAGTTGAGTGGGAATACTAGAGAGATTGCTAATTTGCCCAAAATGATTATTAAGAGCATCGAGCTCATGTGCTGCGTTTACAAGTGAGGATAAATTCGCATTGACATTTTTATTATCCAACATGCCCCACTGTTTTAGTTCACGCCACGTTTACTTCTTATTTAATTGAATAGCGCCAAATTTAAAAGAGAAGTATGACTTCTTTTCCTGTCTGATAATGGTAGTCGTAAAATTTCGGAGTTCTTTGTAGTGGTTCCAATCGGCTTGGATGAAATTTGACAGTATATCTGATTGCAACAATTATGCAACATAATCAAGAAATCTTTCAAATACAAAGGGGACAGAGAAAATCTGAGTTATAATACTGTATTTACTCATGTATAATGCACACATTTTCCAAAATTGTTGTCCACAAAATCCATGGTGCGCATTATGCGCGGAATACTTTCGAGAGCCAACGTGAAACTATACATTGTCATTCCATGATTTTGTGACACTTGCATTGATTTTTCATATTTACGGAACCCTATCATGTTATATATCGTTGTAAAGCTTAAATTCTGTAGTTTCTGAATATGGCAACAGATGGCGACACTAATGTGCAATGCAGTTGAAATAAGCTCGTCACAAAATGAAGAATCAATTTTTGTGGTACTTTGGATGAAAGAAAAGATAAGAAAAAAGAAAACAATAATTAAAATGTATTACTGGCCAAATAACTTGACATATATGGAGTGTGTAAATGCCTTAATAAAAGAAATCTTTTGCTGTGCTACTACAGCTAGTTTGAGGGTCCTGAATGTGCCTCTTATAATTGTTACGTTAGTCATGCAAAGTTTTTTTTTTTTAGAAAAAGTAAAGAGAAAATGAGCAAAACCATGTATAAAAGTTTAACTTCTCTTGGTCCACATAGCAACAGGTGACTCATTGAATAGGTATGTTATTCACCTTTGATCGGCATAGCAAAAGCTTCACAACTTACAACTAAGAAAGCCATTTCTGGAACCTGGATTATACTGCACATTATATATGAGATATAATTTTTTGTAACTTTTCCCCATCAAACTCCAGGGTGCTCGTTATACACGCATGTGCATTACACATGTATAATGCGCATGCGTGTATAATGTGCATGTGTGTATAATGCACATTATACATGCATGCGCATTATACATGTGTAAATACGGTATTACATAGAGGGATGAAATGCTCTTTGGATTGAACTGGAGTAAGGAGTTTCTTGCCAAAAATGACTCTGTTTTCTAACCTTGTCCCTATCACATATTCAATAGGCTTAACCAAATATTTATTGCTTTCTAAATACTATCCCTTTAAATATTCCAATGACAAGCAATCAAAAGCATTCTCTAGCAAACCAAGTTTTCTTACCACTGATTCTTCATTCATTGGGTTTGGTGACTTCTGTTTGTAGGGATGACAATAGAGGTCCATACAAGTTAGTTACCATTGCAGTGCCGGATCTACAAATTTTGGGCCCTCCAGCAAAATATTAGTTAAAGCACCACCTATATAAAATACACATACTTTCGAAAGGAAATATCAAAGCTTTTGTTGTTTTTCAGTTTCTTTAGTGTGTGTCTCTCTGTGTGTGTGTGTGCGTGCACATGCGCTCCCACTGGAAATATTTTGTTCTTATTATTTAGCATCGCTTTTCTGCCACTTTTGGCTAATCATGAAGTTTAAGATGAGTGATGATACGATGAAATCAATAAAGGAACACTCACAAAGAACAGCCAAACTGGGATTCAAATACAAGACCCCTGTGTGCACTGTGATAACCACTCTGCTATTGAGGTCAGTATACCTCTTTAGAGCTTGGCATAATTGTATTATGCTTGTCATACATTGATAAATTTTGCAAAATCATGTACAGGTGAAACTTTTGACAAGTCACTATTGTAAAGAGACTATTCAACTGAGAATGATGGACTAATTGTTGTTTCATAATATTTATGTAATTGCTCTGCTTTTGCTATCAGTTTGTCATGCTTTAGGTTGGATTAGGTTTGATGCACCCCCAACTGAATATTAATTTTGATATATCCACGGGATTTTCCATGCGTTGTGTTGGAATATTAGTAAGACTGTGTCACCTTGTAACTCATATGTATGTATAGTAGTACAGAACAATCTCAACTAGTAGTCCCACACCACAGAGATAGTGAAGAAAAAACTCGCGGTTAGAAAGAAATGAAAGCTTAGTGCAGTGCTGGCTAATTAATTTAGTATGTGTATATATTGTTTTACATACACATATTTGAGTATGTAAAGGGCATGGCAAGGGGGCCCCCTAAAGGATTTCTTATCCCGCACTGCTGGGTCTTGCAGTTTATAGATCCGGCACTGTACCATTGATATGATATTTTGGATCTGTGATCTAGTTAAATCTGTCCTTGCATACAGCTGTGAAATGAATGTTACACATTCTAGCTCAATGTTTTCCTCAAATAAGTCATTGAAGCTGTGTATCTGTATCCTGATTATTACTTGGTTCACTGCTTTCAAATTCAATAGGCACATCAGAACTTGCAGTATTTTCAATATCACAAGCTGAATGATGTGCTCCTGTGATGGTTCCTGAATGATTTCATGCCAATAAAGTCACATAAACAACCATCATTACTAGGGGGCGGATTTATATGCACTAAAAAGGCCAAAATATGCATGCACAATTCACTAAAAACACGTAAAATATGCACTAGCAATTTTAAAATGGCATCCTGAGAATTGTGTAATACAATCTACCTAGTCTGGCCATAAATACTGTAACAAACTTTCGGCTTGGACTGTACATCTGGTAGTCAGACTCATGAACCATGCTTGTGCTGAAGTTCACTCCTGACAATTATGTGTTCAACTGTGAAAGGGCAAGCATGTATCTTCTTGTGCTTAGCATGGAGTGGGGCGAATATGAAAACAGAGTAGCCGAAATTGCTCTGCATATGGTGGGAAAGTCACTCACCGAGATTTTCCAGCTCCTAAAAATCCCGAAGATCAACAAAACGTTTGTGTATCAGACAATACAGATATTGACTGAGACTGGTAGCATGAAAGATCGCCCAAGAGTTGGTCGACTTCACACCGTATGAAAAGCGGCGACTGTTAAAGCAAGTGTGGGTCGCATCCACCGAAATCTCATTTGGAAGCAAGTGATAATGACACAGAAGCTGAACATTTCCCAGCAATCAATGTTCAGGGTACTTAATGAAGACCTTGGAATTGGAGCTTACGGGTGGAGTACTGGAAATTTCCTGACGCGACAAGTGAAGAAGCAGAGGGAACTGAAATGGAGATGGCTTCTGCAGCGGTATGTTGCCAATGGTCATTGCAGGATTCTCTTCACTGATAAGAAATTGTTCAGCACTGAATAAATTTTTAACCGCCAAAATGAAAGGGTGTATGCTTCAAAGTCTCGAGAAGTTTGTGAAAGAGTTCCCAAAAATCAGAGATGCCACAAGCCCTCCTCAGCCATGGTTTGGTGGGGGGTGAGCTATGAGAGTTCCACCAGGCCTAATTTTTTAGAAAAGGGCTTAAAAGCCGTACAAAAGTGTATGTGGAAAGTGTCCTGGACCCTCTCGTGATGCTGTTGAACCAAACAATGTTTCACAATGAATCCTGGATGTTCAAGAAATATTCTGTCCCAGCTCATAAGGCAAGGATGATGCAATGCTGACTGGAGACCAGTGTACTCGGTTTCATCTCCACTTTTGATTGGCCATCTGATACCCATGATCTCAGTACCTTGGACTACACACTGTGCCCAGAGCTCGAGTGGACTGTCTGTAAGAAGAGGCGCCCTATAATTGAAAGTTGAAAGTGCTCCTTGATAGCAGCAGGGGTGGACTTTCCCATCAAGACCATCTGTGCTGTAATTGAGCCTGGCCAGGGAGATTTTGAGCCTGTGTGACAGCAAAAAGTGTACATTTTGAAAACTGATTGGTGCTATTTGTGTGTAATATATGTAAGTGTAACATACTAAAAGAACATTTAAAAATCTGAAACCACATTCAATTTGTGTAACAGTATTTATGGCCAGACTAGGTATATATGCTTTAAGACTGCACCAGTACTTTCCCACTTGCCAGGGGGCATGCCACTGCCACATAATACCAAGATTTGACGTAAGTCGCACCTACAGACATATATTTCCATCATAGTTTCCTAATATAATTTCTCAACATGGATAGTGAAAAAGTATTGCATTTCTGTCAATTGCATTTTTATGAATAAAGACTGTCTAGAGAGCCGAAATTGATGATCAGATGCTGGGACCTATTTTTGTTTTCCCCCCAAATATCAGTATTGTCCTGCACTGTTTATTTACAATTAAACAACAGTAACAGACTCTCCTTTACATGTAAAATTTGTAAGAGAAGCTGCACAGATACCTGCAACAACTGGTCTTACAGAGTCAAAAAATTGTTGTTGAACTACGCTGGTGCATAGAGCTTTCAAAGCCCTTACATCCAGACCCAAACCCAAAGGATCCTTCTGTAAAATTCTCATATAAAGGAAATATATGGACAAAAAATGGCAATAATCAAATAATTCAGAACAAAATGAATCCTTGTTTTTTAATGTCGGCTATTTTTATGTCACTGTGGTTGTGTTTTAATCTAATATATAAAAATGTATGTATGTATGTGTGTGTGTATGTATGTTTGTTCCGGCATAACTCTCGAACGCCTGGAGCGATTTCAACCAAACTTGGTACACATATGACTTGCAATCTTGTAAGAGATACTTTGGAGGTAAGACACCCCTGGCACCCCTGGGGTTGGGGGTGGGAGGGGAGTGATATGTAAAAATAATCGAACACCACTGATATTAGTGTGCAATCCATACTATTCGTGGTCGCTAAGATGAATAGTGACACTCCCAATGCCACTCAACTCCAAGTTCATCACCTATCGGGATGGGGGGGGGGGTGAGAAGGGGTGAGAAGGGGTGAGAAATAAAATGTCAAAAATGATCTAGATTATAGTGTCGAATCCTTAGTTTTCGGAGTCGCTAAGCTAATTGGTGACATTCAAGATGACCAAACTTGGTACACATAGGACTTACAATCTGAAAAGAAATATGGTGGCGATAAGACACGTTTGGCACCCCTAGGCTTGGGGGTGGGAGGGGGGTGACATGTAAAACGGTCGATATTAGTGGGAATCCATAGTTTTTGGGGTCACTAAGAATAGTGACACTCCCAATGCCGTTCAACTCCAAGACACCCCTGGCACCCCTAGGGGTTGGGGTGAGAAGGGGGTGACATGTAAAATGACTGATATTAGTGTGAAATCCATAGTGTTCTGGGTCGCTAAGATGAATACTGACACTCCCAATGCCTTTCAACTCCAAGACATCTCTGGCACACCTAGGGGTGGGGGTGGGAAGGGAGTGACATGTAAAACAACCAATATTAGTGTCGAATTCATAGTTTTTGGGGTGGCTATGATGAATAGTGACACTCCCAATGCCGTTCAACTCCAATACACCCCTGGAACCCCTAAAGGAAATGGTTGGGAAGGGGGTGACATGTAAAACGACCAAATTAGTGTGGAATCCATAGTATTCGAGGTCACTAAGATGAATAGTGACACCCCTAATGCCATTCAACTCCAATACACCACTGCCACCTATAGGGGTTTAGGTGGGAAGGGTGTGACATGTAAAACGACCAATATTAGTGTGGAATCGATAGTATCCGGGTTCGCTTTTGGGTGACCATAATATTTTGCTCCAAAGATGGGACATCACATAATATTTTGCTTCCAAAATGGGACATCACATAATATTTCGCTTCCAAAACGGGACATCCCAAGGAGCTCAGTTTAAACCCCCTAACCACCCGATTTGAAAAGTACGTTATGTCTAATTATTAAATTATTGTCATTATTGACGTATTAAATATATTAATTATGGATTATATGAATACATTGATCACATCACGAACAATAAATAAAATATGATCTAATGTTTCAATATTGTATTTATAATTGTTTTATAATAATTGTTAGGCTACTTACATATAGACATCCCTGGTGCCTTCGGATCACCCTTTGATATAAATATCACACAGAAGTTGAAGTTGAAGACTGCCAAAAGTATTTGTCTGAAGAACCAATCTTCTTCAGAACAGCTTTGTTTTTCAGTAATCGTTCATAAAACTCCCTGCAATTCTTGGTGAAATTTACTCGCACCAGCAAGAGAGACTTCATTGTTGATACATGCAAGTACAATTTTTCATCAGTCCACATATTGTTCACGATTGAATAAACACGCTCAACGGGTGTGGATGTTCTAGGCATGCACAACACCATTTCCACAGCTTTTAATAGAATGTCATACTTTATGTGGTTTGCTTCCAACTTACTAAACACCTGTACCCATTTATCCGAAATACAAACATTTTCGTCCCAGTTCTTTTGGAGTTGTTTTATGATTTCTCTCGCACACTACCACTGATCAAACAGTTTTGTTTCGTCTTCTAAAGTAGCAAATATATGAACATTTACTAATTTCTCAGGAATTGTTGACATACTATTTTGGATATCACGCCAACTAGGTGTACTCTGCAGCAGAACTCACTGAAAATTCTCCGCTCCACCATAACTAGTTTCCCATTTGTCAAGGTATTCCAAGCAGGTTTTGTAAAAAACAGTGCCGTGCACTGAGGAGTAGCTAGTCTAGCAGAGATAGATCAATCAATCTCAAATCTCTAATTATTTTCAAATCACAATATTTATTGTTTTGTTGAAGCCACAGTTCATATGCAACACTTTTTTTTCGTCCCTCGGTGCGTTCAGCTGCCTAGCTCGCTCTTTCTCCGCCTCACAGTTTCAGGTAGAAACGGGTTTTCGAAGGGAAAGGGAAGATTTCTGCCTCTACCTTCCTTGCCCCTTCGCCCCCGCTCCAATGGTTGAAAGCCCGTGCTTTCAGGTCCTCCAGTCTATCTCCTATAGGACAGATAGGGGATTGGATTCCCTTCGCTTCCCTTGTAAATCCTCTAAAGAACGAAGGGGAAATTTTTCTGCATTTACACTACTTTTTACACGTTGTACAATATGTATGTATAATATGGGATGTACTTTTATCATTTATGCAATTGGAACGTTTTATGTGCAGACAAAATTTTATGCTTTTTTAAAAAATATTATAATGATTAAATAACAAATATTTGCTCACGCTCTCTCTTGCTCTCTTTTTAGTAGTGTTTTATTTAAATATACTAATCTCTTGGCCTCCAATAAAAAAATGGATAAGCTAAACAATCGTAAATACGGATGTACTTATTTGGGCAAGTGAACGTGCATTCTAATTCTTGTTGTTGGTTTGGTTTATTTTACTTCGCTTTTCCGCCACATTTGGTTATCGCGAAAATGAGAATGAGTGATGATATGATGAAACTGATGAAGGGACCTCACAATGAACAATTCAGGCCGGGATTCATGACGAGTGTGCATTCTTGTTCTTATGTGTTGTACTCTGCCTGCAGTGAATAATGAGAAAATTAGAAATGAAAAATGTATCCCAGAACTCAAAAAGCCAAATGAATATCATTGAAGAAAGTAGAAAAATGGTTTGTTTAAAGTTGTGTTTTGTTACCCATCGCTTTTTCTAGCTGTATAGATTTAATCGGAATAAGTAGCTAAGAGCTTGGAAAGTCGTGAGGGACAATCGTAAACAGAGAATTCTAGGCTCCTGATTTCACAGTGCCCTGCAGATGCACTAGGAGGAAATTATTTGTATTTTCTTCTCTCTTCCATCGCTTTACCTAATTTCTGCCATGACGATGAACGTTGATTAAATTAAACGGGTGAAGAGTGGTTGCAAATAAACACTCATGCAAAGGCCAGGGCTCGAGCCCGGATCCTTCAGTAACGAGATCGTGAGATGGGGAAATTATGGAAATCAAGCAATGCAAAATTTTTGAAAAAATGTTAATCGTATATAAAGATGGTATTTCAAAAATTTAATTGAAAATTACTACTCAGGAAAAATGCAGTTTGCTTTACCGATACACACGTATCCGAATGGTTAGCGCTTCCCTCACATGTTTGTTGTCGGCCGACCTCCGTGGGGGAGTGGAAGTGGTCCCGGATCTGTACCCGATGGAGGCATATAGTGGTTCGGATCCCACATTAAACTATAGGTCTAGTCCCGATTAGCCTTTCTGTGTATAAAGTGGACTTAAAACGTCAAATCAACGATCAAATCAACCAACCGTGGGGGAGTGGTTACCACAGCGCGCTACCACACCAGGAGTTCTGGGTTGAACCCCTACCTGAACATGGGTGTTCTTTGTGTTTGCCCCTTCATTAATTTTGTCGTATCATCTTCGCGATTAACCAAATGTATAAAAAAGTGAACCAAATCAAATCATTATTTGATTGATTGTTTGATTTGGTTTATTTTACTTCGCTTTCCGCCATATTTGGATAATCGCAAAGACGATATGATAAAATTGATGAAGGGCAAGGGACACACAAAGATCACCCATTTCCAAGCTGAGATTCAAACCCGGCATCTCTGGCTCAGTAGTCAAATCAAATCATTTTTGATTTTTGAAAGTGGGTGGAAGTTATGTGTACAATTTTTTGTAGTCATTCCTAACTTTGCAATTTTTCCTGTATTTGACGTTCCTCTTTTAGGAATACTGGGACCTAAAAAGGGGGGGGGGGATTATGACCCGTTGGGCACGCCACTCATTGCTACCCCAAGTGTCAACGTCACCGCACGTCACTGGTAAAAAATATGAACAGTGGCTAGAAATTCTTCACTTCTAATATCACCAGAATCTTCTAAAGAGTAGTGACAAATCTTTCTTCTTGTCTTCGCATCAGTTTCTTCTTTAATGAAGAAATGTGGCATGAAGACTCTGTGGCTGATATGTCATCCCTGTCTATCATAAGTATTGTCTTTTTAAACATTCTGACATTGATCAATCACAAACATTAGATACAGTTCAAAAGTAAGGTCACAAAATAGTTTTTTTTAAAAAAAAAAATAAGGGGAGGCTTTTCTTGCGAAAGAAAGTAGGAACGCAGTCCTGCAATAATATTTAAGATTCTTTTCAGTGCTGGTCCTAATGTCAAAAAAAGGGTATTTCCATGTTCCAGAAGTTTTGCATATTCCACACCAGCAAAACTGCAAAAATCTTTAAGTTGTTCTACACGAACTGTGTACACATGAAAATATTTGTACAATTTCACAGCAAAACTTTCAATATCGTAAGGAAGACAGTCCACGATGGTTTGCAAACGATTGTGAACGATATGTGCGCTACAACCCATTCCAATTAGTTCCTTGCCGATTTAAGACTGAAGCCTTTGCCACACATTGTTTTTTCCACACCTATTTACACCGCCAAAGTTTGTATTAGTGTTATCGGCACAAAACCCCACAACTTTATCTTGCAAATTATATGTTTTGATTACCTTCGTCAACAGCAAGCATTGCAGTTCAGAACATTCACTCGGCAGTGATGCAAATTCAAGAATTTTTGTGTGAATACCAGTCGCAGGAAGGAAATATCTTACTAACACAGGGAACAGTTTCTCAGATTTCTTGTTAGAAGTGTCAATACTTAGCGTAACACTCGAGCAAGATGCCAAATTATTGCTCACATCCTCCACAGATAATGGAGCCAACACATTACATACAATCGCTTCTCTCTTAGTGCGAGCCGCGAAATATTTCAGTTCGTAAAGCTTCTTTATTAACTTCGATGTGCAGTCATTTGATCGAAAGCTATGTCCATGTTTCAGACTATGATACGCAAAAACTACGTCACTAGTGGAAACTTTCTCATCTTGCACTTTCTCAAAGAGTGACGCGACACTAGAGGTGCTACATTTTGCTTTTTTAGCCTCTTTGTGTATCTTTGAAATGACGTGTTGGTTAATGTCACTTCTTCCGCCGTGAGAGACTGAAAAGCGTACACCACATATCTGACATGCAACACGAGAATTATCTTTTGAGTTTGAGTCTAAACGAAGAACTTCTAATTCTTCTTGCAGGTCTGAATTGAAACTCCAAGATCACTTCTTGGCCATGCTTATTCTCACGGAACACGCATAAAACAAAACTAGCCGTGGCACGAGCTAACTTCACAATGCAAACTACTTGACGACAATGATTCCTTCCTTCTTTGGTTGAGGCTTACGGCCGATCGACAACAATAAACAAAACATTTTGATTGTTATGAAGTGCTTAAAAAACAGTCAGCTGTGTTGTCATGGTGCGGTGTTGCAATACTGCTATTGCATCACTTTTTAGTTGAAATATCTAATTATCACATTATTCACATTATCTTTTAGACTGTTATTGAATGGGACAAATAGCGCTTTTTAAATAAAATGTACGAGATGGCCGGGACATACCTAGAAAACGGGACTGTCCCAGTCAAAACGGGACGTATGGTCACCTTAGCTAAGATGAATAGTGACACTCCCAATGCCAATCAACCCCAAGTTCATCACCTATCGGGATGGGGGGTTAGGGTGGGTGAAAAATAAAATGTTAAAAATGACCTACATTAGTGTTGAATCCATAGTTTTCGAAGTTGCTCAGGTAATTGCTGACATTCATGATGACCAAACTTGCAGGTGGGAAGGGAGCAACATGTAAAAAGAATCGAAAACAACTGATATTAGTTGGAATCCATAGTTTACGGGGTCGCTAAGATGAGTAGTGACACTCCCAATGCCGTTCAGCTGAAAGTTCATTTTACACTATAGTTAGAATTCATTATTTTCCTGTTTAATAGAAGATTGGTATAAATAAATACCCGGGCAATGCTGGGCAATCAGCTAGTTAAAAAAAAGCCTGAAATTCGAAGAATGGTGTAATACCTTACTCTAACAGAGAAAACTCTGAACTTTGACAACACTGTACTTAGTCCTTACGACTTGGACCCATGCTGTTCACTGTGGAATGTGGCCACAATGGGTGGTGAGAAGTTGATGTGTGTGACAATAATAGTGTATTTAAATTTCCATGTGAACCACAATAAATTATTCTATATATCTAGGTAAGGGTAAATTTCCCCATGCCATGATAAGGCAACATTTCTAGGGGATATGAGGATACGGCCCCACACATTCTCTATTTCATCCATTTTGGAGGTGATGTTATCAGCTACATGCTCCAGCCACCTTTACCCCCTAGGTTTGCTCCCAGGTACCAACTAATTTGATTCTGGGTGAGCCCCAGAGCCGCTTTATGAGGGGACGAGACCCGAAAAATTCCAACCTTAGATCACCCCACCCTGGGAGATATCTAAGGTATTACATTTAATACTTAAATGCTCGCAGTGGACTTGGCATTAGATAAGTGTAGTGTCTATTCATTGTTTCTCTCTTCATTCCTTCAGTTTTACAATTTTCTAACTATCATCCATCCACGGCAAACATTGAGTGGATATAAACACATTCACTTTGCCCAAGAGAAATTTGATTTATTTTTTGAATGGCAGCTGTTCCAAAGCATAAGAATATAGAGTACTTGACAAACTTTGTACTGAAGCAGGGTGGGGTTGGGGAAGGGGTTGTTCCACAAACTTTATTTCTAAAAATGATCCTACGTCAGAATTAGAAATCAAGTCAGAAGTTCACAAATCATGCTTTGTTTACATTTACTTCGTTCTTACAGTGGATGGCAAATAACACATATTTGTAATATTTTAAATATTTTCGGGTTGGGAGGGGTGGTTTCAGTAAAGTCTTTGGAAGCATAAGCACATATATGTAACACCCCCACCCCCCTAAATGGATGAACAGTTATAGCCAGAATGGGAAATTCCCCCTTTGTCCTCATAAAAAAAAGTACCTCTCCAACGTAGGCATTCACACAGATTTGCCAAGATAACCTATCATAAGCTAATAAACAAATAATGTCATCCTGCTGCTGTTACTGCCACCTGGAACTGTGACTCATCCCTTTATGTATCGATGGCTGTGGGACGTTGGATTTCTTGACCTTTAAAACAACTGCAGTTTCCTGTTACTGGATGTGCTTGACCCAACATGGACGATATGACACAAAGGACAAAAAAAAATGGAGCATGCAAACTTGAAATAAATGATTATCATAAATTACATTCAATATATGCAAGAAATATGCACATTATTGATTCATTGATTGATTTAGTTTATTTTACTTCGCGTTTTGTGCCTCTTGGCTAATTTGTGAAGATGGGAATGAGTGATGAAATGATGAAATTGATGAAGGGACATTCACAAACAACCAAGCCTGAGCGGGATTCGAACCCGGGACCTTTGGCGTTGCAGCGCAATGTGTTAACCACTTTTTTTTCTTTTTTTTAACGAATACCCCTATTAGGCAGTATTCCCCATCATTCACACATTCGAACACTTTCATACATGCCAATTTCCACTTTATTCACATTGTTTCTCATTATTCGGATGAACACAAACATCCAAGCCCGAGCGGGATTTGAACCCGGGACCCCTATCGTTTTAGCGTGATGAGCTAACCACTCGGCCACAGGGTCCGGCAATATGCACATTAAGCTCAAATATGCACTAACTCCTCAAATATGCATTTATATGCACTATAAAACTTTGCCAGAGTATTCTCAATCAAGTCAAATGAATGAATCCGTGGAAAGCATATGAATTTTTCCCAAGGAAAACAATATGAAAAAATATGCAAAAATCAACCTCCTAATCATCATGACTTTTGAATGTGTCATTTGAAGACACCATGTGATTGAAGACACCATGTGATTGAACTTTAAGTGCAATATAAGTGATGAAAAACTTGAATAATGGTTGTTACAAATATAACATAACACCATTTTGTACTGTATGGTTAAACACACAAATTTGAATTTTGTACATATCACAACACTCCACCCTTACCTCTAGGTTGGTTTAAGATTAACATACAAGGGTCATTCAAGGTTGACCGGGACTTTTATTTCTGCAGAGGAAATAGGTAGCAGAAGAAACACCAAACTATGTCAGTTTTTCAAAGTATTCTCCGTGCACGCCGAGGCACAGTTGCCATCGTTCTGGCAGCTCCCGAATTCCTTTGGCGTAGAAAGAACTTGGTTGTTGTCGTAGCCACTGGAGGACATCGCTCTGCAGTGCTTCATCTGTCGTGAATTTCTTCCCTTCCAGATGGTCTTTAAGGGGTGCAAACAAATGATAATCACTGGGGGCTAAATCCGGACTGTAGGGGGATGGGGCAGAACTTCCCAGCACATGTCGGCCAGAGTTGTTGTTGTCACATTGGCCGTGTGAGGGCGGGCATTGTCATGGAGAAGAATGACATTTCCAGACAACATCCCAGGTCTTTTCTTGCGAATGGACTTTCGTACAGCACCACTCGACAATGTGGAGTAATACTGGGCATTAATCGTGCTCCCTTTGTCCAGACAATCCACATGGATAACGCCCTTCATGTCCCAGAAGACACTTGCCATGATCTTTCCAGCGGACGGCTGCATTTTGGTTTTCTTGGGGGGCGGGGAACCTTTATGCCGCCACTCCATGCTGCGTCTTTTGGTCTCTGGGGTTGAATTGTGCAACCATGTTTCATCACACGTGATGATGGATTGCAACAATTCATCACCTTTTGCCGATTCAGAAGCTGTTCACAGACCATCCTGCGTGTCCACTTCTGATCGAATGTCAGCTGGCGGGGAACCCACCTTGCACAGATTTTGCGGAAGCGTAAGTGGTCGTGAATGATTGACTCAACACTCCCGACACTGATATTCACCTCAGCAGCAATATCCCGCACTGTTACTCGCCGGTTCTCAAGAATCATTTGCTCAACACGTGCGATATTCACTGGTGTGACTGCAGTCGGGCGAATGTGTCCATGCGCTTCATTTGTCACCAGCTCCCGTCCTTCCCGAAACTGCTCACACCATTTATACACTCTTGTCCGTGACATCGTTTGTTCACCATACTGTGCTTGAAATCGTCTGAAAATCTCAGCTGGTTTCACTTTCTCCTTCATGAGAAATTTGATTACACACCTCTGCTCCACAGCCACAGACACACTGCTTGCAGCCATGTTTGCTGCAACTGCGTCATGCCGGGCACTAGTTACTCGCGAAGGAATATATTACATCACCCGCACGTTTCATCATGATCCGGCTATTCATCGATTTTTTGCGTACGAAAATCCCGGTCAACCTTGAACGACCCTTGTATTTCACAATATTACTAAGCTGTGCATCAAGTTAACTTTGCAACAGGTTTTCACATATGTAGACCCAAACATTTGCACAGAATACAAGGTGTGCATGGAACAGTGCGGCTGTAGCATTTGTTAGAAGCATACTGTGCATCTGAGCTCCATCGGAATCATGTCAAGTTTGAAAGTGGAACAATGTGTTAATATCACAAAACTTGGGAAATCCACCAGGGAGAGACTTACAAAGTTCAAAGAAATTTGTGGGGATCGGTTTTTATTTTGCACACGAGTTTTTGAGTTGTTTTAGAAGTTTATAGAGGGTAGAGAAGGCAATGGGGCGATCCATGATCAAGCAACCCTTGCTCTTCGAAAACTCAAGTCAGTATTGAGAAGGTTGCTAAAATTGGTCATTGATTACGTGCCTGAAGGTCAGACTGTCAATTAGTTGTATCATAAGAATGATTTGGGGATCCTTCATGAACGGGTGAGAAGAAGGAGACCAGACATGTGGAAGAATTCTCATGCATTCTTCATCAGGACAATGTGCCAATTCACAACGTGCAATCTGTGAAGAAGTTTTTGGTAAAACACAACATTCCAGTGTTGGAATATCCACCATACTCACCGGACCTAGCCCCATGCAACTTATTCTCTTCCAAAAAGTCAAGTCTGCACTAAAAGGAACCCGGTTCGAGTCTGCGGACATGGTGAAAGCCAAAGCAACGTAACTCTTGAACAACATATCAGAAAATGACCTGCAACACTGCTTCTAACAGTGGGAGATCCTCGTGGAGTGGGGTAGGGATCTGGAAGGAGACTACATTGAAGGGTACAATATTTCGATTGTTTTATTTTTTTCAATAAAAGAGTTACAGCATGAATTCGGACTCTTTATTGCCACACCTTGTATAGTTCCGCTGAGACGAGTTATATTCTGACATAACTGTATACTTGCCACAAAACAGTTATTTAATTTGTAATGTATAGACAAAATAATACATACAATAACAGGTATGGACTTAATTGGTAGTAATCACTGAGCAGACGAACTTGGAACTGCAGATCCACCAACTGGGTCACACCTGGGCTGTCGGTTGCGCGAAAGGAACACTTAAACTCAATAGCGAGTTGAGAGGAACTGGAACACGCTGCATAGCACGTGGAATCAGTGATATCAGTGTTGCACACCCACTATTTTAACCTTGTGTTTATCTTGATTTGTTGCTCATCATGCTATACAGTGGCGAGAATGGCTGAATCTAGGTCTCCCGTTGAGTGAGTGTGTGAGTGTTACTTTGGGAAGAGCTATTCAAAGTCAAGCAAGTTGTTTTAAATGTATATTCCTCCTTATAGCAACAATATCAAAATGTAGCATAGCTTGAGGTGACGAAAATAATGCCAGTGCTGACAGGTGTCAGTGAACATTCCATTCATGCGATGATTTTTTTTTTTTTTTTAACATGTAAGATGAAAACACCAGGCAAGAAGAGGTATCTTGCCATTCAAGAATGGTGGTCTTTAATGATTTCTCCACATGTTTGATTTGGAAGAAAGTGCACGAGTCTTATACTCCACCACAATGAACTTTCAATTGTCACAGTCAAGTGAGAGTGATTTGCTGTCAATGTGCACATGAACTGCATCTTGAGTGTTGAATGATTTGGGGTTTGTTTGAGTGCAGAATAAGGAAACTACTATTTGTTTAGCAGCACAAGAATCTCTGCGATGTTAGAAGATATTGCAGTAAGAAGACACATGTTTATTATTTGTCAATGCAGTGTACATTGAACAAAGCATGGGAGGATACCACCTTGCAAAACCACCGCCAATCTCTCACTGAAGGGCTGAGCACTGGGTTGACCAAGGAGAAAGGTGGAGGGGGAAGCTTATTGTTTCACACATTCAGTAATGAAGGCTTTGTTGAAGATGCATGTTTACTGTTCTGTGTTCAAAGAAAGGGAAGGGTGGATTATTACCAAGAAATGGACAGACCAAGATTTGAATCCTATTCTAGCAAAGTGATTCATGAATTGAAACCAAACAGAGTAATAGTAGCAGACAATACATTACATGAATTGAAACCAAACAGAATAATAGTAGCAGACAATACACTACATTGTGTAACAATAACAAATCATCCTGTTTTTGCATAAACTTGAAGTGCACGTGTCTTATAATAACAGGTGTATTTCGAAGGAAGCAACCAAGTTTTTCACAAATGTATTTATTTCGAAACCAAAAACAATAACTCACAATTACATTCAAGAGGGGCCTGTCGTTTACTTTTACATTTTTTTTTTCATTTTTTACGTGCTCAACACATACACACATGCCCTCGTGTTTTGAATATATTTTGCAACTTATATTAAGCAATGAAACAATTATTACATAATTTATGCACAGAAAGTCCTTTAAAAATTATATGGTTCAGGAAACAAAAGAAGCAAAGTACATACTGCTTGACATACATGTACAGGTTTTGATCTGTTGACTGGCAGGGAAGATTCTGAGCCCTGTTGTCATGCAGATTAATACATAAAACCTGCTGCAACTTAACCTATCGCAGGACTTTGTACCGCAAATTGGAAAGTAACTTTTCATTAAAAGAAGATCATTCACCACAATAAATCACAATCAAATGAGGTCAATCAATAAAGTATTCACATATACAGTGTGTACATAAACTCCGGACCCACTTTGAAAAATTTATTTGCAACAGCCTATGCAATTTATCACCATCAGGAATACAAAATATTGTAGAGAATACATGAAAGTTTTTTTTTACATGGCAATTTAGTTACAAATGCTCTATGTGGGAACTGTGGGTGACCTGACAAATGTCTACATGGTAATCACACTCCTTCCAAACACGGCTCAACATGTCCTCTGTAAGTGTGGCTGTTGCTTTCTCAATTCTCCCCGTAAGTTCCACATCACGTGGAAGAGGAGGGACATCAACAAGGTTCTTCACATATCCCCATAAAAAAAAAAATTGCAGAGGGTGATATTGGGGGACCTAGGGGGCCACTTCATCACACACTGGTCACCGTTTCCTGCATGACCAATCCAGCGGTTGGGAAGCTCTGCGTTAAGAAATGCCAGAACAGCACGGTGAAAATCTGGAGAAGCTCTGTCTAACTATAGCACATAGTTTTCTGAATCATTGTTCAACAGTGGTATTAACAAATTCTGTAACATTTCAAGAAATGACTGCTCAGTTACAGTTGGTTCTGGAAAAAGAAAGGGGACAAACCACAAAAAATGTTAACCTTTGTAGAATCTCGCTCGTCTTCCACAATGGCATATGGATTTTCCAGTCCCCAAATTCTACAATTGTACCTATTCACCTTCCCACTTGTATGAAATGTAGTTTCGTCACTAAAAATTAGTGCGTTGCAATGTACAGCAAAAATCAAATCGCCTGTCTTTATCTTGGGAATATAACTTTTGCATTGACTGAACTCTATACGCTTCATGCTCAATTTTCAATGTAAAAACTTCCATACAGTCATTGTTGGCTTACCCAGATCAGATGACACTCTGCGAGTATATTTCATGGAACTTCTCGTAAATGCTTCTCTCACTCATTCAATGTCACCTTCACTCACACCTGCCCTATCACCAGTGGCATCTCGTGGCCTCAAATTTGGCCGGGGCTTATTTTTTAAAGAATTTAAAATATAATGACAATTCACATGAATTACAAAAAATAGGTTTTTTTTTCTTCTAGACCACAAAACTGGACTTACATTTTTGAAAGAATTTAAAATGTAATGACAAAGTACATGAATTACAAAAAAAAACGGGTATTTATCTTCTTCTAAACTACAAAACTGGACTTATTTTTTAAAAGAATTTAAAATATAATGACAATTCACATGATTACAAAAGAAACAGGTATTGTTGTGAAACATACCTTTCTACGAACGTTGACTCCTGTTCTTCTGCTCAGCAAATTTTGTTATTACTTTTTCGTTGAAGCCCTCTATGTTTGAAATGTATTCTTTCTCTATTGTAAGCAAGTGCCAAGGCATTTGGTCTGTCTTGTCCCATTGCGTTTCTTAAGCAGGTTTTAATACGCTTCAATGTGCTAAAACATCGTTCAGATACAGCTGTTGCCACTGGAGTTATTAAAACTATGTTTGTCATTTTTACTGTTTCTGAAAGTGTACCCTCTAAATAATTTTAAATAAAAAATGAATGCAATCTACTGATAGAGTTTATGTTTTTCAACTCTTCACTACAATAAAGAACACCAAGTTCCCTCTTTAGTTTTCCCTCTTCTATGAAAAATAAATCTGCTAAGATGCCTCTGTTTAAAGATTGTTCTCTTTCATTATGTCCTCGTAGAGCAAGTTCATGTCGACCACAGAATTTTAAGCAATCGATAATTCTATTTAATATATGCCTATTTTTCCGGACAAATTCATTGTGTCTTGTAATTGACAGCCTATGTCCTTCATCAATTTGTGTTCGAACATCAACCCTGCCAAACTCACTCAAACATAGCGAATGAAAGCCACCAAAACACTACAGAACAACACGCGAGATCGAACGCAACACGAAGGAACTAGCCCCGAATCAGCACTCAAATGAATTGGACTCTCCCCTCCTCTCTTTGCTAGCATGTGACCTTCACTGTAGTGTAGGTGGGTGTAGGCCACGCCTTCCTTTGCGACTTACCCCGGAAAACGATAATTGACATCAATGCCGCTAGGAGCGCTGTCGTATCCATTGCAGCAGAAGACGAATTTACATGGGTAAAAATCGCCTGTGTGATGGTTATGCATTATGGTGATTGATAATTACGTCAATACGTCCATTTTTTTGAGGGGCTAAGCATCGGAAGCCTCAAGGGACGAGATGCCACTGCCTACCACCACCTTCATTCACACACAAGCACCCAGCGTTAACAAATTGTTGACACCTATTGTGGATCGCCTTTCTGGTAGGAGGTTTTTTTTCCTATACTTGGTACTAAACTTCTGTTAGACATCTGTAGCACTTTTTGATTTCTCAAATTACAGCATACAAAAGGATTTCTCAGGTTGAGAAAGTGCCATGATGAATCTGGCATTCTCTAGCTGCAGAAAATGGAACTAATAGAAGAAACACCTGCAAAAGAAATATAATAAAATTTCAACTTTACTCTTTAAAATAATCTACTTTGTTACTCGATAGTGCTAACATTTTGTCTACAATAAATTTTTCAAAGTGGGTCCAGAGTTTATGTACACACTGTATAATGTCCTTGTCTGATTTTATAGAAATGTTGTACACAGATTTTTCAAGAAGAAGCCACATGTGTTCTCCCTCTCTTGGGTATTCAGCACTCAGAGTGAAGAAACTCTTGAAGCAGATGTCTACTGCCTTCAGGATGCTATGAAACAAGTACCAAGTATCATGAATTTTTACATGCAGAGCAGTAATATTTCTCAAAGAAGGTCCCACCAATATCACAATAGGCTGTCTTGTGAGACCATATGATGTCAATTTTCTAGTCTTTTTTTCAATAAATTCCTCAACATCTCCAATTCCTTACAAATTATTATTATTTTTTTTGTCAAATTAATACAGCTAGGAGAATCAAAACAAGTAATATAAAACAAAATTATTGCTTATTCGTAAAATTCTCAAGCTTTCTAGTTATGAAATGCATTATTGAAAATATTAATATGCAATCTAACAAGAAATACACTCTGCATCTCAAATAAGCCACCTTAAATACTACCTGCAATTAGGGTGACCATAATATTTTGACCCATAAAATTATTATTATTAGTTAAAGAATGGATCACATAACTGAAACTTTCATATTATTGGAATGAGAGATGCGGTAATAGATAATTAAGGTACTCACGTTTTCCGCGAAGCTGTTTTACATTATTTTCTATTCATTTCGGTAGCCACTGCCACCATCCTCATTGGAATTCGTTGTGTTGTTGCTTGGCATGAACAACAACAGCCGGTATCTTGCAACAAGTTACCACCAATAGCAAAACAAGAAAACCCAAACCAGTGCATAAGAAAATTAAGTCTGTTCTATTCGATTTAGCAAGTGAGTTAACCATAATGATTGATGGTGCCTAAAATCGGACAAAACAAACCAATTTGAAATAATGCAAAAGGGCGACTACACAATAAAAGTGATGGAAAAATTGAACAGTGACTCCTACAGTACCATCGCAAAGGACCCCACAGACAGATACAGCAAAATAGTGAAACGTGCAGTGAAAAGCAGTGCTATGCTTAGACAGGAAGACCACAAATTTCTCCTCAACCCCTACCCCTCACCCGCCATTGCTTATGGCATCCCCAAAACACATAAACCAGGAATTCGCATGCACCTCGTAATAGCTGGCTTCAACCACCCTACCAATACATCTTACCGATTGGCTCAAAAACAAAATATCTCAATTCAATCACAAGCTCTCATATGTATTTTGCAACAGTGCCGATGCCAAAAACCTGATAACATCCATAGTGCAAGCAGATAGTGCCAAAATTGCAGGCATTGACATAGTGGACATGCATAATTCAATACCCATACACCTAGCCCTAACCTCATTTGAAAGATGGCTGACCATAAACAAAGTCCCCGTACTGGAAGTAGCCAAAACTGCCAATTTGCTAGGAGTGTGCTTAAGACACAATTATTTTCAATTTGAAAATAATTTCTGTGAGCAATCTGAAGGCCTTGCCATGGTAAACCCACTATTGGCTCCCATAGCTAACATAGTAATGCATTTGGCTGAAAAAAGCGTACTCCAAACTCCAGAACTCAAATTCATCAGATCTGGGCGATATGCTGATGACACCATAGTCATATACAAAAACCCGAAAAGATCAACCTGTTATTGTAAAAACTAGATAGCATCCACCCCAGACTAAAATTCACCATAGAACATGAAAAAAGCAGGGCAAAATCAATTTCTTGGACCATCAGCTGTGGGGGAAACAAATTCACAACCATGGTTTTTGGAAAACCAGTTGCAGGCAACCAATATATCCATGCACTATCCAACCATCCACCCAAGCAAAAGGCCAACGTATGGCTAAACTTCTTCCGAAGAGCCTTCTCCTACTGTTCCAGAGAAGAAGACCTGAGGGACGAGATAGCAACCATCATGGAACTGGCACTAAAACATGGATATACTGAATGTCAACTCTCCACATGGTGCAGCAAAGCTGAAATCCAAGTCAGACACTGCACCATCAACACAACCCGCTCCACCATCACAACCAGATCCCAGTAACTAAACCAAGTGGTTTGCCTTTCCCTACCATCCTACCACACCCAACTGCCTTACTAAAGCACACAAACCAACCTCCAAAATAGCTAACCAACTAAACAAACATAAACGGTACTTCCTCTCCCCCTTAACAATTCAGGTGTCTATGATGCTGAATGCTAGTGCAAGGCTCATTACATCGGCAGATCCACCAGGCCCATCAGTGAGAGAATTCAGCAGCACCTATCAAATGCAAAATCTGCACAACACACCACCGGACTTGCCAAGCATATCAAATTCCACAACCATAAAATTAAGAAAGTACATGTCAAATACAAAGCACACACTCTCATAGACACAAAAATTAAACACACGTCATCATGCACTACAACCATGAACTGAACATAGATAGTGGTCAGGCACACCATGCCTGGCTTCCGTTACTGCACCAATTAACACCAGTGAACAGCAGACGACATATATGCAGACATACAGGCAACAGCAGCACACCTAGCGGCGATTTAGGAAAAAACAACAGAAATGCACCACGCAACAACACAACGAATTCCAAGGAGGATGGTGACAGTGGCTACTGAAATTAATAGAAAATAATGTAAAACAGCTTCGCAGAAAACGTGAGTACCTTAATAACTGAAACATTATAAACAAACAAATAAAATGTAATATTCCGTTATGATAAAGATAATATAAGTTCAGTATGACTTACATTTGATGTTAGGTCTACACTCAACTCAAGTGGATGTAACATAATTTTCACCCCTTCATTTATCTGACAAATAACCCTTATTTTCTTTCCAGTTCTTTTAGTAGTTGTGTTACGATTTCTCTAACAAATTGCCACTGATAGAACATCTTCTGAACTAGAAAATACACTAGCATTCACCAATTTATTGGATTTGTCTTTCGAGTTTGTGTCAAGAGACTGAAATTTATATTGTTGTTGCAGACCCCCATTGAAACTACATGGACACTTCTTGAACATGCTTATTCACTGTTCACGAAATAGATGAGTTCACATAAAACAATGAAACCTGTGATGCAAGCTAACTTATAACAGTAAACTGCTATCTCCTTGAATCTTCTCAACAACTTGAGCATTTTGACTTTGATGAAGTACTTGAAACAGCACTAATTTAAAAATTCCATCTACACTTTGTGTAGCATGAGATGTCTCAAATTTTTATTTGGTTTTTAGGCTAACTTGTAGACTTTTATTAAAAGGGACATATTGTGGGTTTTAAAATATGGACGGGGATGGCCGGGACATGTCTCCGAAAAGGGACTGTCCCAGTCAAAATGGGATGTATGTTAACCCTACCTGCACTATGTTTCTGGAAGCATAGCATAAACTTGGTAGGTATATTTTGAATTCTCAGAGCTAAAGTTATATCAATAATCATATATATATGAACTTGTAAAGCTTAATCTGAAGATTCCTATTTCTTTATGAACAACATTTTCTTCTTTGAATTTCATTTTTTTCATCTATATGATGGTAATATATGACTGACATGTTTTTTTAAAAAATTGATAGAATATTTTCGTTAATATTTACATCTACCCAGTGACACTGGGTATTATTGCTAAAATTTTCAAACTTCTCAGTACTTTATTGATATTTACAATTTCTGGCACCAATATAAAATAAAAGGTAAATTTACCAGTGAATATAGCACCATGTGGAGGCACATTTATTGGATGTGGGGGTAGAGCCCCACACATTCTTGATCGCAGCCATTTTGTAGGTGATATGATCAGCACCATGCTCTGGTCATCATTATCTCCTAGGGTTGCACCCAGATATTTATTAATAATGGTCAGCATAGTTGCCTTCCAATATAACATTTTTTTTTTAAAAAATGCATACTTCTTTTTATGTAGAAAAAAGTTAATAAAATATAGTTTCATAACTATTTTCATACCTCTCAAATTGGCAGGCAAACAAGCACCAAAAGTAATGAAAATAGGCACTTAAAAATGCGCTATAAAATAAGAAAAGGTACTAAAATAGGCACTTTAAAGGAATCCTAAATTTAAGAGACATTAAAATAGGCACTGAAACTGAACGTATATGTCAATTTTCTTCTTCCAATGCACAGATATACTCTATTAGCATTCCTGCACCTCTGATTGACATGTCTCTGCCTACTCTTCCAAAGGCAGAAAAACCAATGGTTGTATACCAGCAGTGGTTTGTAGAACTTTGCTCACAGTACCCAAATTTTAAAGTGTTTTATATGGATGGAACCAGTTGGATGCACCATTGTTGTAGACTCTGAAAGTTACAGCTTAGCTTTATATCCTGAGTGTTCGATATACATAGCAGAACTGTATGCTGTCCTGAAGGCCCTGGACTTTGTCGATGTTCACACTTTTCAATGAGTCCTTCTGTGCACAGATTCCATAAGTGTTCCCCAGAGTGTGGAATTGCTGACATCAAGACATCGTGTAGTGTAGCACAGTGCATCTTTCGACGCTGAGCATGGTCTAGTAAATACATACATTTCCCGCCAGTCAGTGAGTAGCCATGGCTGAGCACGAACGTTTGTCTTCAGTGCAGCGTGCCAAAACAGTCCTATTGTGTGCAGAAGCAAAGAGCGTTGGAAGTACGCAACAGAAATTTCGAGTTCATTTTAAAACACAATGGGCTCCAGCAAGAAACACTATTCTTCGTTTGTACCATACGTTCAAGGAAGAAGCCACCATGAAAGAAGAAAGACGACCTCTCTTTGCTCCAGTCCGGACCCCTGAAAACATTGAGGCTGTTTGAGTTGCCATGACATGTAGCATGGGAATGTCTACACAGTCTGCTTCACAAGAAATGGGCATTTCTCACCATTCAGTTAAAAGAATTCTTCACAGTGATCTCAAGCTGTATCTGTATAAAATTATCATATTGCAAAAACTATCCGAACTTGACAAAGGAAAAAGAATGGAATTCGCACGGTGGTCAGAAGGAAAAGATCATGTTCTTTACACTACGGGATTTTCAGACGAGGCCTATTTTCATATGGATGGGACTGTCAACAAACAAAATATCTGGTTTTGGGCAAGAAATACACCACATATTGTGCATGAAAAGAAACAGCATGGAGATAAAGTGATCGAATGGGTACCTTTGTCCAGTCACAGATTGATAGGGCCAGTCTTTTTTGACGATACAGTCAACTCACAGCAATATTTGAATATGCTGTGCAATGATTTCGTATGACAGCTACTCGCAACTAATTGTTCGATGGGAACTCAGTGGTTCATACAACAACCGCTAATGTTGTGTTGGACTTTTTGAACACAGTTTTTGAGTGACAATAAATATCCTGATCTACACAATAGAGGATTCTTCTGGCCACCTTCAAGCCCAGATTTAAATCGCTGTACTTTTTTCTGTGGGGGCTTTTAAAGGAAAAACTCTTCCCTTTGAAGCCATCAAACATTATGGAAATGTGAGGTCGGATAATTCAGTTGTGTGGTGATATTCACGAAGACATGTGCCGTAGAGTGGTAAGAAATATGTGCACCCGCCTTGAAGAGGTTGTTCGGCAAAACGGGGGCCATACTGAACATGTGATACAGTGAGAAAACTTTCCACGAACAGACTATTCTTTATGTCATAATATGCACATGTAATACAGGGTGTCCGGAATGGGACTGATGGTTTTTAAAAGTGTGTTGTTTTAATATGGTTAGAGATAGGGAAGAAAGGAAACATGCATTAATGTGTTGTGTTTATCTTGTGCAGGCCCCTTTACTACCTTGCACTTTTAATTTTTTCCAAGTGGCTTTTTTTACACCCTGTGTATTAAATTTCTAAGTAAGAATTTTAAATAAGTGGATACTTCCTGGTATACACTGAAGGGTGCAAAATGGCCTAATGTGCCGTCACACCCAAAAGTTTACAAAAATGATAAAAAGTTACAAAACTCATAACTATTAATACTATTTTGATCGAAATTCACATTTGCAGGGAATTGTCAGTTAAAGTAATTCTCACAAAAAGAACTTGTTCTAACGATTGTTACATGCATAATTGTTCACAAGTGATTTTCTTCCACGAGAATATGAGCTGTTTGGAGCCACAGTGATTAAGTCGGTAGGGCATCTGACTGCCATGCGGGAGATCTGGATTCGATTCCCAGGGTGGGTGATTTAAGGTCAGAATTTTTCAGATCTTGTCCCTGCATAAAGTGGATGTGGGGGCTCGCCAAGCCCCAAATCAATGTGTAACCTGGGGGAAATCCTGGAGGTAAAGGCAGCTGGAGCATTCTGCTAATCACCTCAACTCCAAAATGGCCGAGATCAAGAATGTGAGGGGCCCTACCCCAACATTCCCAAAATGTATCTTCATGGCAAGGTGCTATATGCATGAGGAACTTTATGTTTACCTTTACCATTTCATGAGAGCTGTGTTTCTGTGTATGTGCATGAAATTTTAGAATAAATAATATCATTGACTTAGTGTCAGTGCTTGAAATTAGGGGTCATGTGGGTGGATTGCATCCCTGCAACTAAACTCAAGGTTTGGTCAGACATCCTACCAGCTAACATTTTTGACTTCAAGTGCTGCTGGAACTATATTCAACACAAGGCCACTAAATTACGTTTTTAAAATTACTTAGCATTGCTATATTCAAGACTGAGGTAATGTAAGATGATGGCTCATGACATTGTCCATTGTTCACCATTTATCCTTGTTTCTGAATAATGTGAGAGGTGGGAAACCAGACATTTATAAGCACTATAAAAATGCATTTTTGGACTACAAACACCATGAAACATGAAACTTTAAACTAGGGATGTGCCGAAGCCGATTATAGATGTATGAAAATCGGCCGAAATTGACACATCTGCATCGGTATCGGAATCAGCAAAAATCTGATATTTAAACCGGTACAGATTATACTAGAGTTTTTACCTTCTAATAAGTTTTATGTTCTAGTTTTGTAAGATTTATTGAAAATATGGTTATGATTCGTCATTATTGTAGAGTTTTTGTAATACAATTATTGCAAACTCATTCAGAGGATCACCCTAACTATAAATCGGAAATAAAACAGTACATTGCTGAACTAGGATCTGCTGTTTTATTGGAAATTCAAAAATGAATATTCAAACCTGAAGCAAGTCATGAGAAAATACTTGGGCATACCTGCTGCATCAGTATTCAGTGTTCAGTGTTGCTAGACAGATTTGAGATAAGAGAAGAAGTAGGTTACTTCCTGAAGTGCTTCCCAATCTCGTGTTTCTGAACTTAAATCTGACAGAACAGCAATTCATTTTGCATTTCAAAGAACTGCTTGTGTACTAATGTTTAATCTCTTGAGAATCCATGTTCTTCTTAAAGGTTCACATAACATTTTGTAGATGCAAATGTACATTCGCATCTCTTGAGAATATATATGTATATACATATGATATGCAATAGAAATGTACATAGAAAATTTATTTTTGTCATGCTGAAAATAACATTCTATTTTTGTTAAATAATCTTATGTATCGGAATCGGTTAAATATCGGCATCGGTATCAGTTCCAAAAATTATCGGTGAGTATATCGGCATCGGTAAATTTTCAGCTTCTCACATCCCTACTTTAAACATTGAAGCCTACCTTTTACTACAAAGAAATAAAAAGGGCAAATAGGCAAAAATCTGCACCCTATTCATAACCACGTTTTCATAATAAGAAATAAACTAAGTAATATTATGCAACAAGGAATCAAATCTTTCATATTATATTTTTCAGGTGCGAAATTTGTATATATAGCTGTCACTATGTATAGTCATTATAGCTATATGTATCATTGTTAACTTTTTTGAGAAATAACCATGCATTTTATAATGCTTAACCCAATTGAAATGGAAAAATAGGGAACCACCACTTCTTACATTGAAGACCAATGCAACAGTGGTCTAAGACTCTCCAACAGGCAAAATGAGATAATGCTGCCATCTGTTGGCAATTGAGGTGAACTATCTTCCTACCATGTGGATTAGACCAATTGACCACGTATATCCTGGTTAGGTGCCACTTATTTTTGTCCCCGAACAAAATTCCGTGTTGTTTGAGTGCAAAATTGGTCCAACCTCAAACTACCAATAAGAGGTCAGTGTAATAACATCAAAGATGGCTGATGTTCAGGGTGAAAGTGATGTCTCGAGTAATGAAAAGGAGGAAAATAATGTTGTGTCAAGTATTGTTATTCGGATGCCATAGAGCAAGGTACATATGTGAATATTGTTAAAGGACAAAAGAGTAGGGATAAACACACTCTTGAAATACAACATGTTCAGCTAATACCAAAATATTCCAATCCAAGACCAATAAACCCAAAGAAACTTAAAGATAGTCAGACCTTTTGAAATATGTTCCACCCATTCACCATTCATTTTACAATAGTCTGGTATCTCAAAATAGAACTGAGGAAAATGAAAATATAGAACATATGATGGTGGATGATAGTGAAGACATTTTTGACATTCCTGATTATGTTGAGTTGAGTTGAGTTGAGTTTATGTACAGTAAGGCTAATCGGGACTGGACCTACAGTTTAAAGTAGGATCCGAACCACTTGTGCCTCAACCAGGTATAGAACCCGGGACCCCTTGATTACAAGGTGGCGGCACTACCACTACCATCGGGGAGGCCCCATCCTGATTATGTGTAGTACTGTGTAAGCATGCACAAAACATACTGGAACAGTATGCAAAACTTTTATGCTTTTGCTTGTAATGATATAGTGTATACTCTAAACATTTTATTAATAGAACCACCTTGTGTACTATGTAATCACTTTAAGTAATATTAAAACTTATAAACAAAATATTAGGATGGATATATGTTTCTTTGCACTACATTTCTTCAGATATTTTTTTTTTATTTTTTCTCATGTACAAACACATGTCAGTGTAACAGTGTTCTAACCAAGGAAGGGTGTTGCAGGTTCCTCATAAAAATTACAATATATCTAAAACTACTTAAGTTAACCAAGCATCATATCACACACCACTACCAAAAAAATTGGGATTTCCAAATTCCAAGAGAAAACACAATTGTCTGACTTTAACTTGCAGTTTCTGTATTTTTTAAAAATGTGGCTTGGACCACTGTTGTGCTGACCCCCTCAATTCTTAGGGACTGCACATTTTTATCAAAACAATCGACACCAGACATGTTTTTGTTGTATTTCTGCAGTACAGAGGGACAGTCCACTTGAATTTTAGACCACTTTCCATAAACTGATCTTACCCTCTCCACCTTTGTAACAGGAATAATTCCATGACAGTTTGATGCAATTGTTGTCATGCCATCTAACAACGATCATGATGCTGGTTGTTCAGAATGACATAGTTCCATGTTTATCCTTTTTCATTGATTCTGCACTTTGTATGGGAAATTCTGCATTCTGTTGCCTCAGATACTTCTTGTGCCACATACAGTAAGTGTTGTTAGAAAATGAATGCAAGTGAATTTATTTGTCAAATTTTATGTTGCGTGGACCTCGATCATTTTGCAAGCGAGAATACATTTCCAACAGTACAGCTGCTCCCAAACGTATCACATCTCGGATGCCTATACCTGATGAATTTGCACCTTGGTAAGGTGTTCAAAGGATGTCCGGTAACTACTTTCTGTAGCTGCTGACCATATTTTGTAACCAAATCCTATGGGTTTTCATGTATTTCATTGATTGATTGATTGATTTAGTTTAATTTACTTCACGTTTTGTGCCTCTTGGCTAATTTGCGAAGATAGGGATGAGTGATGATATGATGAAATTGATGAATGGACATTCACAAACAACCAAGCCCGAGCAGGATTCGAACCTGGAACTCTTGGCTTCGCTACCCCCATGTGCTAACCACTTGGCCACAGGGTTCGGCTTTCATGTATTTCAATTTAAATTTCAATTTTCCTTTATTAAAGGGCGAGGTTCAGCCTGTGGCTGTTCTACCACCTATCCCCGATGCATACATATACATACCAAATACATATGTGCTGCATTGAATAGTGTCACCCAGAGTATGGTTGGCAAGGGTGGCTGGAATCCATCTTCAAGGTGAAAATCAAACTTTACACCTTAAATGACAGAAATGTGTCAAGTGCTCTTGGTGAGTGTTAATGGTCAAACATCTTTTGGAGATATTAAAATTTTCAGTGCACATTGGAATAACGTCTGAAATTAGAACAGTGAATGAGGTGCAATATCCCTGCAACATCTTACCATTTTTGAATAGGAAAACTGTATCAAGGTTTTAACCCCACCCAGCACACCACCATCTGCTCAGGTTGCAGACCATAATGATGACTTTTACCTACTATGTACAACTTCACCATGGACACTTGATATTACATTTCTAGTCATCTTAGATGGGAATTTCACCTCCTCACCCTCCATGACTAATAGACGAATTTAATACTTTGTTCAGCACAGGAAACATGAAAATGTCGAAACAAAATAATGAATTTTTGTGATTTTCTGTGCCACTATACCCAAATGAGAATTAAATTTTTGATGCTTAATTTTCAAATCATGATATATAACTTTCTTCTACTACCAATCACTTGAAATTGTTATGTTACAGATGGAAACTGTTGCCTCCCCTGTAACCTCCACCAGTTCTATCGATATGTTGGACCAGAGCTCTAAGGAGTCGAGCCCCATTGACAGATTATTTCCTATGGATCAAAAGGTAGTAAGTAATGCCATTTATGTATTTATATCAGATGCTAATAATCAGACAATGAAGCTTAACATATTTGTAGGGCTGAGCTGATACGGTATTGGAAAGTATCTGTCTGATTCTATTTATCTATACCAGTTGATTCTTTTATATAGAATTTTTCATGGACTGACACAAAAAAAATAATTCTAAAAATGTTTTTTTTTTCCAAATCACATTCACCTTGAATACTTTATATACTCAGTTTTGCAAAAATATTCTGCTGTTATATAGTTCATCACTTGATGCTGAGTATGTGACAGAACCATGATATTTCCATGTTTTCACGGCAGTAAGAGGGTGGTTGTTAAAAAGCACATTTAATTTTTTTTTATGATCTTACACCCTGAAATTGTTCCTTTCTAGTCAAAAGGAAAATATGTAAAGCTTCATGAAAACATTTTAATCTTTACTGGTAGTTCAATTGCCCTGAAATTTACTTATAATAAATATGCAATAATATAATAGTAACTATGTCAGTAGTTAGTATGTGGTATAAATCTTAAATAGTAATAAAGTTACAAGTTCAGTGCTGCTCCTGGATGGTTTACAGCAAGAACTGAATCTGGGACTTGTTTCTTGTGAGATGCCCACTGGATTGCTTAACTAGAGTCGCACCTTATTCAGCATGATTTTTGATAACATTAACAGCACAAACCACTTCACACCCTTCCTGGAAGTCCTTTTGATCCTCCCGTGTTTCTTGATCAGTGTGAAGAAAGCCTTGTCAAAGTTCCAGCTGCTTGAAAAATGTTATGGAGTTCAACTGTTGCTCGCTTTGGAGGAATCTTGTCCTGTCTCATTTCTCTCGTAGCCTTCACCATAGATTGCTTGGTCATGCAAGAGCAACCAAGCCTTCAGACAAATACCATAGGTTATTGAAGATGAGGCACATAGAAGAGATTTCTTCTTTTTTCCTTGCATTACAGTTCATCACAGACCCTGGCCTCCTTCAGAATCTTCCGCCATCCATCTCTATTCACAGCCTTCCTTCTCCAACTCCTAATTCCCAGCACACTCTGGTCCTCTTCCACCAAATCAACCCACCTTAAAGGTGGTCTTCCTACATCCCTTCCCCCATCCATTTTCGTAAATGTGATCTTCTTACACACCATGTTGTCTGGCATTCGGTATATATGCCCCAACCACCTTAGCCATGTAAGTATAATTTCCTTCACAATTTCTATATCCTGATAAAGCTGATATAGTTCCATATTATATGTTCTTCTCCATAATGCATTTTCATATATCAGGCCATAGATCCTCCTCAGGATCTTCCTTTCAAAGCTTCCGATCATTTACTCAGGCTTCTTGGTTATTATCCATGATTCACATCCATACATTAAAATATGTGTTATTAATGTTTTGTATAGTTTATATTTTGTTTTCCTTCTGATGTACTGAGACTTCATATGTTTCCAGAGTCCAAAATAGCTTCTATTTGCCATACTTATCCTGTGTTTAATCTCTGTCAGAAAATCTCTCTTCTCCATTATATATGTGCCAAGATATTCAAATTCCCAAACTTTCTCAAAAGAGAGCCTGTTAACTTCAAAAGTTGCAGTATTAGTAGGCACTTTAGTTATTTCCATATATTTTGTTTTAGCTGCATTTACCATGAGCTCCAATTTTTGTGGTGCAGTGAGAAGTTTAGCTACAGCTTCACGTAATACTCTTGTTGTTGTGGCTATTATTACTGTATCATCTGCATATGCCATAATTTGCACTAATTTGTTTATTATGGTTCCACTAGTTTCTATTCCTGCTTCCCTGACAGCCTTTTCTAATGCAACATTGAATAGCATACATGACAAGGCATCCCCTTGATGCAATCTTTGTTTGGTTTCAAATTCTTCTGTCAGCTGGTTTCTTATTTGAACTCTACAACATGCTTTTTTAAGGGTCTCTTCTACTAAGTTTGTTAGCTTCTGTGGGATTTCAAATTCTCTCATGGCTTCGATTAACTCTCTCCTTTTTATGGTACCATATGCAGATTTAAAGTCTATGTAATGATGATATGTGTTCTTTCCAAATTCCTTGTCTTGGCACATATTTTTCTGATTGTATGGATATGATCTCAGATTGATTTTCCCCCTCTAAAGCCACATTGGTAGTCACCTATTATTTTATTTATATATGGGGAGTGCCTTCGGAACAGTATATTAGAAAAAAAAATTATATGCAGTGTTACGTTTGCTGATACCTCTATAGTTTCCTGTTTGTAGACGATCTCCTTTCTTATGTAAGGGGTATATCATACCTTCCTCCCATGAAATTACTTCCATAAAGTTTCATCAGCTGTTATCTTGTCAGATCCTGGCCCTCTATAGTTGTTCAGCTTTGCAATGGCACTCATAACTTCTTCAAAGCTAGGTCCATCTTTTTCCCGTTCATTCATTTGGTGGTTCGTGACATTCTGATTTTCTTCCCTATGCTGATTCTGTCCTTGCTCCCTTTCATTCTCATTCTGGTTCTGGTCATTCAATAGTTCATTCAAATGATCCTGCCATCTGATTAAAATATCCTGGTCATTGCTTAGCAGTCGTCCATTCTTACATACATATGCTCCTGTTTGGAATCCTACTCTCCTTTCATTGACATTTCTATAGAATTGTCTACTTTCTCGTCTTACATTAAATGCTTCCAATTGCCTCATCTTATTATCCTCATACTCCCTCTTCTTCCTTTTACGTATTTTCTTTTCATTCTTCCTCAATTCCCTATATAATTCTAACTTTGTCCTTGTAAAGTAGCTTTGTATCATATTTCGATAAGCTTAATTTTTCTGCCTGGTTATCTCCTTATACTCCTCATCAAACCCTTCACTATGGTTTTGTTTCTTCATTTTCCCTATTTCTTCATCAGCTACCTTTATTATTATCCCTCTTATGTTGGTCCACCCCTCACTATTACTACTACTACTATTCATATCACCTTCCAATTTCTTCAGCCTGTCAGCAATCTTTTGCTCATACCTTTTCCTTCCATCTTTTTCCTTTAATTTATTTATATCATATCTTGTAATTTCACTTCGTTGTCTCCCTTTTATACAAGATATTCGGTTCTTAACCTTAGCAATAACCAGGTAGTGGTCTGTATCCACATTAGTTCGTCTAAAACTATGTACATCTAAAATGTTAGATTTGTGTTTACTATCTAAAATTACATGGTCTATCTGATTACTTGATCCCCCATCTGGAGTTCTCCATGTTGCTTTATGTATATCTTTATGAGGATAAAGGGTGCCTGCCTGCTATGATCATTTGATGTCTATTTGCAAGATCAATCCGTTTCATTCCGTTATCATTACTCTTTTGTAGAAATATTCAGTGAAAGATGCAGGCTCGACCAGGACGCGAACCTGGGTCTCTGGCCAGTAACGTCGTAAGTGGGGGGGGGGGCATGCAGACACCAGCCCCCCCCCCCCAAACATTCACATGGCCCCGGCAAACTGTTCTACATTGCTGAACATTTAATTTGGATGACAAATATTGCAAAATTGTATTTTTTTAAATTTTCCTTTCAGTTTGAAACACTGTTCTTGAGTTTGAGTTTCACGAACCAGGAGCAATACATTTCTTCCTCGTGCACCTGCTTCTTGCTTGTTGCACAAACAGATGTATTGGTAGGAAATTCAGTTATTGATTTTACGGCCCACCCCTTTCAGGAAAGTCGGAGACCTTTTGAAAACACACTTTCCCTTCCTGCACCCCAGGAGCCTTAACCAGGTTACCCCCTCTCCCTCCCACAAACATCTTTCTGCTTGTGACATCTTCTCTTCATCTGGCTCTGGACTGTCACGATGTCGGCACAAACAGGAAAATTTAGCTGCAGGTGGCTAGAACTTTCTGGAATAATTATTTTATGGTTCAGGAAGGATATCCACAAGCTTTTCAAATTGCAAGAGACAAAATTCTTCTCTTTGTCGCTTTTCTGGTGCAGGGGCTAATGACAAAGATGTCGCAAGTCCCTAGGAGGTTCCTTCAGGTTTGCACACACACACACACACACACACACGCACACACACACAACGCTTGTGCCAATGACCTGCTGTGGAGGAAAAGACTATTCTCTGAGAACTCAGAGAATAGGTTGGTCGGTTGCTACTGTGGAATTCACTTGAGAGTTGGGGTTTTATTGCTTCCACTCAGTTTCAGTCTGTGGTAAACTAATAAGCCTTTGTAATGTACCGACATCACATCATTCCTTGATAACGTCCCACTCATTTTCAAGAAACCTCTGCCTCTTTTTGCTCTACTCTGTTGATTTGGTGAACAATTGATAACTGTCAGTTAGATTGAAGTAGAGTTTGATCCAAGCTGTGGTTTCATAGCTTCTGTAAACGCGAGAGGGTAAGATCACAGAGTGTTTGTGATCTCGTTTTCATACATTGCGGAATGAGATGTCGAGTGTGAAGCTGCCAGCTTGTTTTCTTCTCAAAAAATGGAACAGGATTGACTGATCAACCAAATATTCAACACATTGACATTCTAAAAGGGCATCCGATTACCACACATGAGCCCAAGTTTGACTCCTAGGGCGGTTGATCTCACAAGTAATGAAGAATAAGTTATGTTCCACTTCAGAAAGAAAACGAGGTATGAAGTAAAATTTCTACAGTAGTCTGCATGCTCTAGAAATATTACGTTTCAAAATTCTGCATATCTTTCTGAACTTTCTGTGATTTTTCTTCATTTAGCCTCCACCCGCAAATGCAAACGCTGCTGCTGCTGCTGGTTAGGTGGCAAAGTTGACTAGACATACAAATAAAATTAATTCGAAGTTTTATAGTGAATAATAGTTACTTACATAATATAATCATGAGATATGGAGAACCAAATTACTTTTCAGCCATTTTCTGTTATTTGCCTGTTCTAGTGGGAGTGAAAATCTTCTACCCATGAGTGGTGAACTCGGTTCCTGCAAATTCAAGATGGCATTTTCTAAATTTCAATTTTATTTGCGCCGACACCTCCATGGTGGAGTGGTTAGAAGGTTGTGTTATGACACCGTGTCCCAGGTTCGAATCTCGTCCTGGGCATGTCTTATTTGTGATGGTTCTTTCACCGATTTAATATTGCCGTTTGCTGACCTCTGTGGTGGAGTGGTTTGCACATCACACTGGAATGGCAGGGGTCCCAGGTTTGAATCCCGGCCTGAGCATGGGCATTTGTAAGTGTGTTTTCATCAATTTTATCATATCATCACTTATCCCCATCATCGCGATTAGCTAAAAATGGCAGAAAAGCGAAGTAAAATAAGTAAAATTAATCAATCAATCAATAGGCCTAATATCATCACTCATCTTCATCTTCACAATTAGCCAAAAAGTGCCAGAAAAGTGAAGTAAAATAAACCAAATCAATCAATCAATCATTTTATTTGGTTATTTGAAGCAGCTTTTCTACCTCACGGGTTAAATGCAATAATGAGATTGAATGATGAACCGATTGAATGGCGATGGGACAGACATGATACAACCACACTTGTCCAAGCTCCGAACCTGTAACCTTTGGTTTCATAGCTGTTTATGATCATTGATCATGCATCGGGAGTGGAATCCTTTGGAAGATAAACTGTAAATGTAGGGTGAAAGAAAACAACATTGTACAATGCATAAAAAGCCAACCATGTTTATATCCTCTAAAAAAAAACTACATTTAGTCAGTAAAATTAATTTTGAGGCACAAGGCCTGGCAAGTGGTTTTTCATTCGGAGACATGTGTTCACATTGACTCCCTTCTAGTTTTGAGAGCGGAATTCGCTTCCATATTGCTTTCAAGTAGCTCCCCAATTGTCCCCACGATGTTGGGTCAGCACAGAAGTTTTGGAGCTTCTACCAGGGATCGAACCTTGAACCTGTTGTACCAAAAACGAGAGCGCAATCATTTGAGCACGTGGGGATTTTGTTATTTCCGTTGCCATCATATATCCACTTTGCATGCACAAATAAGATTAATTGTAAGGAATTAGATATGTGCATCGTCATCATTCTCCAATGTGTGCAATCTGATGCCACAAAATACTCAGGCCTGCCTCATAGAATAGTGGTTAACATGATCGTCTTGTATTAAATGGTGCCGGATTCAATTCTGGTGTAAATTATATACAGGGTCTGTATTTTAAGTAATGAGAATAATTCCAGAAAACAAAATTTATTACAGATATCGCTACAAATCTTTAGTAGTCTTCAAAGTATGCCCCTTGAGCATCAACACACTTCTGCAGGCGAGTTTTCCATGCGTCATACGCTCCCTGAAAGTCAGCAACTGAAACAGCCTTGAGAGCACGTGTGCAAGCCGCTTTGACCGCATCCAGGGTTCCGTGGTGGAGTCCTTTGAGGGCTGTTTTCACTCTGGGAAAGAGGAAAAAATCTGCAGGGGCAAGGTCGGGGCTGTAGGGATGCTGAGGAATCGTTGTGATGCCAGATTTCGTCAGGAACTCTCTAACCACGAAGCACGTGTGACATGGCGCATTGTCATGATGGAGCTTCCAATCGTAGGGAATTTGTGGTCGCACTCGGTTGACCCGTCTCTTCAACCTTTTTAACACCCCCACGCAAAAGGAGCCATTGACTGTCATTTCTGCAGGCACACATTCTGCGTGGACCACACCTTTCGTGTCAAAAAACACAATCAGCAATGCTTTGATTCTGAACTTGGACATGCGTGCCTTTTTTCGTCGAGGCGACTGCGGAGTGTGCTAGCAAATCTCGCACACGTTGTTCGTTGTCTCTGGTTCATGCGGTTGACGGGCGCCGTGTGCGGGGTTCGTCCTCCATGCTCTCCAGGCCTTCTTTGAACATTTTGTGCCACTGAAACACTTGCACTTGTGATAAACTGTTACTGCCCTACGCTCGCCGAATCATTTCCAGCATTGCTGCACCAGATTTTCCAAGGCGCACACAAAATTTGTTGTTTGTTACCGCTGTACCATGCTTTGCTGCATTTTGCTCTTGCACACACCACTTTGCAGACGTCCACGCCACGCGTGATCATGCCTCAATGGACGCCAGCAGGCAACTGTCGCTTGGAGCGCTTTCAAGGTCACACCCCCACTACCGACTCCAATCGGTCCCAGCGTGCTCTGACGTCTAGCCGCGGCAGAAAAAAAATATTCTCATTACTTAAAATACAGACCCTGTACATGAGATAGCTTGAACTCATTACATAAACATTTCATTTTCGCATCGTTGTCATACTTGTACACCTGATTCCAACACTCCTTGATATCTAAACCAACAGAAGAGGGTTTCTCTATTTCTCAATTTTCTTCGAGCAAATTTACAAATCTGTTGAGTAAGGATTAATGACATTGTTCGTAAAGTCTCAAATCTAACATAGGAGAAAATGTCGTTAAGTTAATGAGTTCATTCTACATTTAGATTTCCGAATAATGGCTGTGGATTTCGAGAGTCTATATCAGTAGATTTTTGGTGGCCACAGTAGAAATTAGCCAGCCTCCATGGCAGAGTGATTAGCACATTGCACCAGGGTCCCAGTTCAAATCTCAGCCTTCACATTGGTATTTGTAAGTGTCCTTTCATCAATTTCATCATATCATCACTCATCCCCATCTTTGAAATTAGTCAAAAGTGGCATAAAAGAGAAGTAAAATAAACCAAGTCAATCAATACAGGAGAAAATAATGTTCTTGTTTCCAACAAGATTATATATTATTTACATATATATATATATATATATATATATTGTATATTATATTATTATTGTGTTATTTGTTAATGGTTTGATAGAAAAAATCTTATGTTTTAGTTTTGGACCCCCCCCCATGAAATTCATCAACCTAGCTACGGCTCTGTCTCTGGCATACCATACCATTGATCTAACCTGGGTCTCTGGCATACCATGCCATTGCTCTAACCACTGAGACAATTCCACGCAGGTAAGACAGCAACAGCAAAAAATCACGTGAGGAGGCCAGGCTGGCTCTGTAGCTCAGTGGTTAGAGCAATGGTGCAGTATGCCAGAGACCCAGATTCAAGTCCTGGTCGAGCCTGCATTTTTCGCTGAAAATTTCTACAAAATACCATAGGTGTTTTGAAATTTGTTTGAGTGTTGCTTTATAGATTCTGGTGTGGATTCTAGAAATATTGAGGATATTCTTCAGAAGTTTTAAATTGTTGTATGTTGGACTTGCAGCTAAACTCCGTGCCAGCTAACTGTAGACCAGTCAAATGAGAACAAGTCTCTGCACAAGTAGTGACACAGGATGGCTCCACCAATGAACAGTGAGAGAAATGGGATTGTGTAAGGGGCGACAGGAGTTACTCGATTTCCTCCTGTGCTCTGTAAGCGTTGCAAACTTTTGGAAAGGATAATACCGAACACACATGGCAAACGGACTGTATTTTTGTCTCCAGGTCAATACGATTGGTTTGAGAATTTCTTATGGAAATATTAGGGATAAAACTGCAAGAGCAAATTTTGACAAGATGTGCATTTAGCATATGGACTAAGGTCTGGATCGTACATCTGTACATGCCATGAAATTTCCGTACATGTACGGTCAGGACCGTATGGTTGCAATGCTACGCTTTCACCACTCAATTTTCCTCCTCCTCCTCTGCCGATATGCGCTGCCCTGCTCTACAGTCAGCTTGGACATGGTATAGAGGGACTATTATCCATGCTTTCAGATACACTCTAACTACAAAAACATACAGTTCTTCCTTTTGATAGAAACATCCAAACTTTCAAGGTGTAAAAAACTTCAGACATCCATCTTCTGTGGTGCATTAGCCCAGGTTGCATGAAGTGGATGCTTCTCTTAGGAATTCCTCAGAAAAATTACTGCCAATTACAGAAACTGTAATTGTCCCATGAGTAAGTGTCCTCCAAGTGCTTGAAAGCATATTTCAGGATATCACGACTGACATCTGATGAGGATGTTTAAATATTGAAGTTGAAACCATTTTGGAATAGTATAAATAAAATAAAATATAACTTATTTTTACTTATGTTCAGTGAGTATGTGTTGAGTAATTGACAATGTTTCAAGGACCACTGTCCCCTTCTTCAGGTCGGTTTATTCGCAAGGAAGCCATTGGCTGTCAACATGTGAGCGGCAAAGGGCTGGAGGGATTCTCTTTTAATAAGTTGCAACAAAGGGGAAATAGTAGGGAAATTTTTACATAGTGATTTTTAAAAAAAGAACAGATCAGTTGTGATGGAATCCTAATATTTTATCCTATCCATGTAAACCTAATCCCTGCCATCGACGAAGCTTCGTGGGCAACCGTGAAGCCGATAAACCACCTGAAGAAGGGGACAGTGGTCCTTGAAACGTTGTCAATTACTCAACACATACTCACTAAACGTAAGTAAAAATAAGTTATATTTTATTTTATTTATAGTACATAAAGTGAGTAAGTCACACGTAACCTGAAAAATGAATTTTGGAATAGGAAAACTGTATCAATGTTTTAACCTCACTCAGTTCACTACTGTCTGCTCAGGTTGCAGACCTTAATGACGACTTCGATATCTTCGTATTTTACCTACTATGTCCAACTTCACAGTGGACACTTGATATTACATTCCTAAACATCTTAGATGAGAATTTCACCTCCTTACCTACCATGACTAACAGAAAAATACTTTGCACTTCTTATTGGGTTGTTCAGTTCAGGAAACATGAAAATGTCATTGTACCCAAGCAAAAATTGAATATGTTATGGTTATTTTTTAAACCATAATGCATAACTTTCTTCTATTACCCATCACTTGAAATTGTTGTGTTACAGGTGGAAGGTTCAGAGAAGACAACTGGTTCCCCATCCACCACTACATCAGATGTCATGTCCATAGGGCCATCCAAAATGTTAACTCCATCAGGCTCAGCAATATCTCGCATGATGTATTGGGACACATACACACCCCAAACCAGTGGAACCACCAGACAAAAACCTACCAGGCTTGCTTTTATGGTAAGTAATGTCATTTATTTATTTAAATGAGTTGCTAATGACCAGACCATGATGCTTAACATACATATTTATATTAAGATTAGGACTGAGCTGATGCCGATGTATCAGAATATATTGGTCAGATTTTATTTATCTATTCCAACCTATACTCTTCCAGCATTTTGGTCTTTTAGAGGGTCCACGAAAATGCCACACAACACTTTTGCAGTCTAATCTTCCTGCAAATAATGCAATATTCAAAGCATCGATTTATTTGCACCACTATTGTGTAAAAAACTTTGTTTCGTGTTTATGTAACAGGTATTTTAATATTCTGATGTAATTTCTACAGTGAGGCACACTTTTGGTAATGTTAAATTTATATTGTAACAAATTTTATCCTTGCTCTTGTTCTAATTCATGAAATTGTTTCACAACAGGAAGCACGTCGTCTTCTAACATACACAACATCCTCCTCTGATGCTTCAGAGTCAAGGACATCTTGGGATGAGGATGAGGATGAGGATGTGTAACAGGTAAGGAAGATAACTGTTAACCTTCCCCCAAAATATTATACTTCCACTGTTATTTTGAAGTAATCATTTTGTTTATCGTTTTTGGTTTTGATCATTTGTCCCTTTGGTATATTAAGTGTAACCCAGGAGAAGTCGCATAGTTCTATGGACCAGGTTTGTTCTATTTACGTCACCAATTTCCTTTCCTGCATTCCTCCAAGTGCATGCAGTCTTATCCAAGGGGAGGGTCTCATTTGAACTAAGAGATGAGTGCATCCATTTCAAATACAGGATTCTCTCTCCCTCTCTCATCCAGGAAGCATCAGATCTCACCATGACATCTCACCAGAGTGCTAGGTCAACTTGGTTGATATTAGTCACCATGCCAATTCTCAAGTTTGGATTACACAAGGGTACTCCAAACTACACGAAGAATTGTGAAATATTATCAACTTCACCTCTTTGCTTATAAATGTCACTCAAAATACTTAATGCCAGAGAAACAAGATACTATCTTCTGCCACATCAAGATCTTTTGCTTCTAGTTTCTGGGTTTTAATCCAAAGCCTGTTGCTGTTTATTTTCATTTCTATTATTATTATTATTTATTTATTTTTTTGCAAGAAGCTCCTCAATTATTGTGATAGTGTTGGGTTGGCACCAAAATTTTGGGTTCTCACCAGGGTTCAAACTCAAGACTGCTCACACCAATCACAAGGGTACCATAAACTTGACTAAGCAGAAACATTGAAAAAGTTCACACAATGGCCTGGAAAATGTGATAGCAAGTCAGAAATTTTTTGTAAAAACATCTGAAACCCGGCAAGTCATAGAAATTGAAAAAGGTTCTTGTATTTACTGCAAATATAGTGTGTACACATAGTGTACAGCTGTACTGCACTGTACAGCATCTCTACCAGTAGCAACACAGGACAGGACACAACATAAAAATTGCCATTCAAATAGCACAATCCTAACCTTCACTTATGTGAAAGGATATCGTAGGGTAAAGTTACAGCATGCCAAGAAGGCACATAAGGGTATGTGGAGAAGATGTGATCAGCACTATACTCTGATAACCCTTACCTCCCTCCTCCCCAGTTGCTCACAGGTACCCATTGATTAGAGGCTGGGTGAAACCCTGAACTGCTCCATCGAAGGAAATTACTTGATAAATTCCCAGCTGAAATCACCCCACCCTAGATCTACTGACTGGTAATCAGATGCTCTAGCAACTGAACCACCATACCCACACTCTCTCACTCACTGTCTTTCTCTTTTTCTCTCCTCAACCTTCTGGAAACTCAATTTTATGTTTTTCATTGTATAATACATAAAAAACCAGACATAAGTATATCGCTACATTAAGACAATTACAAAATGAAACAAACTAATACATATCTATCGCCAGTTATTTTGTGAAAAAGTGTGACTAAGTTTGTTTTGAGCCCGCTTTGTGCTCAGATTAGCTATTCGGAACTGGGCCTTCAGTTTAACCCATTAAGGGCCAGCAATTGACAAACGCACAGCAGTTTTGCAATGTGTGTGACTCAATTTGAACATATTTTAGCACAAAAATTTTTGGACCACTGGTTTGAGCAGAAAAAAATGTTGCGTTAACGCAAAATTGGCCTTTAGGGTTGTATTTCTCATAAAACCTAAGTTTCTGGTTTTTATGTTGGATAAATGTGGGAATATCAAAGATAAAGATAAATAGCCACATTGATAATATATTTTTTGGATTATGTACAATCTGCATTATTCACTGTCTGTATATTAATATACAGTGAGTCCCCAGAGCATTGTTACCATTACAATCAAATATAATTCTGAAACCACATGACATACAGTAGAGTGTTATTTTCTTTCTTTCAAAATGTTCTACAGCTCAAAAAGTTTTTTTTTTAAATCTTATACAGCTCTTTTTTTATACGCCAGTGCACCTCAGCATGTGCCCCTCTGGTTGCCCTCAGTGTAAAAAGTTCTGGAACATAGGTTTGGTGTACACAATCTTTGACCTATGCTCAAAGGGGAAAAAAGTCCTTCAATATGTGTGTAAATGATTAGGCTGCAATGATTTGTAACCTCTAGATTGGCCACCAGACTACATAATTGTGCCACCACATGTTAGTGTTATCAGGCCTGATAGTGTTCATAAGGCATGTGTGGAGCATCAGACAGTCAGCAAACACTGTGAGAGAAGGAGATCAACACAGAGAATGCCTCGTAGACACATCAGACATCATTACCATCACTTGACAGTTCGAAAGAGGCCATATTGGGAGTCTGCATGAGGCCGATTGGTTCAATCGTGCAAGTGCCAGGCATCTCAGGCATTCAGATGTCACAGTGACCAGATGTTGGCACCAATGGATGCATGAGGGCACCCCAAGGGAGGACCATAGTATGTATGTTTGTAATTGCACTTATGAGTCATTCCATGCTAACTCCAGCAAATGTTCAACAGTGATGTAGCGTTATAGTATGCCTGTATACCCGGCATTCCCCGATTTAAATTTTAAAAATTCGTAAATGCTGTAAATATAAAGAAAAACTTGACTAATTGCATATATGTTTGACCTTCATGGCATTATATAAGCTATTTTCCGTAATCCACATGCAACGCTCCACTAACAACACTCATTGTAGCATTTTTTCAATGCCTTTCCTGGCCGGAAGCCAGGCAGGTTTGGGGTAAAGAACTCTATATTCCTTGCTGCCTTTCTGGAGGGAAAGCTTGGATCTCTACAGCACGCATGCAAATGTTCTCTCGTATGCCAGCGTACAGAGCAGAGGGCTACGTGATTGGTTCATGTGACCCTTCCTGCCTTCTGAAGTAGATGACAGCGGTAGAATTCCTACCCGGTTCTTTGCGTTCATGTCACTCATGCTATGTTATGTTTTCATGTCCCTCATGCTATGTTTTTTGTTATTATCTATTTGTGTCAATGGAAATGTTTAGCATTTGTTTGTAAACTTTTAACATTGAATGGTCTCTGGACAAATTATTTTAAAATCTTTATCAGATTATTAATCGGCACTGTCACGTTAGTAGAGTGTATGATAGTTGGATCATCTGCCCACCTCCATGTCAGAGTGTTTTGCACAGCGTGCCAAGACAACAGAGGCCCCTGATTCAAATCCCGGCGTGAGCACGGGTGTTCTTTGTGAGTGTCTCTTCATCAACATCATCACTCATAATCTTATTTGTGATTATCGAAAAGTGGTAGAAAGTGAAGTAAAATATACCAAATCAATCAGTAGTTGGATCATCCACAATAATGTTGTCTACTGTTGTATAGAGGCGGTTGTGATTCAGGTAGGTTTTATAATGATTTGCATCATGCCGAAAGGTATAAAACACCAGAGTTCAAAACATTTGTTGCATAGTGAGGCATCTCATTTTCTAGCTAAAACATGCATGGATGGTGTTTTATTGAAAACCAACCTGACTTCAAGCAAATAAACAATACCTGTGGCGACTAATACCATAAGTAAATTATTAAGCAAAAAAGGACTGACCCTTCCTTCGGACTTGGCGTTCCCACACAAAATGCCCATACTACACCACTGATGTTCAAGTAGGTTAACCTGAACTGGAATCCTAACAACTTTGCAATTTATTTGAACTTGTGTTATTTTACGCTCCTTTTAATGCCATTTTTACAAAAATGTGCTAAATATTTAGTTACTTTCGTGGCAAAATATTATAATTTTTTATCATTGACATTCTTAATTCTGAAAATATTTGAATTTTTATTTTTGTGAGTCTACTTTATACACAGAAAGGCTAATCAGAACTGGACCTACAGTTTAAGGTTGAATCCGAACCATTGTGTAGTGTTATGTTTTATAAGGTAAATTATCAAAGGTGTAACATTGGATACTAAAAGAAGTAGTTATGGGCCTAATTTTGCATATTACACCCATTAACAAAATTTCGTATTGTGTGCCAAGCATTTTGCAACCCCATCACTTCTGTGTCTGCTATCTGAACGCATGTGCAGGACTCTCTACAACATCCTGTGTCATCCCGCACCATTGGTCATTGACTGGCAACAGCCAGACTACAAATTCATGGTATTGCATCATGTACAGTGATGAATCTCAATTCTGCTTCAACATGGATGACCACCGTGTGCAAGTATGGTAACGCTGAGTGGAGTGGACACATCCCGTCAATGTTGTGGAGAGACACTCTGGCATTACCCCTGCAATCATGGTGTGTGGAGCTATTTGATTTGACTTCAGATCACCTCTGGTAGTGGTTCTGGGGATTCTGACTCAGTGCAGATTTGCAGGATATCGTGAGCCAGTTACAATGGCTGTTGGCCGACTTGACTTGAGAGACAAAGGCTCTAAGACTTGTATCAAAACCCGAGGGGGATAGGTGCCACATCCTGCTGACATGGGATCAGCAGTATGCCAGTAACACACACTCTGTTATCGGTTTGATCTGATTTTGCAATCATTGCAATACAGTCACATAACCAGTCAACAGGTGCAGTTTCATTTCATTTCCACTGCTCCTTCTAGGTGCTTCATTTTTTTGTCAATGAATGTAGGTTGTCTGAAATAAAAATAAAAAAAATGTTGCATTAATGCATCATTAACCTTAAATGGGTTAAAGTGGAATACAAATAAAAGTGACTCTTCTCTATCAAGAATCAAACATGGGGCTTCTTTATGTCAAGGCAACAATGTTGCAGTTCTACACAACTTGCATTAAGAATAACTTAAGAAAACAAAGGAGTTTAATTTGGGAATTTACTCCCTTGGGTGAAATATTCGCAAACATTCAAAAATTTATCCTAGAATACTTCCACTGTGCATCCAACATAACTCTTTCACTATGTTATAGTTGGAGATCTTCCCTCATGATGTGGTATAAACATTATTATCATCTAGTCAAAAGCTATGTTCTATTTTATCATGCTCAAACATTTTTCTCTTTGTTTGGATATAATGATATCATCACTTCCATAAGCATTTAATTATTCATCAGGGAGGATCACATGCCCCCATGCCTCTCCTACTAAATCTGCCTAAATAATAAATAATAACTAAATGTTATTCCACTCCAACACACAAAACTCCATGGTGGAATGGTTATCACAGCATGCTTCGATGCCAGGGGCCCCAAATTTGAATCCCAGCCTGGGTATTCTTTGTGAGTGTCCCTTCATCGATTTATATTATCATCATCACTTATCCTCTTTTACATGATTAACCTAAAGTGGCAGAAATGTGAAGTAAAATAAACCAAATCAGTCAAGCCCACTGCAATGCACTGGACGGGGAAATTTGGATATACATTGTACCCAGTTTAGAGGTAGGAGGAGCAGTTTCCATATATGAGGACCCTAAACTGCTCCTCGCACCACCTATCTTTCCCCATGTTGAGCTGGTAGTAGTAGTAGGAGAAAACTTAACATTACTCTCATGGGAGTATTATTTTACTTGTTCTCTTGAGAATATCAAACTTCTGGTGGCTTAATAAAATATATGAATAGAAAGTGACAGGCTCAAGTTTTCATTTCCAGTTGGAAAAGTCTAAATGTCCATTTGATTAGACATAATTTGAAGTTAAAGTTGTCTCTCCATAAGGAATATATGGCCTCCTGTAAGTAATTTTTCATAATTTGTTTCACAGATCTGGCTTGCAACATGGGTAAAGATTCATGCTCTCTTTGGCCTCGGTTGTTTTATTTAGTACCAGTTCACATTTCAACATTAATGATATAAATGTCCACCTAGTGCAAAACTGTCCTTCATAGCCTTAGAGTTGATATACATTGCCTAATGCAGAAGTTTTTATTTTTGTAACCATGCATCTGCCCTGAAATACGAATTTTGTTACAAAGTTGACTTCTTTTTTGCAGAGCAAGTTGCAACCTCTTCTTCCACTGTCTGGTCGGGCACAGCTCACCCCATGATACTTGTTATTGGGAACGGTATGGTCCACGCTGACAAGCTGTATAAATTGTATTAATAATAAATTTTTGAATTTTCATGTTATGTAATACTGGTGAACATTATTCAGATGCTTATAGAACCCTTCACTGGATGAGAAAGATGCATGTGATAGTATCAAGCTTTGATCTTTAATTGTAATGAAACACTTCATGTTGATAAAACTAGCCCAGAGAAAGTGGCAGCATATACATACTTTTCTTTGGTTGTTTTTTTTTTTGTTTTCAATGCATGAGGATAAACCTATTTAACGCTATGATTCTTCTGGGCTAGGAAAGTTATGCATGGGAGGAATTTAAACTTTATCATTAATTATTTATAACAGATTAAAGGGTAAAAAAAATCTTGATATCATGTTGATGAAATATTTGTCTATAGTAACCAACCCTTCAGTTTTATTTTGATTTTCATGGATCTGCTGTCACTACTAGGCTGTAATCTCAATAAGTATCCTACATGTTACACGATAAAACACGTATTATTATCTGAATACTTATTCAATAAGCCTTTTTGTTTATCAGGAATTATTATAACGATAAAATGTGATTTTTAGTTTATTATTCTTATCTTTGTTTCTAATTACAATTTGATCAAGAGGAACTAATATCTAATATTATTATAATTTTAATGTATGAAAGAAAACAATAACAGGTTATCTTTGCTTACTTTTAATTATGGTAGAAAACTAAGAAACATTTTCACTAAATAAAAAGGTCGTCCTTGATATGCCAGTGGTTCATGATTAACATGAGAAATCCCAAGACAAAAAGTCAACACCAGTACTTTGAATTATCTTGGCGAAAGGAAAACAAGGAAAAATATAAAGTTTCATTTGTTTGTAAAAATATTAAACAGATTAACATGTAGGCCTACTTACAAACACCTTGCCAGCTTTTAGATCAGATTAGCGCTATACTCTTCAAACTTTACAGGGCATTTTCTATCAGAACTAGACTTGTGGGGTTTAACACATGAGAGCTCTCGACACTAGTTACCACTTATCCGAAAATCTTTGTTGTTCACTGAATGTTCCGTCTTCTTTTCCTGGTGGTTCCTCGGTGTCTAGAAGTTGAAGAAATTCCCTCTTTGCAACCTCGGCTTAACGATCAGCCCTGGTGTGCTTTGCTGCGATTTACAGTTTCTTCCCCCATGGATACAATTAAGAATGTTAATCTAGGATCGCACTGGCTGAGCCATTTTCCATAGTTGTTACAATAACGAGTAAGGCAACACGAGTTCTGTTCACACTTTCAGTCTTTGTCAACTCACTTTGGCTGATCACTCGTGAACTTGGCATTTTATCATCAGAAACTTAACGATCAAAAAGAATGTCCTCCAAGTTCTTCTAAAACTAAACAGACCAAGCCCACTAGTGCAACCACCTTCCAGTCAAAATCTCCGTGCCAACTGCTGTAACTGCTCCACGTGAAATTCCAGGAGCGCTTACTTCCCTTTGTCTATGAGACAGTGTAATTCTTTCAAAAAGGGGTGTCTTGATTCCTTTTACTTCTTTATGTAAACAATTGGTTACATTATAACTTGAACTATTGCATGTTGAGCTAGTGATCACCTTCACCGCCTCTGATGAAAGCTATCATTCTTCAGTTCCTATTAAAAAAAAATTGTTCTGGTCCCTTGAAACTTGCTGGGTGCAGGCTTGCCGTGCTTTTGACACACAGGAATGTATCATAAGAAGTGGCCTTGACTAGCGTGACTCACGATCGAATGCAAGCATGCTATGCTTCCAAGCTTGTCTGCCTTTAAAAACAAGTAATTTTGTTCAACATTTCCGAATGTGATTGCTATCATAGAAGTATATATTCTCTCAAAAGAGCAAGAAAGGAAATTCTACCAATGTTCTCCAGTTGTTCAAAACCAAATATTTTTAATCAAAAGTTCACGATTGTCAATAACATGATTAACCTATCGGAGCATAATATGGATGTAAATATTAAAATGTAATAGAAAGATTATCGAAAATTTCAGGAACTTTCCAATGTTTTCTTCCACTGTCTATGACAATGACAGAAAATCGAGCAACATTTGCATTTATTTTTAACTCAATTAAAATAATGTGTAAGAATTTAAAAGAAATAAGAAAGAGCGGAATGACTGTTGTTCTGCCTTAAAAATTATGGTTCTTCCAGAAATTAAAATAAGAAGTATTTAATCCAGCACCTTAAAGAACTGTTCCACAAGTCTCTCTTGTCTGACACGGTCAAATGTGATGTGATTTTATGAATACAATTTTCCGCCTGTTGACGTATAATGTTTCACATATTTGGCAGTTTGCAAACGTTTTTGCAAACGGTATAATTATTTCGTGTTACCTTACGCATACAGAAAATACATTTCATAAGACTGTTTTGGACATGATACTTCATCAGTTGCAGTATTGCAGGAAGAGACCATCACCCTGCAGTTTTGAAGCCTCTAGATATTTTATTTTTATAATGTATAATCACAGAAATAAGTTTTAAGAGGTAAATCACATTTTTACAAGAGCTACCAATATTCTCATGTTTTCTCTTCACTTCAAAAAATATATCTCGCCGATAGCTATTATACTATAACAAAGCAATTCAGAATTAAATTAATAGTTCAACAACTTGTATATTCAACAACATTTACAATATTGGGGTGACAGAATACTTAAGAATTGTTGTTCCAATGAAAGATAACAGCATGGTATAGTGGTTAGAGTTTCTAATTAGGTTGCTAACGGTTCTAGGTTCAGTCCTCCTTACGAGGTGTTCTTATATTAACAAGAGCATTGTAACATTATTTGTGATAACAGTGTAAAGTGGCCACATTGTTCTGCATATTGAGTTTACTCAATAAAAATAAACAAATAATATTGTCACACGTTCAAAGGAATATTTTCACATAGAAAATAAAGGTTGCAAGATTGTGAATTATGATACTCTGACAATAATTGTACACAGATTCAAAGACATTGACAAAAATTAATAAAATAACTATTTATATTTGTGGTAATTCAAAATATTCTTTTTTTCACTTGAGTTAAATACAAGCCTCAAATATCGAATATACACTTTTCATCATGTTCAAATTCCTATAAAATGTATACGTCCTTTGTTTTTGTTACAATCAAGTATTCATTGCACATTACATGCAGGAGGCGAGTTGCATATACATTTCACACTGATCAGATCATTCTACGTACTTTCGGAAAGGAAAGCTTGTAGAGTAGTGGCTACTGTTAAGGATCATCAACCTGATGGTCATAGGTTCATACCCCTCCGGATGCAGAAAATTTTCGAAAGTTTTAGACATATCCCATTGTGTTCATTGTCCATGCCGTGTGAAATGGAATGATGATTCAGTTTAGAATTAATGATGGGGGAAATATAAAATAACAAAATCTCCAATTCAACGAACTGAGAAGTGGAGAAAAATTGGATAATTTTTATAAATTTGAAAATTACATTCATGTTTTTAGTGGTATAATCGCAGGTAAAATCGAAAATCTTATTTGGAAGATTTTATCTTGCTCTGAACTCACCCAAAAGGCATTTGCGCACCAATCTAATAATTCTCTAATACATTTCAAAATGTTATTGAATGTTTCATGTCGATAATTTGATCAATGCATCAATTCTTGATGCTGAGACCATATTTTCTGCAAATACCTCTTCTCCCAGCTCATTTCCAGTCTCATCTGTTATTATCATGCCTCCTCCTCCTCCACTCCTTCTATCTCATATCGCCTCCTCTCCTGTTCTAGCCTCTTGTCTCCATCCCAATCTTCTCCACTACTCTTACCTCCTCTGCTGTCTTTGATTTCCGACTACAGTACACTCCTCTACTGTCCTCTTGATTCTTCTACTTTTCTCTCTTTAACTCTACTCTCCACTCCCCTCTTCTTGTCTCCTCCTTTACTCTCCTCTCCTCTCCAAACTCCTCTTCTCTCATCTTGTTTTCCTCCTCTCTTCTCTTCTTTGCTCCATTTTCCTCACATCTCTTTGCATCTTTTTCCTTTCTTCTCAATACTTATTCTATCCTTTTCTTCCCTCATCTACTTTTCCTCTTCTCTATTCACTTTCTCTTTTTTGTTCCCTTTTGTTTCCTGTCTCCTCTTTTCCTTTGTATAGCTTCATCAGCAATTAAATATTAGAAAATCTATTTTAGTAATTTCAGAAAGAATTTTGTCATATGTGATAAAAAAAGCTGGTATTTTTAAATTTATACAATAATATTTTATTCCTTTCTCGTATCTATTGTGTATGTGGCAACCATGAATTTGAGACTAACTCTACACGCAACCCACCAATGACTTGTGCAAGTTGGGTTGCCTAGTTAAAATGTCGTTGTCCTAAGACGTTTGAGAGATGCTGTACAGTCCTCTTCGAAACTCTGGGTGACAGAAGTTAATGTTATGGGAAATAACGTCCTTCTCTTCTACATGTTTCTTACTCATTTCAAATACGGCATATGAAAATTTAAAGTGAGTCCTCTGGTAAAGGTTTTGCAGAATTCTCTCTATTTCCATCTCATAGTTTACGGAATAGAATTCATCTAGAAATTACTAAAATCCCTGAACGGTTTGGCGTATTGATACCAAATATTTCCTTCTTTTTTTAAAGCAACTAGGAGGAATCTATCTAAAATAACTTTATCATTTAAGTGAAAAGCTTCTTGGTAATTTCATAGTTCTTGTAGAAACTCGTGGAGGGTTACTCTATCATTTGATCCTTCAAATACTGGTATTGGAATATTACTTTGTTGTAGTATCTTGGCAACATTAACCCTTCTATTTCCCTCATTTGTTCTAGCAGAGGGAATTTTCTTGAATTCCTGAATTAATTCTTCATCTGAACGTCCTTCTATCTCAATGCCACCAAGTAGCCTCTGAACTATTTGCCTGTCTAACGTAATATCCACGTTTGAACTTTCATCTCATTTTCAACTTCTCATGGCATATAAATATGCACTACTTTGATAGCATTCTTTCTAACCTTTAATTTGAAAATATCGCGGAAACAGGCTCCAAGATATGTAATGCTTTACTTGCTTTCCAAGGGAGTAACCTGCCTTGGTTCAACTTGTTACATGTTTTTGTTACTTCCCCCAGGCAAGCAAAACTAACAAAACAGTTTGATCAAACCAAAAGACATAGAATAACTACCATGCAAACCATGTTATATTCTTTATGTCGGATATTAGGGAGAAACTCGGATCTTTCTTCTTTTAATGATATTCCAGATGTTCGGTTTTAGAATTATATAAAAAGACTAATCTTTAGTGATTGAATGTGTACAACAAATTACAAAAAGAATAACCTCCACATAAAAAATGGCATGATCCAATTAATGAAATACTCTATCTGAAATATATAAAGGAGTTGTTCTTATGCTGACCTAGACCAGCAGTACTAGTTCAAAATGTATGCAAGCTTGACACTTGCATACATGACATGGTTCTCTAATTCCCTTCTTCCTTGATAATAAGAAATAACCGCCCAAAAATAATCTAAACTTTATATTAAAAACCAACTACTAATTATGCACTATACTTGAAATAATGAAAACTGTTTCTATAATTTTGCCCACTGCCACTGTCCATTTAATCCAAAATTAAAGACAAATAAGACACCTTGACAATGTCGAATCTACAACTTTAACTAATAGCTTTGTGCAACAAAGTACTTGGCTCTTTGGCAATGGGCAGTGAGTTATATTAAAAAATAAATGCGTCTCTTAATCCACTTGGGTACCATTATGGAAACTCTCCCGTTCAGAGGCTTAATGGCTGTTTCTCTAAAAACGATAACAATTTTCCTCTGAAAACCAAACCTTGGCTTGTCGATAAATGAATAAAAAATGACATGGACTTATCTAAACATTTCCGTGAAAAATGATTGTTAGCCCTAGAACTAGCCACAACTACTCTACTGGCACCAAGAGATCCTTCCAATGTCTCCCTTCTAGCCAAAAAAATGTGAGAATGCTAACCCCCGCTATTCTGCTGGATCTTTTATGTAGGCCCTCTGAAGAATGACTGGTGAACTGGAATTTTCCACCCCATAACGATTTGGAGGGAAAAGATTTTGAAATTAACTGCCTTCCACAACCGTGCTTCTAGTCACATAGGCTAGCCTTCTAGTAAAGTAAGTAAGTTAGTAAGTAAGAAAACTGCATAAAGAAAGGAGTGACATTGGTATTAAAAAACAAAATATTATACATGCATAAAAACTAATAATAAAAGGATCATGTGGTGATGTATTGATTCTAATTTCAAATGAAATCAACTACTTTAATATTCTGATTATCTTGTACGAAGTACCCTCTGAGTAATTTAAGCTAAACTCTAGTAAATGGGCACAGTACAGTTGCGGAACATTAATAAATATTCTGATAATATTACATAGTAAAGTGGTCGAGTTGATATTATTGGGAATCAATAATATCAGCTCCAGTTTCAATATTGGTTCAGTGTAGCACTGTCTTGAAACCTAAAAATATACATATTTTTACAAGGAGCTACCTACATCCATTCAGATATAACAAGGACTTTAGTGGTGCTATTGGATCCTGCAAATCAATCTCAGTTATTTATATGTATATTCATTACATGACTTCTTGAATACTCCACAAAAATGTCTACAAAGCTAAACTAGCTACCTAATGACATTCAGAAATTTTAAACACATATTTTAATTTTGTAAAATTTTTATGTGTAAGTATACAAGGAATGTAAAAAATTTGCAAATATAAATATACAGTTAATTTTTTAAAAAATATGTAAATGTACATATAAAGGCAGGCTGTGACATTTGTACTTGTAGTTATCTGGAAAGAAAACATGAAAATGAGCAAGCCAATCAATCAAAAAACAAGAGTCTTTTCAGTTCAATTTCCGAAAATATTTCACAGAATAACTGTTGTATGAATTTTGCTAAGCATCGAAAACATACAAAACATCAAAATTTATCTGACAATGTTATTTTTAGTTCAGTTACATAAGAAACATTAGTTTTATTCTGTATATGGTGTTGCACTAGAAATTACAAAAATTGTTTGCAATGTAAAGTTTAACTGATGAATATTCACTTAATTAATCCATTGTAGTATGACCAGTAGTTTTTGTCAGTGAGTGGTTCGTATTACACAGGGAATCGTGTAACTTCATATTCCTCAAAGGCATCCTACAAAAAAAAAAAAAAAAAACATTTAATGATTTTTAAGATAAACAATATTGAAGTTCAACAATTTAAATGAGATAAAACTTACATAATCTCTATTTTTTATATGTTAAGGAAGGGGCAAATGGGCACTGGGGGCAAACAGATTCCCTAACAAAAATTTTGAATATTTTCACGATGTTGGTAATAGTGCATCAGTTGGAAATGTGAGTTTGAAGCTGAACATGTGCAAGTAAGGAAATAGGTAGAAATCTTGGAGAATAAACACCAATTCAGCCTTAATACCAGACGAAGTGAGAAAAATATTACATATAGAAACCCGAATAGTAACAAAAACACATAACAAGCATAAGAATTCCATGGATTATGATAGCCTGGTCAAAGTTCTGATTTGACTGTGGTGACAACAGTTCTTCCTCGATAGGCACAGAGGCATTACTAACACGCTGCTACCATCTAGAGTATTTATTTTAAACATATGGCTATGAATCAGACAGGGAAAACAGACAAGCTGCTGTTGAGGAAAATGGACATGCATGAACTGCATTGCATTTAAATAACAGCAGGTAGATTTGGATTGAGATACTGGTGTACTTTACAATGATGTCTGTAGAGTACACATGTGAAGAAATATGGGTAAAAGTGCCAATAAAGTGGATTTTTGCTGAAGTATGGAATCATTTGTCCACTATAGGTATAATGTGTGTGGTAAAAGGATTTAATATATGTGAAACACATTCATTTAATCAATAGCGTCTGTCTGAGCATGTATTTGTTCCCAGAACTGTCCAGGAAGTGAATGATCAAGATTATGCATCATCAGAACCAACATTGGAGGTAGCTTAAGTGTAGGGTGACCATAATACTTTCAGTCCAAAATGGTACACCTCAAGGAGGCCAGTTTACCCCCTCCTGAAAAACAGGTTAGATTTAATTATACATTTGTTATTAACGTGTATTATTTACTAAAGTATGGGCCATATAAATGATACAACATAAACAAGAAATGAAATATCATCTTGCATTTTCAAAAAGTATTAACACTGGACACAAATTTTAACTTTATCTATTTTACATGGAAAAGAAAGGGTGAGTCATATAGCATTTTTTGCACTGATTTCAAATCCATTTACTGTTTTCCTTTATCGTGCACAGATTTTTGTGTAATATGCATTTCTTGTTGTAATGAAATAGCTTTGTTTTATTGAAATTAATGTATGTTACATATTCTGTATAATGACCTAAAATGTATTTATTAAGGATCTGCTGCATTTAGTTTGAGGAAGTTCAAGAAATAAATATTTACGCTCTAGAAAAATATGCATTTTCAAGAAATCACTATTGACCTAATTTAGTTTTTACTCACACTTTTTTTTCTTTTCACACAATAAGAATCTGCCATGGACACCTACTTTTGTGAAACAACACTCGAATATCTAGAAAATGGAAGTCAGCTTGGTTCCTTTTTTACAGTACAAAAAATTGTTTATCTAAAACAGTGCAAGTGTAGGTTAGAAAGGCTAACCAGTGAGGTGAGGTAATTGCCTGATATCCCCCCCCCTCCCCCATATGTAACTTCTGGATCCACTACTGACTCACCACAGATATAACAAACATTGTTTGGGTGGTTATTACACTGATGAGGCATTTTTAAATTTACACAAATAATATGTACAAATTAGTGCCAACAAACGTATTATGTCACAAATGTAAGAGAACTGGATTTCAACGGAAATATTAACATTTCTCTTTATCCTGCTGGTAACAAACCAGTATTTTTCTTTGTTGTCATCAATGATTGACTTATGTAGAAGCTTTTTAAGCAAAGTAAGTAACTTCTATTCATGTTTTGGAATTCATAATGCTTGTACCTTTGCTACTATTACAGAGCTTAATGATTTAAATGAGCTAATAGGAGAAGAAAAATGAAAACACATTTTTTTTAATGGATCCCGATAGAAAAATTCTAACTTCATATTCAGAATCAGCACACCAGAAAGCATAAGAATCAGTAAAAATTATTAATTTAACAAAATCATTGTTGGCCAGTGTAATTATAATTTAAGTATCTTCTGATCAACCTTTGATGGTAGCTCAACACTGAAGTTGAGGCATGCTAGAAAAACCAATCATCCTGAAAAAAACATTTACCAGCTGTTCATAGAACTCCCCACATATCTTACACACAATGCAAAATTTGTCTTTTGAGTGTCAAAATGCAGGAATTTAAATTCTAGTTGCAGGTTCGTATTGAATCTACATATACGCTTCTTGTCCATGCTTATGCACTGCTGCTCTACAAATAAGAGAACACACACAATGCAATAGAACTTTGGATGTGAGCTAACTTATAAAGGAAACTGGTGTCTGATAGAACATTCTCAATGACAATGGAACATTTTGATTGTTACGAGGTGCTTGAGACACAGTCCAGCTGTTTTTCCATGATATTGGCATGACTCTAGTTTAAAAATTCAATCAACACTTTTGTAGCATCAAATGTCTTTCCTCAAATTCAGATTTGTTTTTCGAGCTAACTCATAGATTCTTATAAAACGGGACAAATAGAGATTTTTAATAATATTGATGGGACGACCGGAACATGCCTCTGCAATGGGACTGTCCCAGTCAAAATGGAATGTATGGTCACCCTACGGATGTGTCATATCGAGGAAGTTTTGAGGTGCTATGCCCTTGAAATCAAATTCTGGAGATTCACACATATTAACGGATCCTTCCTTCATCACTGGCCTCAAAAGAAAAAGGCTGCAAATTGAACATAGAAAAGCAAAGCAGGATTAACACACTGCAAGCGAGATGTGCCTTGTTTGTAAAGTAGTGTTCAAGCAGCGTCAAAACTTGGTACAGTTTTTAGAGTGTTCACTCTGTGAATAGCAATAGCCTGTTCCATGCGTTATTACTGTGATGATAGTTTCTAAATCATCTAGTGTTAGATTGTCCCAAACATGTAGAAGAAATGAACACTGCAGTACTTTATGATTGACTGGGCTAAAGTTTCAGAGTTAGTTTTAAAAATGTGCTTTAGGGTGTCCACTTGTCCCTTTTTTACCCTAATTTTCTAGAAAATTCAGTACAGGTATTTTGTTACAACTGGTATTAAATCTCCCAATATTCAAATTCTTTTAATAATACTTATGGGTATGATCTACTCAAAATCCCCAGGTTTGATTGCTAGTGGGAGCACAAATTTTGTGGTATAGATACTGGTAGAAAAGATCTGAGTGGGTTTTCTGTGCATAGGGGTGAACTTAAAAACACATTAATACAGTTTGAATATTAGAAACTCCTTATTTCACAAACCCTTGCTAAATGTTAGTGCTTGACAGCTATGCCTACCAACCATAGTTTACTACTAGGGATGGATGATATCAGAAATTAGATATCATAACACATTATCAATAAGATTAATGTTTACAATATTTTTTATGTCACGTTGTAAGTCACACGTCAACTCCATATTTGATTGCCTGATTTATTTTACTTCCCATATTTATTACCCTTGGCTAATCATGAAGATGAGGATGAATGGTGATATGGTGAGATGGATAAAGGAACAATCACGAGCATACAGGGTGCTCGGAAATTCCTCTTACAAACTCCTAGGGCTAGTAGAGGGGACTGAGTAGACAATATTTGGAAGAGGAACCCATGTCCGGAAACATACCGTTTCTGTGCTACAACCATGACAATGTGTTGGTATGGAACTGGGTAGGCAGTACATTATGTCAGAAGATCACCTGACACCTGATGGCACGTGATGTCTACCCTGCCACAGTATCCTGACTAGAGCCCCATTCACGTGCCTGTGTGTCTCCGATGTACATAGTTCAGTACACATTTGCAGAATACATTGATATGATCCTTGCCTATGGCACAGTGGAAGGGAATGAAAAAGCAGCTTGTTGGCTGTATCAAGAGTGTTATCCACAACATGGGACTTCATCGCATACCCTTTTTGCCAGCATTACGCAATGGCCCCGAGAACGAGGTACCTTTACCGCCTACAGGAAGGACTGTGGTGCTCCAAAGAGACACCGCATGCCAGAATTGGAAGAGGCTGTACTGTACCACGTTGAACAGGACCCGTGAACTAGTATGCAGACAATTGTGTGTGGAATGGTTGTTTCTCGCAACATTGTGTGCGAGGTTCTGCATGAGCAATGACTACATCCTTACCACCACCAAAGGGTGCAGGCTTTGAGAGCAGACAATTTTGTACCACGTGCTTACTTCTGCATGTGGTTTCTGCACCGCTGCATCGAAGAGCCCCAGTTTCCACGTCGAGTTCTGTTCACAAATCAATGTAAATTCACTAGGGAGTGTGTTCCCAATTCTCGAAACAGCCATGTCTGGGCAGAGGAAAACCCTCACGTGAAGAATGTCCTGGGATTCCAGCACAGATTTGCTATCAATGTGTGGGCAGGTATTCTGGACAGTCAAGTGATCGGGCCATACCTTCTTGCAGCCAGGCTAATGGGTGCTGGGTACTTGATCTTCCTACAGGATGTTCTTGGATGCTGTGCCATTGACCGTTCATCAGGAACTGTGGTTTCCGTAGGATGGCACACCGCCTCAATTTACATGTGACATTTGGAGACATCTTAACCAAAGATTCGAGCAAAGATGGATAGGCCGAGGTGGTCCAACTGCATGGCTCCCACGATCGCCAGATTTCACACCATTGAACTATTTCTTGTGGGGTCGTATGAAGTATGGTGTATGAGACTCCTGTAGAGACAGAGGATGAACTGCTGGCACGAGTTAGGGTCACTGCACAAGACACTGACGGGACACCAGGTGTGATGGAGCAAGTGTACCGAAACATGATTTGTCGGTACAATGTGTGCAATGACGTTGGTGGTCATCACATCGAGCCACTGTGGTTGAGCAGTGCTGTATGCGATGCATCCAGTCAGAAGACAGAAAAAATTTGTTGCGTTTCACTGACGACACATTGTTACCAAATAAATTTGTTTGTATAATGGACTGAGTCACACTTCATTCACTTCTGTACCTTATGTAACACCTCATTTGACATGGTTGTAATAAATGATTACACTTTAGGTCATCAGGTGAACTTCTGACGTCATGTACCACTTACCCGGTTGCATACCAACACAGACACATCCAACACATTGTCATGGTTGTAACATGGAAACGGTACGTTTCCGGACATGGGTTACTATTCCAAATATTGTCTACTCAGTCCCCTCTCCTAGCCCTAGGAATTGTAAGGGGAATTGCCGAGCACCCTGTATACGGGCGACACAAAACAAGTCGTATGGAGGATTATCCTGGCTGTAGGTCCAGGTGCCAGATAGTGCCAGATAGTCTGCAACAATGCAATCCTGGGTGATCTACATCAAAGAGAGGTTGACACTTGGGTGTCTTCACAAAGGTCACCAGTTACACCACGATCACCATGATATACACTGCTTGGCAATTGTTAGGGAATAAACACATATTATAACAATGTGAAAACTTGTCCAGGTACACCAAGACCCTACACAGACATTATGTAATTTTTTTGACAATACATAAGCTGGTATTCCCCACCGTGGAAAGAAACAGGACAACAAAGAACAAGAGAGTACTGTCAGAGCATTACGGTGTGATGACATTAAATGTAATGTTCTCTTTAAGAGCAAACAGATCTGCTTGAATCAAGGAGGAGTATAACCAACCACTCCACCCTTAGTTTTGATATTCTTTTTCTTCAGAACATTTAAACAAATCAATCTAAAAAGAAGAGTCCAAATGAAATCTCTCATATTACTCAATAGTTTCTGCATTTTCTATCCTTTTCTCTAGGATAGTATTCATTTAGATTTTGATGCTGTCTACATAGTGAGTGAAGAAATCTACATCATAGTCATCTGATAACAAACATTCATCAAATAATAATTTAAGAATAATATAATACAGTTTGAAAACATAAATTAATTGGAGTTTATGAGTCTGCACTTGTCTTATCGTGTCTGAATTACATTCTGGATTTTACTATCTTGAAAGTTTTAATTTGTTTCTAAACAAAAGATTGAACTTTTTTATTGCACCAGATAAATTATTCCAGAACACTCCTGGTCAGGGGGTTCTCTAATAAGATATGTTTTGTCCAGCTTGAAACTTCAATGCACACTTCTGGTCAGGAGATGCATTTGAAAAGAAAACATTCCATAAATATGCTAAAGGTCTCTAAAATTATTGAGTTCATTGATTGATTGATTTGGTGTTCTAAGTCCACTTTATGCACAGTAAGGCTAATCGGGACTGGACCTACAGTTTAAAGTGGGATCCGAACCACTATGTTCCTCCATAGGGTATCCAATGTGGGACCCCTTGTTTAATTATTGAGTTGGTATCGAATAAGAACATAATAGGATTACTGTAAATGTCTGTTAAGCTAAGGATGATAGTATGGTTAGGCTTGTTAATAAAGCAATTATCCTATGGCAAACTGTAAAAACAATAGTATTATATTTGTCATGGATGCTCTAGAGTGTGTTGCATTTGTAATATGAAGGGTAAAGTATCCATGTTACAGGGGATGAACAAAAATATGGAAACACCACGACATCGGAAAAGGTGAAATTGGTGCAATTATTCCACTTGAAATCGGACTCGGTGTTACGTGCCATGAGATAGGACCCTGTCAGACTGGTAGGAGTCGAGAGTTGCAGTGTAGACAGTTACCTCCGTGACCAAAGTAGTCATGTTATTTGGCATATCGAGAGGGACAGCAGGATCCAAGGTCATGATGGCATATAGTGTGTCCGGAAAGACATCGTCAGATAAACACCAGCGTGGAAGAAAATATACACTGAATGACAGAGACAGAAGGACTTTGAGGAGGATTGTGACCAGGAATAAGAAGACAAGTGCTGTGACAGTGACATCAGAGCTGAATTCCTATCTGCCAAACCACATGTCTACAAAAACAGTGCGGAGGGAACTCCATAAGCAAAATATTCATGGGCGAGCTGCAATTGCCAAGCCGTTGGTGACCCAGGTGAATGCCAAGAAGAGGAAAGAGTGGTGCGTAACACCCATAAATCATGGACTGCCGATCAATGGAAGAGTGTCATCTTGTCCTATGAACAGTCCTTCACCCTGTTTCCCACCACGGGACGTGTTTACGTGTAGAAAACACCTACCCAAGCATACGACCAGGACTCTTTCACTCCGACGGTGAAGCATGGTGGCAGTTTCATCATGGTTCAGACAGCCATATCATGGTATTAAACCTCCCATTTTCACCTTGCATGGTCGAGTCATTGCCAAGGACTACGTAGCCATTTTGAGTGACTGGTCCATTCAATGGTGCAGATGTTTCCTGTAGTGGACACCATTTACCATGACGATAATGCCCCGATTCATACAGCTGCTGTTGTCCAATTGTGGATTGATGAGCATGCAGGCAAGGTTTTGCATCTTGCCTGGCAGCCACAATCACCAGACATCAATATCATAGAGCCTCTGTGGTCGGTTTTGGAGAATAGGATTCCGTCCCGTTATCCATCACCAGCATCCCTGCAGGAACTGAAACATGTTTTGCATGAAGAATGGCCAGGATCTCCTTATCCACCATACAGAACTTGGATATGCTCATTCCTCGGAGACTACAGGCCGTTTTGGATACTAAGGGTGGTCGTACACCTTACTAGCTACAGTATTCCATCTTTTCACAGGTGATTCCATATTTTTATCCATCATTTGTATATTTGTTATGTCTGCACTAGAATGTGAAGCATTCTGTGATTATTGGCCAAAATGGCCTGGAGGACCGGAGTCAATTGAGTTGAAATTTGGTTTTGTGATGTTGAAGTCTATTGCTCATTTCATAGTCAGACCTTGGCGAATCAGATTGAAGAGATGTAGCCTATATTTGTAGCCAGAGTAAATGTAATCCATTTTTTATCAAACAAACAGGAACTCTGGGATATTATTGTGAGTGTGTTTTATATTTTGCTATTGTGCGTTCAAATATATTTTATTTACTTCCTTCTGGATAAAAACATCTAAAATTATTTTGAAAACTTTAGGGAATTTTATTTTTGAAGTTCACATATTAAACTTAATTAGAGACTGAACTAAGTCTGAAGCTCCTAATGTAAGTAAATAGTTATAGGTTTGAAAATATTACTGATAATATATCCAAGATTCTGAAGTGAAGGTATTTTACATGTAATATGTGAGGTTTGTTTCTTTGGCAATTGAAATTGTCAATGACTGAAGCAATACAAAACAGTAATTAATCTGTGATTATGTTAATTCAGTTCAAACCCATGTTAACTGAAACTTGTTTGTTTGTTTTAGTTGGCATTTTAAGTCTACTTTATGCACAGTAAGGCTAATCAGAACCACTATTGTGCCTCCAACAGGTATCGAACCCAGGACACCTTGATTACAAATCTATGACACTAGCACTGTCAATTGGAATTGAAACTTCAATTTCTTGTATCTGATTACAGGCATGTATCCAGGAATTCCTTTCGAGGGGGCTCAACACCATTTTTTTAAGGGGTATAGTAAGAACCTCAAAATTGTATGTTTAAGACCAGTGGTGGCAATTGGGTTCCAAAACGGGGGGGGGGGGGATGTGTGCCGGAACCATCTCAGTATGTGTGTTTGTCCATTTCTTCTCACCAGGCATAAAAACATCTATGGTATCTTTGAGTGTTTTTACGAAGCTGTTACACATGCACGGGATGGACAATCCACTCGACAACACGAGATTCAAATTGTGGGTTGCGAACTGGATGCAGACAGCTCTCGAATATTTCTCTCTGATTCGAGCCTGAACACCACTAACGTGTCTTGTCCTCCCATTTTTTCAGCTCTTATAAAAGCCGAAACCCACCAAATTGTTCAGATTCAGGCCTTAGCACTCACAAGTGTTCAAAAATGCCTGTCACAGCTTCCGCTCTCTTGTCATATATCGGCACGAAACAAAGGAAGTCTTCTCGAATACAGGTAGATCACGAAACAATTAATGCAACACATCTAATGTTTCATCTCCCAGTATGATCAAATGCTTACTCATTTATCTCCAGTGACGTGCCCAAGGGAGGGTTGGTGAGGTAATAACCCCATTTGACCCAGTATTCTCTTTTTTTTAAAAAAAAAGAAGAAGAAAAAAGAGGAACGTCAAAGACAGGGAAAAAATGGCAAAATCAGGACTGGCCACCAAAAATAGTATGCGTAACCCCTCTCCCTTCCGAAAATCCTGGGCACGCCTCTCTTTATCTCGGACACATTTTTTAAAATGAACTCACCAGAAGTTTTTATCATCGTATGGGAGATGCGTTCTTCCTGCAGGTTTGAATATGATCCTTTAGGGTGCTGTCGTATGCCTGCCTTCACACCTAACCTTAACAAGGCCCTAATTTTCCATCCTTGTGACTTGGATTTTCAAGACTTAGGAAAATTTCAGACCGAAGGGACACGCGATACATGTTGATTGGAATGGGCCAATCAACAGCAACGTTTCACACCGTACCGACACAAAAGGCCGCACAAACCTAATCTTCAGGCGACACAGTGTGAAATCTCCCTTATTAGGCCACTGTCATTGTCACCTCGAAGTAGTAGCTCTTGTTGACCACAGAAAAAAAATATCCTCAACCGGTGATAATGCTCCTCAGTTTTCTTCTCTCTCCTATATTTTCTGTGGTTGTTCACTATACAGGCAACACCTTACGATTTGATATACACAGGACATGTACTATGTAGACATTTTAACGAAAAATCGGTTGAAGTCAAGGATGACTCGGCTCAGTTGGTAGAGCCCTGATTTGGGTCCTGGTAGAGCCTGCAATTTCCGCCTAAAATGTCTATATATGCAACATCTTCCTGCTTTCTCTTGTCGACATTCATAAAATTTTCGGCTGTCTCTTTATGATAGTTAAGTGTTTGAATGTGTTTCGAACCCAGTAGGCTTAAACAAAAGTATTTTTTTATATCATGAAATTCTCAGACTGCATATACGAAATTTAGTTCTGGAAAAACTAAATAATCACTCAAAACTTTGATTTTCAGTTGATCTATGCAGTTTATTTCTGTTTTAATATCCGGTACTGATGAAATATTCACTTGAGAGAAGAGAGAGAGAGAGAGAGAGAGAGAGAGAGAGAGAGAGAGAGGCATTGATCTCTTCGGCCCTCGAACCGAACTAGCACCACACTGAGGCTCCGGAAGTTCTGCTGTCATCAATGTCTTCATTTTCGAATCACTATATCTTATAAAGCAATCAGAGAACACTGACTGATCTGATCACCAATCGACTGTATGAATTGTCACACTTACCTCTGAAATCTCATTAACCGATTCTTTGTACAGATCAATCGAAAAATTGAATCCGCGTATTTATATCCTCATAATATTGTAGAACGTTCCCCAGATAAAATGATTCGTTAATATTGCCAGTAGTTGACTCCTTTTCTCATTCAAGAACGTACCCTCTCCCACCTTCCAGAGATTAGAAATTACAACGAATTGCCCTACGTGTGGCGCTACCTTTGTTGTGCAGCTTCCAAATGCTGACAAGTCTCTACATAGTCCTCAAGTGCGCTGAGACAACAACGAAAGCGCAAGAAAAGTGTACGTGCAATATTATCAACAACAGGGTTACAGAATATTCTCCGTCTTGCCTCGATACTTGTCTATCTCCTTAAATCATCGTCACATTATTCAAAAAGCCAAAAACCTAATTTTATCTAGTGTAAAATAAAAAAATCCTGGGGGGGCTCGAACCACCTCAACCCCAGCTTTTATACGTGCTATTAACAATAAAAGGGTTATAGAACATTCTCCATTTTGTGTCGATAATTATTTCTCCCAAATTATCATGACATTATTCAAGAAGCCAAAATCCTAATTTTATCTAGTGTAAACAGAAAAAAATCCTGAAGGGGGGCTCAAGCCTCCTGATTCCCACCTTGGATACGTGCTATTGACAATAATAGGGTTATAGAACACTCTCCATCTTGTCTCGATAATTATTTCTCTCACATTTATAAATTTATTATCTTCACATTATTCAAGACGCCAAAAATCTAATTTTATCTAGTGTAAATTTAAAAATTTCCTGTGGGGGGGTGGGGGGCTCGAGCCACCTCATCTACACCTTGGCTACGTGCTATTAATAATAACAGGGGTATAAAACATACTCCGTCTTGCCTCGATAATTATCTCTCTCCTTACATTATTTTCAAGCCCGACCCTGTGGCCGAGTGGTTAGCACATCACGCTGCGACACCAAGGGTCCCGGGTTCGAATCCCGGTCGGGCTTGGTTGTTTGTGAACGTCCATTCATCAATTTCATCATTTCATCACTCATCCCCATCTTCGCAAATTAGCCAAGAGGCACAAAACGCGAAGTAAAATAAACTAAATCAAATCAAAAAAATCAAATCAAATCAAACATTATTTTCACATTATTTAAGAAGCCAAAAACCTAATTTTATCTAACGTGAACTGAAACATTTCCTGGGGAGAGGGTCGAGCCCCCTGTGCCCCATCTTGGATGCATGCTTTTATCAATAACAGGGTTACGGAACATTCTCCGTCTTGCCTCGATAATTATTTATTTCCTTAAATTATTGTCACATTATTTTATTTCACACCACAAGAAACCAAAAACCTCATTTTATCTAGTGTAAACCTAAAACTTTCAGGGGGGGCTCGAGCCCCTTAAGCCCCCCCTCTGGATACGTGCCTGTCTGATTAATTGCCATTCTCTTCATAATCAATTAAATACATGGATAATCTAATAGTAAAAATAATATAATTAATAATAAAGTTTGATCTTAAAGAAATGAATGTCCCTCACTGGATGATATATGAAGAAAATTTAATTGTGTGGTGTTGGTGGAGGCACAATTCAATTTTCAATCTGGATAGGTTTACGAGATCGCTGTAAGGGAAATGTAGGATATGCTGTCCCAAAATGGGACATTAAGTCAAAATGTAGGACACAAAACATTCTCAATAAATAATACATATTTCTATAGAACATGTTAGACAGTAGTTGAAAATGACACTTTTCAGATTTCGAAAAATGAATTCTTAATGATTTTTCAAATGCAAGATTTCAAAACTTGTAATCATGCTAATCAATGCTCCTCTTACTACATGATTTGAGTGGTACCTCTCAGAGGAGACAATTTTTTTCGAAATTTCAGTTTTAGTCAAACTATATTATATTAGAATGGACAGTCAAACTCTTTGAAATTGTAAGGACCAGTACCAAACATTTTGCAGACTTTATGAACATATAATTTCTCTCGTGAGTCTGTTGTGCTGATGGTAATTAAAGTACTCTCTCAACATTTGAATTATGACCTGAAATGGCAAACAAATATTCAGCAATTACCGTAATTTAAAATGGTTTGAGAAGTTTCATCTTGATTAGTTTATACTTTCATAACAGGGTGTCTACCAAAATAACACATCCAGAATTCTTGACATTTTCTGGACTTTTCTAGACCTTTTCCCCAATTTTCTTAGTGTTTATTTATTTGACCCCTACTTAGGTAAAGTTGGAAATTAGTAATTAAGAAAATAAACATTTATTTAATGAAAATCCCTACCAAAGGGCCAGTTAAGATAAAAACTAAAGCTGAATTTAAGAAGAGAATTAGACCTACTTTCTCATATTAATGCATCCTGAACTGTGTTTGGCAGACAAGCAAGGCTTTGGCATCTGGACTCGCAGCCAGTATAATCTTATGTGAGGCTTGTGCCAGTTGTCCCTATATGTTTGTGACTGTCCCTTCATCCATTTTATCTTACCACCATTCATCCTCATCTTTGCGATTAGCCAAAGGGACAGAAAAAAGTGAAGTAAAATAAACTAAATCAACCAATCAGTTATTATGATAGCAAAAATTCTTGACCACAAGAATAATTTACTGCTTTTTTATTGACTTCTTGAGCTACTTGTCGATTTCTTTACTTTTTCTTGACTTCCACGTCTTTCTAGACTGTAGGACACCCTAAATAACTTTGTTCTTTATACTCCTGCTTTACAATCAAATTATATTGAATATTGATAAGAATGGGCTACACCTTGTTCCATCAGTCTAAACCCTAAGTCAAAAAATTCTGCTTAGGCAATGAACAGTGACGCTATCAGAAAGTGGTCCTCAAACTTTGTTCATTAATTGCTTTCATTTTCCCGTTTGTTTAATAGGACATTTTTATCTTCTTGTGCAATGAATGAATCAAAATAAATTTCACTATTGAGTTTGGAAGCACAGTCCATAGACTTGTAACTTGCATGATTTTTTTCTGTTACGTATTTTCCTAATTAATATTATGTGACGCTCAAAATGCAAGACATTTATGATAATTCTCAAATTCCTCCCGGACGCTGGACATAAGGCTAAAATGTAGGACATGTCCGGGAAAAACAGGACGTCTGGTAACCATAAATCTGGAGTCACATTCTACTACTGCCAGTCAGTGCTCTGGTGGTACTATCTGGACCATAAGTTCACCAGGTGTTCCGACACTTTACCTTTTGTGGCTTGTATGTGCATTATTGCTGGTCAGTGAAATGTGGATGCGGTCACGATTGTTGACTCTGGGAAGCTCAAGGGTTGATTAATTGTATAATAGGTAAAGTTCTCTAGTTTAGTTCAGTTACATTGGCATGCTGTGCAATGCAACTCCATGACCTTTTCCCTCTGATGAGAAATCTCAGACCCAAAAGGATAAGTCTTTCCTTTCGTTTTTCTTGGAAAGCAACAAAAATGAGGCAACTGTCTGGCCTGGTTCTTCGAGAGGAGTGAGATGAGATGAAATTCCAAGTATTCGATCATTCCCCTGTTCATTGCAACACATACACACACACACACACACACACACATAGCTGCCATGCATAGGACTGTCTCTTCTTCAGTTTCATATCATTTTTTTACAATTAACATTTTCATATTCTATGGAAGAACAATTTCAAAGTCTTGAAGTCAAGATAATTGAAGGAACAGTACACAGCAAATAGGAGAAAACATGACTTTGGATTTTTTTATAAGCATTATTATTATTGATCATTTATGATAGTGATTCAAATTCTTTATTCAATATCAAGTGATCTTACATTAATGATAAGAAACCTTTACACCAAACCAAAGCATTGTTTACATTCCTTCTCATGCAGGGAATGGCAATACCATATTTCATGCCTGTAGAATAAGAGAACATGCACACAGATATAAACCAAATCTTCAAGAAGAAAACTATTGATTAGAAATTTGATTTTGTTCAAAAGTTCATTAACATTAGCAGCAAGAATAATGAACATATTTGAAAAATGCTTATGCAATTTAATTCTTGCAGTAAATGTTAAATCTTCCTTTCTTTATTTGATTTATTTTATTTTACTTCGCGTTTTGTGCCTCTTGGCTAATTTGCGAAGATGGGGATGAGTGATGAAAGGATGAAATTGATGAATGGACATTCACAAACAACCATGCCCGAGCAGGATTCGAACCCAAGACCCTTGGCCACAGCCCGATGTACTAACCACTCAGCCACAGGGTCCGACTAAATGTTAAATCTTAAAGGACATTTTGACATTTTTTTCATGTCACGATATCCAGAAATTTCTAGAAGTTCAGAAGGTTCATTTCTGTCTTAGTGACCACTGTACCAAATATCGCATCAAGTTTTGCATTTATAGAAATGTTACAGGGAAAAAATTCGGACATTGCAATGAAAATTATTAACTAGCATTACAAGCATATTAAATTCTAATCCTGGAACTCAAAACAATGCCTCTAGCAAACAATTTGGGGCGTGACCCACTGCTGGAGGCTAAGTTGGGCTCGAAACTTTATTTTCTCTGTTTTGAAAACCTATTATATTTAAATTACTAAAACGTATTACTAACAATTTAAATTCAACTCTACATTTAAACTACATTTAAACTCAACATTTCAGTTATTCACGGTCTATTATTTCATTTTACTGGCACCTCTGATGTTTAACTCAATGGAATTGGATATCTGTCATTTTCGTTTTGGTCGCAGCAATGAGATCTTAACTATCTGTGTCACATACATGTAGACTTAAAGTGTCATTTGTTATTTTAGACTGTACTCAGATTTATTATTTACGTTAACCACCATTGAACCCTACTTACCCCAGCTTATGTGAAAAAGGCAGCCCTGACCGCCACATTAGTTTAGTGGGTAATTTTGTTTTCTAAATTTCAGCATGTGTGTTTAGTTAGATATTAGACTAGAGTAAATTAGTCTTTTAAATTACATATTTACTTTTCTAGAATGAAGTATGTGTCATTTGTTTAAGCAAACATAAAATAGAGCTTCTTAAGTAATACTCAGTAAGAACTTAGACAGTGACCACAGGCCACTAGTAGATGTGAGGAGATGGAAAGAAAAAGATAGAAGGGAGGAACAAGAGAGAAGGATAAGAGTGTGGAAATTGAAGGATAAGATTACTAAAAGAGAAATATCAATAAATATTGCAGACAAAAGTGCCAAGAGATGAACCCAAAGGAGTAGAAGCAGAATCGACAAGATTTAAAACAGAATTAGTAGAGGCAGCTGAAAGGTATTTGGAAGGACAAGCAAGAAAACTAAGAAGAAAGAAACACCATGGTGGAATGAAAGAACTAGAGAGGCAGAGAAAACAAAAATGATGCATTTAGAAAATGGTTTAAAGTTAAATCACAAAATGCATGAAAAGAGCACATGGAAAAGAAGAAGGAGGTAAGAACAGTAGTAAAGGAGCAGGGAAGAAAGTGGATGGAAGAATGGGCCAAAGTGCTAGAAGATGTACCGTGGATAGGAACAAGAAAGTATTTTATGGATTAGTGAGAGAGAGGAGAAGAGAAAGAGGAGACAACTGTAAGCTAAGGGATGAAAAGGGAAACGTTGGAGAATAGGATGAAGAAATAAGGAGAATGTGGAGAAATCATTTCAAGAAATTGCTGAATGTGAAAAAAGGAAATAAACACGAAGAAGTGAAGGAAAAAGAAAAGAGGATGGGAAAAGTAATTCTCACATGGAAAGAAGTGGAGGAAGCTCTGAAGAGAATTAAGTAGTAGATGAAGTGGAGTACCTGGAGTAGATGAAGTGCCAGTGGAAATCATACTAGGAGCAGGAGTGATTGGTGTGCAGTGGCTGTACAGAGTGTTGAAAACAGTGTGGCAAGAGAGAGAAGTGCCAAGAGATTGGACAAAGGGACTAATAGTTCCCATATTCAAGAAGGGTGACAGAAAGGCATGTATACTGCTTTTCCGGATTCTCTGGAGTAGCGACGCGCAGAGGGGAAAGCTTGTGGGTGGGGTCAGACTAGGTGGAGAAGGGTGCGGGATGAAAGCAACGAAGTGCTGCGCGGTGTAATGACCGTAAACCAAAACGCTTTCTGCTGCAATTTCTTCTTTTATTCTTAACAATGGCCAGTGTATTGTTTTACACAAATACCAAATAATATTGCACGTTTATTTGTCTTTTGATGCTACGAAGAACAGAAAAAAAATTAAAACAAATTTAAACATACATTTTGAAAAAAACATGCAAATAACCACAAGCTATGAAACATCGTGTATCAAAATGAGTTTTAAACAAGTATGAAAAACATGTTTCAAACACTTTGTTTCAAACATTTGTAAAAAAAACAAAGCCATGTGTTTTAAACTTTTCAAACAAGTTGTTCTCGAACACATTCAACACTATGAGGTGCTCTCCTGAATGCAGAGTTCCCCTAGACTTCCGAGCTGACATGTGTACTACGGAACTACTGAACCGCGAATGAGCCCCCTCCCGTGGATGCCTCTCCCCTCTGCACGTTCATTGGAAGAGGCGCACACCCTTCCACATGCGCACAGAACACCTTCGCGTTCTCTTACTCCAGAGAATCCGGGAAAGGAATATAGGAACTAAAGAGGAATAACACTTATGTGCAACTCAGCAAAGGTGTATGAGAAAATATTAGAGAAAAGAATAAGGGAAGTAACAGAGCTGAACATGAGAGAGGAACAGTATAGATTTAGAAGAGACAGATCAACAGTAGACCTGATACTTACTATTAGGCAAATGCAGGAAAGGCACTACGAGTACGGAAATGACTTTATTATGGCATTCCTATATATAGAAAAGGCATACGATAGAATGGACGAACAAAAATTTGGAAGGATCTAAGAGAGAAAGGAGTTGAGGAAGAGATAGTATGCAGAGTGCAGAGCACTTACAAGGCCAACCAGAGTTGTGTGCAGACACCAGTGGGTAGAAGTAATGGAATAAAACAGGGAAGTGCTCTTTCCCCACTGCTCTTCATAATCACAATGGTTTGATTGATTGATTAATTTGGTGTTTTAAGTCCACTTTATGCACAGTAAGGCTAATTGGGACTGGACCTACAGTTTAAAGTGGGATCTGAACCACTTTTGCCTCCACTGGGTATCGAACCCGGGACCCCTTGATTACAAAGTGACGAAGCTACCACTGCACCATCGGGGAGGCCCTATATATAATTACAATGGATGTGTTAACAAAGAGGTGGGGAAGAAGATAGGAGAGGAGGAGATGAAGACCCTGTTGTTTGCTGATGACTTAGTAATATGGGGGAACAGGGAAGAAGAAGTACAGAGACAGCTTGATAGTTGGAATGAGGAAATCAGAAGAGCAGGAATGAAATTCAGTGCAGAAAAGAGTGAGGTGCTAATAACAACATGAAACAAAGCCAGAAATGAACCTAGAATATAGATGGACACGGAAAAGTTGAGGGTAGTGGAGAGGTTCAAATATCTAGGAAGCATAATTGAGAGAAGTGGAAGAATAGATGAGGAAGTAAACAGAAGAGGGCAAATGGGTGGTGGACTATATCAAAGCATTTGAAGATTAATATGGAACAGGGATGTACCTATGATGTGCAAAAAGGTTATATATAACACATACTATGTGCTGATAATTATGTATGGAGCAGAGACTTGGACAATGACAGAGAGAGAGACAAAAGAAAGATGCAGGCAGCAGAGATGAAATTTTTAAGGAGTATATTGGGGAAGACTAGAAGGGATAGAATAAGGAATGAGGAGATCCAACAAACAGTGTGTGTGGTGAAGCTTCAGGACAGGATAGATCAGGCACAGATGAGATGGTTCAGACACATGAAGAGGATGGATGCAGAAAGACTACCAGTAAGAGCTTACATGCACAAGGAGTGGGAATATGGCCAAGGGGGAGACCAAGATGTCCATGGAAAGAGCAGATATCGGAGGGTGTTGGGAGGAGAGAACAAGATTGGAACACTGTGGAAAGAGAGGAGTGGTGGAAGACCAGGAAAAAATGGAGAGGCTGACCTAGCCAGAGGCAGAAAATGGCAAAGGATGATGATGAAGTTGTCAATATTAGCAAAAATAGTATGATTTTAAAATGGGTGCACACCACTAGAAGTATTTCTGCCAGCTCCCATACCTATGGGCCCCATGAAGTATCCTTCAAGGTGGGTCCTGGACTGAAAAAGTGTGACAATCACTGCTCTAGCAGGTTTAATCCTGAAACAGAACTGCCAGAAAATGAATTATCATGCTACCTAAATTTTAGGCACTGTCATCAAAGAAATAGTAATGAATTTACAGAACTTTATATGTTGAAAACATTTGAAGTTCTACAACAGGAAAAAAATCATTCATGCAAAACTACACCTTCTTGACTAAAACATGGAAATTTATTTTTATTAGAGCACTGCAGTTATACTGTGAAAGAGAGTGGTCCTAAAGTATGACTGTCATACAACAGATGAGTACATGGTTTGTATAGAATGTAGACAATCAGTATTTATAGAACATATGATTCAACTAAATTCTCAGCAATACAAGGAAGAAGAAGAAATATCCCCACCCAACACATGGCATACATGGCAAAATGGTTAGGATAAATTACATCATTTATGATTAATACTTACACAGAATCTGGGCTCATACCAAATTGAGAAAGGTTTCCAGTCTAGAGCAGTTATTGTCAGTTGTCTCACAAGCAGCACATGCAATTCAGTCTAATAGAAAGGGAGAAAAAAAATTACATTTATGATTGGGATGGCACCAATTAATAAGTATACACAATATTATTATCGAATAAGTGCATATCAGTATGCAACTTTTATTATCAAAATCACTGACAAGTTTACCAAACAAATATATTTTCTCTAAATATTGTGAAATTTGCACCAACAATTGAGGCATTGAATGATAGAAGGGGCATTTTATCTCTTCTCTCACTCCACAGGCTGAACACTGACTCTCCCCACATTCAGATCTTGGCCAATACATGGTTGTGGAGCCAAGCCACAATGACACTCTTAGTGAAAATATCAATAGAACATGAAAAGATGTTGCCAGGCACATGCATTCCACCATAAAGCACAATTTTCATACGTTTAATCTCTTACCACATTCAATGCTTCAATTTAATCACACACATTGTAATTATTTTTGTGAAATGATGCATTTCGAAAATGGTTTCAACTTGAATCACAAAATTTACAAAAAGAGTACATGGAAAAGAAGAAAGAGCAGTAGTAAAGGAGAAAGGAAGAACGTGGATGGAAGGATGGGCCAAAGTGCAAGAAGAACATGTAGATGGGAAAAAGAAAGTATTATAAGATTTAGTGAGAGAAAGGAGAAAAGAAAGAGAAGACAGCTCTAAGTTAAGGGATGAAAGTAAAGGATGAAGAAATAAGAAGAACGTGGAGAAATCATTTCGAGAAATTGCTGAAATGTGAAAGAAGGAAATGAACATGAAGAAGTGGAGGAAAAATTGAATTTCACATGGAAAGAAGTAGAGGAAGCACTGAAGAGAATGCAGAGAGGTAGATCACTTGGAATAGATGAAATGCCAGGGAAAATGATACTAGGAGCAGGAGTGATTGGTGTGCAGTGGCTGTACAGAGTGATGAAAATAGTGTTGCAAGAGAGAGAAGTGTCAAGCGATTGAACTAAGGGACCAATATTTCCCATATTCAAGAAGGGAGACAGAAAGGAATATAAGAACTATAGAGAAATAGCACTAATGTGCCACTCAGCAAAGGTGTATGAGAAAATATTAGAGAAAAGAATGAGGGAAGTAACAGAGCTGAACGTGAGAGATTAACAGTATGAATTTGGAAGAGGCAGATCAACAGTCGATCTGATATTCACCATAAGGCAATTACAGTAAAGGCACTACGAGTGTGGAAATGATTTGATTATGGCATTCCTAGATGTGGAAAGGCATATGATAGAATGGACAGATAAAGGATTTGGAAGGCTCTAAGAGAGAAAGGAGTTGAGGAAGAGATAGTGTGTAGAGTGCAGAGAACTTACAAGGCCAAGCACAGCTATGTGAAGACACTAGTGGGAAGAATGAAGTGGTTCAGTATAAGTAATGGAATAATACAGGGAAGTGCTTTTTCTCTACTGCTTCTCATAATTGCAATGGATGCAAGTAACTAAGAGGTGGGGGAAGAAGATAGGAGAGGAAGAGATGAAGGCCCTGCTGTTCGGTGATGACTTAGTAATATGGGGAAACAGTGAAGAAGAATTTTAGACACAGCTTCATAGTAGGAATGAGGAAATTAGAAGAGCAGGAATGGAATTCAGTGCAGAAAAGAGTGAGGTACTAATAACAACAAGAAACAGAGCCAGAAATGTAGCAAGAACAAAGGTAGACACAGAAGAGTTGAGGGTAATGGAGAGTTTCAAATATAATTGAGAGAAGTGGAAGAATATATGAGGAGATAAACAGAAAAGGACAAATGGGTGGTGGACTTTATCAAAGCATCTGAAGATTAATATGGAAAAGGGATGTACCTATGACATGCAAGAAGGTGATATATAACACATACTATGTGCCAACAATTACATACATTGGACAATGACACAGACAGTTAAATGAAAGATGCAGGTAGTGGAGATGACATTTTAGGGAGAATATTGGGGAAGACTATAGGGCATAGAATAAGGAATGAGGAGATCCAACAGACAGTGGGTGTGGTGAAGCTTCAGGATAGGGTAGATTACCAGCAAGAGCTTAAAATGAACAAGGAGTGTGAATAAGGCCAAGATGTTGGTGGAAAGAACAGATAGTGGAGGAGATGAGGACAAGATTGGAACACCATGGAAATAGAGGAGTGGTGGAAGACGAGGAAAAAATGGAGAGGCTTGACTTCTATGCCAACCCAGCCAGAGGCAGGAAACAGTGAATGATGATAATGATAATGCCTATACTCGTTTAGTACATAATTTGTACTTTTTCTGATGAGTGAAATGGTAAAATGTCTAATCTCAGAAATGCAGCAAGTTAATGAAATAATGTATGTACACACACAGATGATGTTACTCACATAACACAAAATACATGTATAAATGATAAACAGCTGTTATGTTACATGCACAGTTACGTTCTTGGCATTATAAATTTGAAAGCAGAATTACCTCATCTATTTAAATATCTTCATTATTTCTGAAGTGTCATCTAATACTGACAAACACTAGAGTAAAAGTATTATTGCCAAATAACTCTCTTTAAAGTAATTAAATTAAGCTTCTATATAATATAGAACTACTGAGCACAGTATGGATTACTGATGAGACAGTGCTATGTCCAATCCACCCATCCAATTTCTAGCAACATTTCTTCTCCTACCATATCCAATCTGCCTCAACTTGTCAAAACCTCAACTTTTACTAGCTTCAAACTTCACCTCACCACTTTGCTGGAAACCTGATTGTTCATGAGGATCAGCAAACAAGTAATCACCATCAAAACCTGTGGAATATTCCTTCATAGAAAGAACCCTCATGAACAAAACAATGAGAATGAAGGGGTAACAAATGTGATGGGACACTCTGATTTCAGTATTGACCTAACAGTTTTGAAGAGCATATCAACTAGCAAGTAGTGTGACATAATCACTTGCTGGACAGTGTATATTGATGAGCAGGACACTTGTGATGGGTGAAATATAATGCCAAAATTGCAGCTCATTGGAGGAAAAATAAAGAGAAGACATATGTAAAGCAGACTGCAGAAAAAAAACCAAAATCTCCTTCATGTTCTACCACACTATAATTTCTTTGTAAGTTTTCCACTATTCCAACTTGAACCTTCACATTTAGTTCAGTGCCACCTAGTGATAAGTCTTTCTGTGTGATGATTATCATGACACGAAAAAACCAGTGTTGCAGTGCAATAATCATTTCAAAACAAGTTTAAGAAAAACTCATCATCTACGGACTCTATTCTAAGTGGTGTAATCATTTCACTGAAGGTAGGAGCATTTGCAAGTGTATGTCCAAAAAATGTTGATGTAACATTGAAATAAGTGCAGAAAGTATCAGGAGACCAAGTAAATAAAAACAAAAGACAGAGCATGTAGGGTGATTGTATTTCCCCAATCAACAATTTGGTATATTCTCAGAAGTGACTCTCACAGTGACTGTACAAATTACAGATGGTGTGAACCCTCTGACTCAAAGTGATTTTGCCAGGTTTGCAACTTCAATGAGGTGCAAGTTTTTCTCAGTGGGAGTGTTCCATGTCACTGGATCTTTCAGCCAAGAACTCCAGACTTCACGCCAATCATTTTCTTCTTAGGTGAATGACTTGGTGTTTGCCCCACTCCTCAGTACTACCTTAGAGGATAAAGAGCTGAAACTGTCACACAAGTGGATAGTGGAGAATGAACGGTCTGAATTTGACTATCACGGCATGTTTAGGATTACCTGTGGTAACTTTTGATTGTCATCAGAAGTAAATTCTCTGACACACAAGTTTCATTTCGTACCTCTTTTCACTTAAATAATTACAAAAGTCTGTAACAAGAAATGTTTAGAGTAACCCTGCACTTACTGGAGTGCACATGGCTGCAAGTGTTACATTTACAATTTCATTATAAGCTTCTAGAGTCACTACTTACGTCAGTGATGTCAGTTGGTTTATAGAGACCAACAAAAGGGTTATTTTCAACATTAGCTGGTAGGGGATCTTTGAAGAAATAGATGTCATCGAGTCTTCTCTTCATATATCCTGGACATGGATGAAACAATATGATCCGCATCTTGCTTAGCCGATTCCAGTCAGCTTTAGGATTTACATTCTGAAAGGAATATATAATTGTATTTAAAGATATCTGTTTGGTGGTTACGCGGAGATAAGAAATTAACTCTGATAGACTTACTTTTCATTTTTTCGCGTAAATTTCTTTCGCGATCGTTTCGCCACCTGTCTGGTGGCTTCGTCAGGCATGTACTGTCTTGCTGCGGGCAGCGTGGTTCCTTCTTCTTCTTCCGTTTGTGCTCGTGGCAGTGCTAGTTGACACAGTCATGCAAAATCCACATTGGAAAGGTTTTCAAAGGAAACTTATGCAATAGTGACCACGTTTGCCAACCTCAACACTAACCCCGGGGTCCTCAATAAAACCTGGCTTCCCGCTATCAGGAATATGCGCACCCACCCAACCTGCTCTTCCCCCACCACAAGAAACCAAGCACGGACCTCAAGCATTCGCAAAAAAGCCAACCTACACTTGTGAACAAGTGCTGCTCCATGAAAGCAGACGATGAGAGCGGGAACCAACGATTACAGCGGCAAAATCCCGTTGCACGGTAAAAGAAGAAAACACTACGGCCACACGGGAATGGCAGAAAGTGAAAGGACTGCGTCAACTAGAGCCACCACAAGCAAAGCAGAAGAAAAAGAAACCACACCAACTGCAGCAAGAAAGTAAATGCCTGACGAAGCCACCAGACGGGTGGCAAAATCGATTGCGAAAGAAATTCACGTGGAAAAATGAAAAGTAAGTTTATCAGAGATAAGAAATATATAAGTCAAACTCAACATAAGACTACTCAAGTTGTAAATACCTTGTACTTATTATCAAGTACACAAAAAATAGATAAATAAATAACTTCTTGAATATTTTATATTTCTAGCAAAGTGTGATTCAATTCAATGAATCAAGTTAGAATTATTTCTACAGCCTGGATTTTTAAGTACCAAAAACTGCCAAGTAAAATGACTGCAAGTAAAATGACACTGAAAATGTTTTAAAAAGGCATGCTAATAGGCACTAAAAATAGAAAAAGAGTGTATAATAGAAATGAACACTAAATAGTGTGAATAATGAAAAGTCGAAAATTCAAAATCTCTCATCCAATTTGAAAAAGAAAGAAGTGGTTGCAATTAAAGGCAGCATGATGAATCTATGGCAAAGATTCTTATAAGGAAAGGAGACTGAGACTACCTTACCATACTTCTAATTTGATTACTCACAATTTCATTGGCATTTAATAAAATTAAATTAAAATTCTATGTTTTAGTATAATTGCACAGCCTTCCAACCCTGACAGAGGGCTCTCACCATATTATTTGGAGATCACGTGGAAAGTATAGCTTCCATGAGAGCAGATATATTTATATACATTTTGGGGTCAGACTCATGGATTTCCATACCAGAATGAACAGCATCACATGCAATTTCAGACATGGTTGCATATTATTATTACATTGTAAAAGAAAAAAGAACATTATGCTGTTATCAATATTAGATTTCATTCTAATAAGAATGATTTATGATTAATGGAGTTCTATCATATTATTTTGTACTAATCATAGCAAGGTGGATGTACCTTATTCTTCATTCTCAAACACAGAATCAGAATGAGGTGACAGACTCCACAGAACTAAAACTTGCTGGACATAAATAATTATTCACCATTAAAATAACAAAATTTCTGTCCATAGACTGTCATAATAGGTGGCACTGAGTTTGGGGTTAAATGAAATCAAATCCTACTTAATGGGATTCTGCAAACTACTTTGATTTCAACTAGCACACTACTTCATATGCAAACTATTAAAAGGTAGTGCATAATGTACTACTGTGATGAATTTCTTAAGGAGGTATAGATAGTCCTGTTCTCATTTAGTCTGTCAACTCTTAATAGTTCAATCCCTTAATGTATTCAGTGCTCCTTCTTCTCTATTTTTAAATAAAATGTAGTGCTCTTTCCTCATTCCCTCCAGGCACCTACTCTGGGAGACACCTATACTTCCTCTAATTTTATGAAAGTCAATTTACATGTCAATATTCATCATTAGGGCCAGACTTTATGTCCTATAAAACTGTAAAATATGTATGTTATTATGTTATAAAAATTGAAAAATTATGTCATAAAAAATAAAAATATGTCAGAGACATACACAAAACTTGTTGTGTCTGCAAGTGCTAAATCTTCTTCAATGTTTTCCAGAGTTGATTCACTGTCCCCACTGAGGACACCGGCGATGTTGGTCAAGGTGCTGTATCCAGGATTATTGTTCAAGATATGTCTGAGTTTGTTTCTTACAAGTTCTGCAGTTTATTCCTTTGCTCTTGATAACTTAGTTTTCACTTCTTCAATGCTTTCAAGGGAATCATGTACACTGAGACCATTTGTCTCCAGCCGTTCAATAAACTAGCACCAGGAACCCAGAATTTACAGATTGATTGAATGATTTGGTTTACATTACTTCACTTTTCATCCACTTTTGGCTAATTGCAAATATGAGGATGGGCACTGATATGATGAAATTGATGAAGGGACACTCACAAACACCCATGCCCAGGCAAACCCAGCACCCCTGGCATCATAACACACTGTGCTAACCACTTCGCTATGGAGGCCAGGCAAAAATTTACAGAAATGTAAACTATATCTTCTTTCACTCTTGAATCTTGAACTTATTGTTGAACAACACTAACAGATGCAGCACTCTCAGTTTCAAAACCACCAACTACACCAGCAAGAATGTGAAGATTGGAGGAGTTATACTGAATTGCTTGAAGCCATGTTCCCCACCATGTGCCAGGCAGATGATGTGGACAATTTTCGGATGAAGAACCATTAAGGCTTTTACTGCCTTCAGCATATACCTAGCAGCATCTGTTACAAGTAGAAGAATCCTGTCATGCAGAATAACTTCTGTATATAGTAGCTGCATTGAGTTTTCAATACAGTCAGTGATTGTTGAGTGGTTCACAATCTCCAACTGTTCAACATGCACAAGGAATATTTATCCAGCCTGTTCCACTTCCAGAATACCCAGCTCATCATTAACTATGTAATGTCCACAACAGTCTTGTCATTTCGTCAACTGATAACTATGCATCTTTTTCTTCACTTTATCTTGAGTGTTATATGTAGATTCACTTTATATATTTCTCACATAGGCTTGCTAAGTGTGGCCTCATGAGGGATTTCCTTGTCACAGAAGAACTCTTGAAGAATAGGCTCTTCCAGCTTCCAGAGATGGATACCAGACACAATAAATGCCTTGCTCAGATCTTTGGAGAAAGAGGTCAGTCGATTGCTCTGGCCCAGCACCACATTTTGAAGTAGTGCCTGAACTGCATTGTTTTTCTCTCTTAACAACTTTCTTTGTTGTTTCGGCACGTCTAAATGTTGCAATACTGAAGACATCTTCAAATATCCTACCCCCTTTTCACACAACTTACAAAAGAGAATCTTGTTTTCTGTTGAGAACATATCACACCCTCAATCTCACAACAAGAGATTCCTTTACAGAAGGCATTCTATTCACTCACACTGCTACACACTGATATGTGCCTGGCTCAAACGACAAGTGATCTTCAAACTCCCATACTCGATTGCTGATAGAGTGAGGGCTGTAATGTACCAAATTTATCTGTACTTGTGACTAATTGCTGTGAGAAGTGGAAAAAAGGTAAATAAATTAGAACAATTGAAACTTGTTTACTTCCTGCCTGGTGGTTCTTGCGCCTGCACAACAATGATGAAAAACATTTCGCATCAATAATGTTCGCATGGCTATTAATTGTCAATGGGATAAAAAAAAAGGTTTGTATTACTGTTCTGTACTAATTGGTAAGAAAATACTGCATCTGTTCTCAATTCTTTCATCTCTAATTTCCTTATCCTTCCATTGATAATATAATTTATCCATTGCACTAAAGTAACAAAGGAAAAAAATATGAAATAACCAATTATATGAAAGACAATTACGAAATTATACAGAAATATGTCTTATTATGAGAAAATTGAAGAATTATGTTGTAAAAATATAAAATTGGTAAAGCATGTCAAAATATGCATTATTAAGTTTATCTATTTTGGCTGATTCTTATTTGATACATAAAGATCCCACCCCAGTATTTGATCTGATGCCAAATAAATAATATGTTATAACATCAAGTTCCGGGCCCACCTTTTCTCTGAAACACTTGTCCATCTGTGAGACTTTTAGTATATTAGTCAAGTGACTAAATATTATGTACATACCAACGCCCTTGCTTGTAAGATTGTTTCTTTTTCATAGATAAAATTTAATTATGAAATGCACATTTGCCACACAATATTGGTAAAGAATATAATAAAGTTATTGACATAATTTCCAAGTTTGTTTATTAGATTTTGAAAAGCGTAATTCAAAATGTTTGCGAACTCAAGATACCCAGACTACAAAAAGGTAATAGCTGGTGTGGATGATTAAAATTCAATCAATAATGCCACTCGTATCAGCCAATACAAATTTATCAGTATTGGTTGAGCTTTAATGAGAATGTATATAACTGTTAGAGGCCAATAAAATCTGAACTCTGCTAGAAGGTTCTTCCCAGAATGTAAACATGTTGTTACACCTGTTGAATGACAACACTTCAAGTCATTTTACATGTTTTGTGTATTCTTACTTTTAGGACTTTTAACCACTGTGTTAATTTTAAAATACCAATGTTTCAGAGGCTGCATCTGCCTCCATCTTCAGGGTAGCGTGTAGTCTGTTAAATCATATGGTGTCTATAAATGTTTGCCCTGGAGGATTATTCTCGGTGCCAAGGCTCCAACTCGGCTGTCAGTCACAAGAACCTCTATGTTGCCCTGGCAACCTACATACAAAAATAGGTCTTGACGTGGCCACCTGACAAAGTGGAGCCTGGGCCACTGATAATCCTCCATGGCAACTTCATGTACATAGAGGTCCTTGTGACCGACAGATGAGGTGGAACCTTGGCCACAGAGAATAATCCTCCAGGGCAACCATTTATAGACACCATATGATTTGACAGACTACACGTTACCCTGCAGACGGAGGCAGATTCAGCCTCCAAAACATTGGTATTTTAAAATTAACACAGTGGTTAAAAGTCCAAAAATTAAAAATGAATAAATCACCACTGATCAGCTACAAAGAAGAATATTTTGTGTAGTATACAATGAAATAAAAACAAGTGAAGCTGTGTATACATAAACTTACCTCAGATGCACTAACTTTGATACACTGACAACCATCCTGTTCATAAAATGGTGATTCCATGAGGACTTTCTTTGGAATACTCAGTCTCCATCGGGATGGTCGAAATACATACATAGAGTCCACACCAGGATAAAGCTCATGATCCACATACACCTTCTGTGGCTCGTACACTTTCACAAACACCTTTATCCAATGTGTGAATCTGTTCCTGAAGACAAATTCTGAAATACGCTGTAAGAATAAAATATACACATTTTATAAAATCAATATTATTTATCCAGGGAGAACATGCATGGCAATATCTTATTCGAGGAGGCGCATATGGTCAAAATGACTGCACTTGAATATTTAGGTCTATTGGGTTTGTTTAGTCATATTTCAACATTAGTTTGCTTGTATTTTTTTGATTCCTTCTTTCTTTTGTATATCTATATATATATATATCTATATATATATATATATATATATATATATATATATATATATATATATATATATATATATATATATATATTATTTTTAATGCAATAAATAAAACTGGTGAGAGTTTTCAAAAGTTTAATACACTTTTTAAAGAAAATGTTTTGTTCTCTATTTTTGTAAGAATATAGTAGACAAAAGAAACATGATTTTACAAAAGTTAAATAGGTGATTGTTCTTGTTCATTATATTGTAAGAATACAATGTATTTATGAAACAAACATAATTTTACTTAATTTGATACAAAGGTTTTAGAGAGAACAAAATTATGAAAGTAAAAGGTATTTACAATTGTATTTGGTCTAGGAATTAATTCGTGCAGTTCTTACGCACACATTGAAGCTGTAGTGCAAACACAAAATACATAAATACCTAAAGAAAAATATTGTCCATCGCGAGCCACCACTTCCGTCCATCTGTCAGGCAAGTTACGGATTCCGTGGTGAAAGAAGTCCTCATCCTTTGAAGCGATCCAGTCAGAGACCCATTTTTCGATATCTTCTGAAGAAGTGAACCGCTGTCCAATCAAATCGTTGTTCATGCAATTGAACAAGTAGTAGTCCGAAGGAGCAACGTCTGGTGAATATGGCGGGTGGGGTAAAACTTCCCATCCGACATTTTCTAAATAGGTTTTGACCGGTTTTGCAACATGTGGGCGAGCGTTATCATGTCTGTTCTCCCATTCTGGTCGTTTCCTGGCCAGAGCTTGCTTCAAATGCATTAATTGTCGTCGATAACGTTCTCCATTAATAGTTTCACCCGGTTGCAGCAGCTCATAGTACACCACACCTTTCATATCCCACTATATGCACAGCATAACCTTTGCACAGTGAATATCTCGTTTCAGTTGTGATGGACCTGGTTCACCTGGCTTCACCTGGCTTCACCCAGGCCTTTTTTCGTTTCGGGTTCTCGTAATGGATCCACTTCTCATCGCCAGTAACAATGCGATGCAAAACCCCCTTTCTTTTCTGTCTTTGAAGCAGCAATTCGCAAATGTTTTTTTGTCTTTCAACGTCTCTGTCTTTCAATTCATGTGGAACCCAATGTGACATCTTTTGAATCATTCTCATGTCTTTGAGGCATTTGGAAACAGTTGTTTGATCAACACCTAATGCTTCTGCAAGTTCTTCCTGCGTTTGACATGAATACTGATCCAGCAATGCTCTCAATTCTTCGTCTTCAAATTTTTTTGGCTGTCCAGGTCGCTCCTGGTCTTCCAGGCCGAAATCACCACACGTAAACCGCGCAAACCACTTCTGACACGTTCGCTCAGCTAGCGCATGGTCACGATACACTTCCAACAAAATACGATGACTTTCGGTAGCACTTTTCTGCATGTTAAAGTAATGAAGCAGAACACCCCGCAAAAACACTTTATCTGGCACGAACTGCACCATGTTCAGTTGACTACAAAATGCTGTTGTTGACACGTAAATCAACTGCCCTATACTACGAACGATGCAAGCTGACAGGAGTTTTCAACGCATGTGTGGATACACGGAACTGTGGGACGATATGCTCGTTACTCCATCTCTTGTCCAGGCGCACGAATTAATTCCTAGACCAAATAGTATATTTTCTACATTTACCACTTGTTCTTATTTTTTTTCTATATGTATTTCATTTCTTTACTTTACTTTACATCCACTTCATCACCATCAAGATTTCCATTTGGACATTCTACACATTAAAAACTGTGTGTTCATGGCAGACATACAGTGAACAGTGGATGTATTTTCATTCTTTATCTGATTTACATTCTTCATCGCTAAAGAGGTGTCATCTTACTCTTTCAAATTGTCTTCCAAGCTCTTTCATCACGTTTTTCCTCCTTCTTGAAGCCTATGAATTTGATTATCTTCTTCCAGGTTCATAATTATAGGGAAAAATCCAATAATAATTGATTGTTAAATCTATAACACGAGAAAGCATGCATGGTCAAAAACGTCGCAGATGAAACTGAACTGTGTCTTTTAAATGGTAAAAGGCCACTGTTAATTTTTTTTGGCTGGCCATATCATCTCCCACATGTCCAGCACAGATAAGGGTGGGGGAGAAATCCAAACAAACACGTATATGCAAAAGGGTAAACAAAGAAAGAAATTTGTTGTCAAATCCCCTCCACACATGTTCTCCCGAGTAAATGTATCTTCAAGTGTGTCAGATGACAAGTATGAGTGTCTGTTACAATCAAGTCAGAGACACAGGATGAAGATATTAAAATATGCACAAACATAAAATGTGAGTGGAAAAGAAACGTTTCGTGAGTCAATATTCTCCACTTATAAGAGAAAAAGCTATTTTGCAATTAACTGTTGCTTACTTATTGGTAAATTCACAACACTACAAACAAAAGAGAATATGCACTTCAACCATGCATTCTTCTCACAACTGTGAATAGAAGATCATTCAAGAAAGCTTCAAACTAACGGAAAAGTAATACCAAACTCATTGCACAAATTATTGCTCATGCAGAAGTAAAGAAACTTAAAACTTGCAAAATGACTGGGTGTAGCCTATTGCACAAGTTCAGAAGAAGCTAGTGTGAGGGTCAACATTCAGCTTCAATTTGATTTTAATTTTTGGTATTTAGTGTTGCCTTTCTGCCACTTTTGGCTAATCGTGACGAGCCATCCTGCTTCAATCATGATGTGGTTGGGGTGAGTTATGATGGCATCAACGAGCTCCATAAAGGGGAGGGAGTGGGGGGACATCAGTCAGAGTGTACCAGGATACAGTCCTGGAGACAATGGTTAAGGATCTCTGCAACACTCTCTTTCATGGTAGGGATTGGAACTTTCAGTAGTATTCTTTCTGCATCTGCTTATAAGGCTTGAGCTACTCAGCAGTGGCTTGAGACAAATGTGCCCAATGTTGTCGCCTTGTAATCAAGGGGTCCTGGGTTCGATACCCGGTGGAGGCACATAGTGGTTCTCATCCCACTTTAAACTGTAGGTCCAGTCCCGATTAGCCTTACTGTGCATAAAGTAGACCAAATCAATCAATCAATTAATCAATCAAACAAATGGGCCCAATTTCATTTCCTTCTCACATTGGCCATCTGATAGTCCACACCTGAAATCTATGGACTTAAAATTGTGTGGTCCATGGTTCAAGACATGGCTTGCAAAAAGAGACACCCAAGTATTGCCCATTTGAAGCACTATCTCATGAAAGCGATGGGAGATTTCCTTGTGGATTCAGTGTGTAATTCAATCAATGAGTGGTTTCGTTTGGTTTGAGTTGGTGTTTTAAGTCCACTTTATGCACAGTAAGGCTAATCAGGACTGGTTTAAAGTGGGATCCGAACCACTGTGTCATGTGCCTCCACCGGGTATCGAACCCGGGACCCTTTGATTACAAGGCGAAATCAATGAGTGGCAACAGAGTCTTATAGCATGTGTGCAGGTCAAAGGTGGTAATTTTGAACAATGATTAATGCTTTGTGTACACAATATACAAATGTAACACATATGCATGGGGTATTATTATATATTAAAGTGCCTGATGTTATTCCATTCAAAACCTTGTGACAGTAATTATGGTAAGACTGGATGCATATGGATGGAACACTTTCAACAAACGGAAGTTTATAATATCAATTATCGATTGACTGATTAATTTGGTTAATTTTACTTCGCTTTCCTACAACTTTTGGCTCATCACGAACATACAATATCAATTAATCTGTGATGCAAACTAAACATATATGTAAAACCTATATCTCCAAAATAGTTTATGGAAAGCAAGAAGCGAAGATAAAAGCTTGAATTGCCTGCCACCTCTCTCCTCCCACACACACTATCCAATTGGTAAGGATCTATTAAAACTCTGTTTACTGTTCTTGTCTACTGAGGTAAAATTAATAAAAAGTTATAATTAATTAATAATAAGTGCAATAATACTGTTAATTATATAATATTTCATTGCTCAATTAAAAATATGTGAAGAAACAACTGATCACAACTTAAGCCACCTCCAAGTTACTTCTTCCAATGTCAGTAACATTTTATGGTGTATAGAATGCAATGAAAATCATTTATTTATATTATTATCAGTAGTAGTAGTGTTAAAAGTAAAAAAGCACATACCTGGCACTGGCTGTCAAATTCAATATCAATATACCTCAAAGGCCTGTCATTCTTGCGCTTTGATTTCAAACCAAAATTGAAGGGGCCTTTCATGCTGTACTTCACATGCTCCACTGAAGGTTGGTGTAGGTCTTCCTGTACATCTGCATACAGAGTATGTCTATTTTCAAAACCTTCAACAAATCTATTTTTGGCCCTGAAACAGAAAACAATTATTTGTATTAAAACATACACACACTTTTCTATCTTCTCCACATTCACTCTATTGCTCCACAATGCTACCCAGAGGATTCAACATGATATAAGACATTGAAACACACATGTTAAATGATTATCATTACTTTATATTGAATGGTGCTCACAAGACTGCACTGCAGTTTTGAAAAATGCACTGGAATACCATCTTATGAGAGTGGTAACATAGTTCCCTTGTAATCAAGGAGTCCCGGGTTCAATACCCAGTGGAGGCACATCTCACTTTAAACTACAAGTCCAATTCTGATTAGCCTACCTGTGCATAAAGTGAACATAAAACAACTCAAACCAACTTGGAAAGTGTACATCTAGTTCATTTTTCTATCGAGATAAATTTCTGTGAATTCTATTATCGTCACAAATTTATGATTGTTTTATATTACAGGTACTGACATATTGGTATTTGAGAGTATTGGTTCCAATTTAACCCAGATATGCAGACACTTCTCATGTATTTTAATTTTTCTCAGTTACATGTAAGTTTTCTGGGTATGTGAAACACATGAATCATGTTGGTGTGTTTGTTGTCACTCCAAAAGCAGTAATGCCACACACAATTAGTGCTGAATCAACTGAGGAATCTCCAAGCAACAAATTTCCTCTTTTGTTACACAGGTTAATATTATATTCATATACAGTGTGTTCCATTCAAACCTCCAACATTTCAATTCATCATTGCTAAAAGGTTATGAAACATAATGGAATGTGAGTGATACTAGACGAAAGAGAAAATCAAAGAATTTTATTGACTGACCTCCAAGTGCACACAATGCAGCGCCACAATCACATAAAGCACAATTTGCGAATCTGCAGCAGTGCGCACATTCTGTATTCTGGTATGTAGAGACCAAATCAATCATTGCAGTGCAAAGAAATTATCGGAGAGAATATGGAGGTGAAGCACCTGATGGGAAAACCATTAAGGCATGGCGTGCAAAGTTTTTGGCAACTGCAAGTGTTAATAAACATTCGAGAGGTTCTCAGATTGGATATTATTCGTGCTACAAACGGTGTACACATAGAGTATGCTTCAAGCAATAAAATTCTTTGAGTTTCTCTTTCATCTAGTACCACTCACATTCCATTATGTTTCAGAACCTTTTAGTAATGATGAATTGAAATGTGGGAGGTTTGAACAGAACACCCTGTATATTATCTTCATATTATGTTAATACAGGGTGTCCGCCTTAAAAGTATAATAAAAGAAAAATTAATAACTTGAGAAGTAATTGAGATATTTATTGGCGGTTTGCTTCTACAAGTATGTTAACACAAAATGTTTTTTTACATACCTAATACACCTCGATATGTGCACCATTAGTGGCGCGACAGACATCTAATCTGTATTCCACTTCTCTCCAAGTGTTTTGCAGCATTGCAGGTGTAAACATTAGCGATAGCTGCACGAATGCGATGGTGTAGATCTGGTAGATCACGAACTGGTGTCTGGTACACTTGATTCTTGATAAACCCCCACAGAAAAAAATCAAGTGGCGTAATGTCTGGGCTTCTAGGGGGCCAAGCAATCCATGGACTACATCTCCCAATCCAGCAATCTGGGAACTCATGATCCAAGAAATCCCTCACAATGTTCGCAAAATGGCATGGTGCGCCATCTTGTTGAAAGATCACTTCACGAGGAAGTTGTGGCACAACATACAGCTCCAACATGTTAATGTACGTTCTTGCATTAACTGTAGGCTCCGCGAAGAAGAATGGGCCTATAACCCTGTCCTTCAACAATACACACCACACAGTCACTCTCGGAGAGTCACGTTCCCACTCCATCACTATGTGGTGGGGGGGGGGTCACTTCCCCATATGCGGCAATTGTGCGTGTTTACCTTGCCAGAAGTGTGAAATGTAGCCTCATCTGAGAAACAGATGAAATCGAGGAATGCCTCATTTTCATCAATGTTTGCCAGATTTGTCTCCGCAAAGTTCTTCCGTCGTTGCCTGTCCTCGGCCTTGAATTTGTGATGAAGCTGCATTTTGTATGCCCATAGGTGCAACCTTTTATGGACGACATCGTGTACTGTCGAATGAGGTAACTGTAACTGCCTACTTGCTTGTCGGATTGACTTACGAGGTTTCTGCTGGAAGGACGCTCGGATTAATTCAACGATAGCCTCTGGAACTGCGTGCTTGGCATGGCGGCCCGACATCAAAAGCAAACTTCCAGTTTTCCGAAGCTGCTTGTCCCACTTCTTGATTGAAATGTAACTGGGAATATCGTCGGTTGGTCGCAGTCCATATTCACGCCGAAAACGACGTTGTACCAGTGTAACAGACTTTAGTTCCGCGAGAGAAAGCACACAGAACACCTTCTGCTGTGGAGTCCACATAGCTACTGACGCACGCGTTTACGTGATCAAAGCAGTTACGTGCAGTTACGTGCATGTGCACGCGGTACTAACTGCCGCAAGCATACGTAAAAAAACCTTTTGAGTTAATATACTTGTAGAAGCAAACCGCCAATAAATATCTCAATTACTTCTCAAGTTATTAATTTTTCTTTTATTATACTTTTAAGCCGGACACCCTGTATTACAAATCCAATTTTACCACATCAACCTAAGATATGTTTAAAATATTCAAAGAATTACATGCATTAATTGGGATATTAAAATAGCTAATATTTATACATACATGATAAGTGCTAACATATCTGTGTACCTGTTGTTGAACTACTACAAGTTCCAATGTGGATGGTGACAGTGGTCACTGAAATTAATCAAATATATGAACAGGTACTATATGTCCACATAGTAAATACTCAGTTGATGGTAGCGTTGCAAGCAAAATTTCAAATATGAAAAATTTTAAGGTCAAATGTGTGACTGAACACACCATTTTTACTTCAAGCTTTTTGAAACTAAGATACTATTCTTTTTTCTGGGAGTTGCATCCAAATAATGAATTCTATAAGGGTGGCAGAAAGAAAAAAATTGTAGCTGTTTAGAAAAACAACTACATCTGAAAGAAAATGAGAGAGAATCTGAAAACTCTTTTTCCATATAGCTTCTCCAATACTGATTACTTCGTACAGGAGGCAATAGGGTGAACAGGGATATTGGTGAAAAATATTAATTCTTTGTGGCACAACTGTCTGGTAAAATATAAGTGGATTGTTTTTTTTTAAATAGTAAAAAACACAACAATCCATATTCCTTGTTTACAAATTCCAGGGCAAGCTGCTGCAAATCAACCAAGGATGGCATCGTACTGCAATAATTCTACTAAATAAAAAGTCTGTTCTACAAGAGATTTTAACCTGCGATATTCATATAACTGGGCCAGCTTGTTACCACTTTCCCACTTCATCAAACCAAGTTGAAATTTTGTCTTAAGAGCCATCAGCAATCTTGCAATCTTGGTTAACATATCTGCTGTTTCTCACTAGTTTGTTTTTACAAGCTGAAATAGACTTGAGGTCTGCAACTCAGAACTACACTTCTGTGGTAACTTATTCTCTTCCGTCTACTCTAATGTGACATATCTCATGTACTCATGTATTGTAAATGCAAAGTGGTATTTTTATATGTTGCAAATAATTTCTCATACCAACGTTAGTTCCAGATTTGGCCACAACCACCGAGCATTTACTATCTGGACATGTAATACAGGGATACATTAGCACTTTTCATGTGTATAATAATAGTTTACCACATCTAAAGTCCCATGACATAAAAGCTGATATTTAATTATGAAGTTCACTTTTGCAACAGAATATTTGCACATAATTAAATGAAAATGTATTTTAAACAATTTATGCAACAATTACACTACACAAAATCATTGGAAGCCATTTTTGTGTCCCACAAGAAACGTCAGAAAAATGTTGGTTGGTTTTGGTGGTTAAATTTCAATAGGTAATTTCTGACACCAGCATCATTGTTATCAGCTGATCACAATACATCAAAATGGAGGTATATTAGTTGGCATGAAAAAGGGCCCAAAAAATATGGTGGAGGTCAAAAGTCAATTTATCCCTTAGATGCCCAGGCTATTTTCCCAGTATTCGTACTAATGTCCATCATGTTTTCAGCAGGACATTTTAATTCCTGCAATGCTTTAAATAAAAATTAATATCTCAGAAACTATGAATGATAGAGTTACGAAAAATACCTTGTTTTGTTCAGCATGAAGCAGGCTATAGGTCTATACCAGAAAAATTATTTTTATCTTTATCCAGTAGTAGACGAAGAAGAAAATCAAAAAAACTTTTCAAGAAATTTCTAATTTGGTGGCCCCACTTAGAAGCCAAGACAGGAGGGTTGAAAACTGTACCTATATGTTCCTATGTGTAGCACTCTCATTGCAAATTATCAACTTGGTTTTGATAATTATGGAGAAAAAATATTTTGCGAACTAAAGCAAAACAATAATAACAACACAAATTAAATATTTATCTTACCATGACCCCGATTCACTGTCTATGAGGCAACATCATCACTGTCATCATTACCCACACTCATTATGACTTCGATGTCATCATGCCCTCCCCTTTGAATCCATGTTTACATTTCTGGGAAGAATCTTCTAGCAGACTTTGGATTTTAATAGCCTCTAACAGTTATATACATTCTCATTAAAGCTTAACCAATACTGATAAATTGGTATTGGCTGATATGAGTGGCCTTATTGATTGAAATTTTAAGTCCACACCAGCTATTACCATTTTGGAGTCTGGGTATCTTGAGTTCCCAAACATTTTGAATTACACTTTTCAAAATCTAATTAACAAACCTGGAAATTATGCCAATAACATTATTAAATTTTTAGCAATATTATGTGGCAAAAGTGAATTTCATAATTAAATTTTAGCTAAGAAAAAGAAAAATTCTTACAAGCAAGGATGTTGGTATGTACGCGTACATAATATTTAGTCACTTGACTAACATGCTAATAGTCTCACAGATGGACAAGTGTTTCAGAGAAAAGGTGGGCCCTGGACTTGATGTTATAACATTTTTTTTTTATTTATTTGACATAGGATCGAATACTGGGGTGGGGTCTTTATGTATCTGATAAAAATCAGCCAAACTATTTATATTATTATTATAATTGTTAATATTTTTATTTTTATTATTATTTAATTTATTTTGGGGAATGTATTTCAGTCTTCTAAGTGTATTGTTTAGTATTACTGTGGCTACAAGTGTGTATTGAAATAGGTCAAAATTATACTTTTCGTATAAAAATCTAAATAATCAATCTCATGTCAATTGTGTGGACCCGAAGTGTTGATTTTTTCCTAAACCCTTAACTAGGCATGAGGTTGTAAATTTGACCTCCAGGTAGGTATTTTCTAATGCCCAGACACTTGTTGGTTGTCCACGGTGCTAGATTATCTAGTACCTTCCTAAAACAGCCTGATTCAAATGTCAAGATCACTTTCTTCATAGTTTGTGTAACTGCAGAAAGCAAAACTGTTCCAAAGTTGGTGGAGGTCAAATTTACAACCACGCGCCTGGTAACATATGTTATTGTTTGATGTTAATTTTTTAGAATTTTTGCTTACTGTGCTTCGTGAGTGAAATAATTTAACAGTCTTTACTTGTTCTGTGTTGTGTGACCGTGTTTTAAAGTGGATGTTTAATTTTTCTAAGAAATCGTTGAAAAGCTCGGAGTATGAAAGACAGCAGGAGTGTATACAGCGGCTGTTGGAGGAAGTTTAGAACCTAGTTCTTCTGAAGTGATTCAAAATGAAGAATTTACTCCGAAATCAAGTCATGATGTAGAACGTGATACTAATTCTAACACAAATCGTGATGAAGAGAATGATAGCCCGGAGGAAGATGGAAAGTATTTCCTGGGAAAAGGCAAAATAACTCATTGGAACAAAATTTCCTGCTCATGTTCGCACAAGTATTATGAACATTATTTTACAGCTTCTTGGACCATGTGCAACTGTAAAAAATGCCAAATCTGATGTCAAGACTTTTCACTTTTCATAGATGTGAGAATCATTGTGGAAAATACCAATACGTACAAAGAAATTATACAGGGAGAATTTGTAAAGGAAAGAAATGCCAAATTGACTGATGAAGATGAAGTTAAAAAACAAAACAAATTTATGCGACATAATTTATGATCTAGAAAAATAATACAGTGGTCCCATTTAGTTAGTTGTGAAAAACAAATGACAATTTGAAAATTGATATGTATTGGAACTTCAATTTTTTCAAGGGAAAATGTACTAAAAAATATATTTGTATTTTTTTTAGAAAGTGGGTATTGTTAAATTTACACAATATTTGAAGTGTATACTCAACAAAAGAAATATTTTTATTATTTCTTATTTCGCACTTTCCTAATTATTATCATTTTATTTAACTATTGCAAGGAAAGATTTTGTAATGTTCAAAATGTAAAGTCTGTCCATATCAACTTTGAAACATTAATTGCAATCCTTTTCTACATTCAAAAACTATTTTAAGTTCTTGAAAATAGTAAATTTAATTGCATAAAAGTTCTCTTTGGTTCATATGAATCTTACTTCATTACAAATAATATTTTATATTAATGGGGTCAAATTTACCCCCACATGCCTATTTAAGGTGATGAAAGATGTGTGCTAATCTTACACATTTACATTGATTTAGGGGTCAAAATGCGAGCTCTTGATTTTTGCAGATTTTTTTGGCATTCTGGATCACTGTGTGCTGGAGGTATTTTCGAGGAGTATGTTTCAATCATGCTCCAACGTTGTCTACTTTCTCCTCAGTAAACACATGTCATTTTACCCTTTGCTTCTTATCAAGAACATACCCTGTTTCATAAATTTGTTCACAAGTATCCAAATACTGTTTCTGTGTGAAACAGGAACATCTGGGAATTCTGCTGGAAAACGCATTCTAACTTCCCTACAAGATTTCGTAATAACATAAGAGTCATACATACAAATTCACTATTTTAAATTGTGTGGATAGCGTGGCAATATTAGACTGCAGAAAAAAAACACATGCAAACTGGACACCAGCTATCTGGATACTGAAGCACTGACACATCCAGTGCCAAGATCAGTGTAGAGCTGTGGGTCTAATGTAGATGCACTCTTACATCCAGCCACGCTAGCTGTCACTCCAGGACCACATCAGCTGTGAAAGGCACTCTATAATCGAATATAGTATAACACTTTATCCTCCTTTTAAATCCTGCATCTTCATAAAAATGTTCAACATCAGCTGAAACCTGCCTTCTGGACACAGGTAGTGTTCACAACCCCTGAGAATATGGCATGTTCACCATTGATAATACTCACAGCTTTATTAAAATGTTAATTTGGTGAAACATGCAGAGATATTTATTTTATTGTTACCACTTGTAACTATCTATCCTAAAATTATAAGACATTGTTTTCTCTATATCACTACATGTTTGTGTGTGTGCATGCATGTATGTGAATACTAGCAATTGCAGTGGAACCCTGATTTCACATTCCCAGATTTTACATTTTCCCACATTATACATTCAGGGTGGCTACAAACAAGCAGAAATTAAATTCCCTGACTTTTCCAGGTTTTCCAGGACAAAATTTAAATTTTTCCCTGACAATTAAAAACTAAACTAAATCGATGTTTTTGCAAATGGAAATAATAAACTGATACAGATCCAGGTATGGATTTGTTAAGTACCAATATTATCTTCAATGAAATTTACTTAATTTCTCTATTGTCCATGATTTGAATTCAAACTGCAAGTGAATTTGGAAAATTATTACAATACACAAGCTAGTGAAGGATTACTGAATTTTATCATACGCAGTAAGTTTAAAATAAAATACTTGATTATTTTTAAAGTTACGACTAAATGAGATTAGAGTGAAGAGTGATTGACTAAGAAATTGTACATTTTGTAATTTATCAGTCTCGTTATACATTGTCGGTATTATACGTTGATATTTCCACTGAGGTTTGGAACTCTCTGATAGCAAGAACAATGAGTGTGGACTCATTTTTCTCTGTAAAGCAAACAACTTAACTCTTGCATGTAAGTGGAAAAATTGAATTGTACAAAAAAAAGTGTCATATTTCCCTACATTATCAATAGGATTTCTGCTTCAGTACAGTATATCCAAGTGAAGTACTGTGAAACTGACAACATGCAGTTATACCATTATTGTTCACGAGAAGGGTATGTAGGTATTTAACACAAGCAATTTATAGAATTGCATTGTATAGGTGCCAGATTTAGCTAATCAAACATTAAAATAGGAACATTATGTTAATAACAGCTTCTGAAAGTTCATATGCGAGGGGCATCTTGAAAGAAGCTAAAATTGTACTTGTATGCAGCACTAGTGGCCGGAGAGCTACACATACATGCAGGCAGGAAGAAGTGGCATGTAATCTGGTACAGTCGCAATGCAGCCATTTTACGGCAGTTCAAGATTAAAGATTGCAGCTCTCATACAGTCTCCTACCGACTGTGATGTAGCCTACGTGTAGTAATCAGATTTTTGTATGCTCAGAATTTGGCAGAGAACCAGCAGCAATCGTGTGAGGTGTGCAGACCAGATGTCATGAGTGATAGTATGGTCAGACGATGGAGCAGGCAATTCACGGAAGTCCAAACGAATGTTCACAACCCCATACAGCTGAGTACACGCGAGCCTTTTGCATCACTTCAGGTGAGAGATCTTGGACCACTCTCTGTACAGCCCTGGCCTGATGAGGTTTTTGGCAAGACAAGGATTTGACAGCTACACTGTGTCTTTGCTGTCAGACACATATAAAAAAGGTAAAGTGCTCCCCTGTGCTTAGCACCATGCCATGAAGTCATATAGGGGGTGTGGGGGTAACACTTTCTTGATCTGGTCATGAGTGGGGGTGATGTGATCAGCATCACGCCCCTAACCACCTTTACCTCCAGGTACCCATGTCATTTGATGCTGGGTGGGTGCCGGGGCAGCTTCCAATGTTAGAAACGTTCCCGGATTTGAACCGGCCGGGGATCGAATTCGGTACCTTGAGCATGGTAGTCAGACGCATTACCGACTGAGCCACCGCGGCCACAACACTCATATTAACCTTATACATTATTAAAAAAATGAACCAGTGCATTTCCATCCTGTTGTAATAACCTATGATTCCAAAGCTTAATTTAATGTTAAGCTTCAAGTTCAGTTCTTTTGCTCTCCCATGAACAATAATTTTTTTAACAAGCTTGGTATCACTTTTCTGTTAGTTTTGGAGCATCTTCCATTTGTGTGGGAAGAACATATGGTTAAAGTGAGTGTTCTCTTTTGTTTGGTGTGTTGCGAATTTACCAAATCAAGCATGGAGATTTTAAATTGTGAACAGGAAGCTGTAAGTTATAGCAAGTATTTTATTTTATTATGTGAATAACATGACCAAGGCTTTTGAAATAAGAAGCATGGCCGTTGAGTGAGGAGTTGGAGGGTATATTATTATTATAATATGAAAGGTTCTTTCTTTTCTAGGAAAACTGGGGCAATGGACTGTATAATTTATTTACCACCACCCTTTTTTCTTGGAGTACTGCATTGCTTGCCTCCTCCTTAAGGCCGTGCTTCACCACTGAATGTATTTATAATAAAGTAAAACATGACAAAAACATTTCTTGTTCATATTAATAGTAAGTATTATATTTAAATACACTAATTTCTTGCCCACAAGTTCAAGAGCTGATCAATACATTTTGATAAGCCTAACAATCTGAAATATATGTTTGTGTGGTGGTGAGGGGGTGGTGTACTGTACTTGGTCTGTGGTAAATTAATGGAATAATGTTCCAGTGAAAACTGCACAGTTTTTTTGCTGTGCTAATTTGCATTCTTGCCATTTTACACACTTTTCTGTTTCTATTAATTTCAATTGTGATGTGATAATAAAAATGGATAACGAACTCATGGTAGTGATGAGGGGCAGTCATGAACATGCATACTCAACTTGGAATTTGAATTCAATGTGTCCATTATTTTCAGAGAGCACTTTCCTAAAATTACTTGCCTTTCTCTCTCTCTCTCTCTGTCTGTGTACTTGCATGAGGATTCAGGAGGACTCTTTCATAGAGGATTCAGGTATTTGCAGATATGGATAGAGATATATAAAATGCAGGTTTCATGCTACATTATCACTTCCTAAATTCTTTATTCTGTACTGAAACATTGCAATCTATGCATTTGGGTGTGTGGGCATAGGGGAAGGGGGTGCGTGATGATTTAAAGATTACCCATAATCAGTTGTTACCCCAAGTACATAGGTCACCCCACATCACAAAGCACAAGTGTTCAAGATAGAATATGCATGTCATTTCTAAGCCTGTCATTCTTTAAGTTCATTTATTTTGAACAGGAATGCAAGTATAGCAATAATGTATCTCAAATAGAGGGGCTCAGGGGAAGAGTAGAGGACTGTAGTATGAGAAATCCCATGATAGCAGTACATAATTTAAGCATAAGTAGCATGTGTGAAAAATGAGACAGCAATACGCTCTACTCAATTGCAACAGAAATATATAGCTCCTTCTACTGCTACACTGATGCATTTAGCGATTACAATAGTGAGCCAAATTACAAAAGGATTAGAATTACTAACCATGAATCATAATCCTCGTAGTACTCTGTAAGGTAAGTGATCTTTGGTTCTTTGGGCTTCAACTCTGTAAAGACATATCCTCCTACCCATTCTTCACCATAGCTGAAAATGAGAGTATCGCTGTCCACAAATTCTTCTAGCAGAATTCAATTGATACACACACATGAAATATATATATATATATATATATATATATATATATATATATATATATATATATATATATATATATATTAAAGCAAAAAAATACAACATGTCCATAAATATTAAAAAAGTGTACTTATAGGTGGTAGATTTTCCTTCCAATGTTTGAAGTTCCTTCTTCAAAGATGTACAGGAATTAAGACATTAAAAGATTAAAATGGGCAAAAAGAAAAAAGAATAGAATCATTCTGGCCACCATAAAAGTCAGACTGACAAGACAAATCAAAGACCCTGTCAGTTGTGTTCAGATTTCCTGCTTCCGATGGGAAGCAAAACTACCTGAAGAAAAGAGGACCACTTCATCTGTTTTCCCCTCTTTTCTGCTCTTCTCTCATTTCTTCTACCTCAAGGGAATGTTTGTTGGGAAATATTATTGCTGTGTGGAGGATTATTGCTTTTTTCACTTCAAATGATATTAGTTCTAAAACACCACAGTTGTGCCGGCCACCATAGCAGAGTGGTTAGCACATCATGCTACGATGCCAGGGGTCCCGGGTTCGAATCCTGGCCTGGGCATGGATGTTTGTGAGTGTCCATTCATCAATTTTATCATATTATCACTAATCCTCATCTTCGCACATTAGCCAAAAGTGGCACAAGAAGCGATGTAAAATAAAGCAATTCAATCAATCAACACCACAGTTGCAATACATTTTTCAATTGTCTTTGGTTCTGTGCCCATCCAGGATCTAGGACCTGCCTTTCAATACATTTCTCCTATACAACAGTCTCCATCCGGGAATTGCCTTCCAAAGTGCATATCCACAAAATATTCCTTCAAAACTCCTGCATCTGATTCTGATTTTATTTTAAAAAATGTTTCCACATTTAATTTAATCTACACTTGGATATTTCATCACTTTACTTTTCTCAGGTGCTTGTGCTTGTTTAAAAAATTTTCCAATACTGGGAGTGATTTGCAAGCAGCTGTTAAGCCATAATTACTGTATAATCCATTCATGCAGAAATATGTCCTATTATAAACTATTCCTCTTGGACTCATTCTGGTTACTTATATCACTTTTCTACTTGTTGGTTTAATTGTGACAATCATGGTTAGTGACACACAATTAAAATGGATCATGGAACAAATTGAAATTTTATATTCTAACCTTGACCAAGGTTTGAACCCAGATCCTCTGGCTTCACAGAGAGTGATGCTGACCTCTCTGTCATGGATGAGGCATGATGCTGTAGGTACAGCTAACAATGCACTTAAAGAAACATTTCCCTTCTAATAGTTAATATATGTAGTTATTAGATAATTAAATTCATTCTTGTGTAAAATAGCTCATTTTTGCTTCTCAAATATTTAAAGCAGAATTAATTAATTATCTGGGATTCCTGAAACTCACAGGATAATTCAGACTTCAAAGCTCCATGTCAGTAAATTTCTTGTTTAAGAGTTTATTTTGCATTTGGCAGTTCTTTTCGCATTATTTCGTAACAATATATAGTAGGAAAATGCAACTCATACCTTTCAAACACATGAAAAATGAATATTACAATGTGTCATTTCGCATTTTTGTCAGAAAAGAAATATGCATGCCTCTAGAAATAAGCAATAAAAGACATGGATGTTTTAAAGCAAAGTGACAAGTGACAAAAGCACCAATTGCACACTGTAATAGAGCCTCCTTGATGGTGCATTGGTAGCATCGTCATCTTGTAATAAAGGGGTCCCAGGTTCAATACCTGGTGGAGGCACATAGTGGTTTGTATTCCATTTTAAACTGTAGGTCCAGTCCTGATTAGCCTTATTGCGAATAATTCAATCAACCAATAATAGGCACTATCCTTCCAGTCTATAAAAATATATTCACTGCATATGCATGACCAACATAGATGACTCAAAGCACACTATTATGAAAACTGCTAAGTTGAAGTGACAGGTGCAGCTTGTTATGTCACTCCAGTATGAAAGGTTGTATTTATTTCTTACACTTTGTTTGATAACCTTGCAGCACGACCAGATGCTCATCTTGTAATATGAATAAATTGGATAAAAAGCACACCAGGTTTCAGATCAAATGAATTTGATACTTTCCGGTGTCAATGCTGTAATAAGATGTGGGTAAGAGCATGTTGGGCATTGATCAATGATACTTGTCTGTGTGACCACTGAAGTGTTAATAAAAAATCAGAAATTTATTCAAAACCAAGTTGTATCATATTAGCTAATATAACAAAAGTATTATCACAAGTATTGGGTGTAGACAGTGGTAATGCTGTTGACCTTAGCAATCCTGTATTGGAACAAATTATGCTGCTGGTGCCATTATTCCTGCAGCTGAAACAATGTATTCTTGTAGTGGAGAATTGGGGCATGGGAGATGATAGTGACCATGAAGTTGTTGCATTGTTCTGATATTTTTGAAATTGATGAAATCTTCAATACATATTTTCAATGGAGCTGTTCACAGCCAAAGTTTTCTGGTGGCATTTCCAACATATTTGTGTCCTTAGAGAATTTAGTTTGTCATTTTGTTACCCTAAGATTGACCAAGATTGAGTGACTATTCAAACCTTACTTTCACAAAAGTTACATGTTTCTGATTTAAATCCCTATTAAAACTGCTGATCTCCATTGAAAAGTGATTAGCCCAGCATGTTACATTGCCAGGGGTCCCATGTTCGAATCCCGACCCAGCCATGGTTTTTTTTGTGAGTGTCGCTTCATCAATTTCATCATATCATCACTCATCCTCACCTTCACAATTAGCCAAATGTGGGAGGTAAGTTAAGTAAAATAATCAATCAACCAATCCCTCACTCCCACATAGTACACATTGGAGTGTATTTTGCAGACGAAGGAGGCTCTGTCCACTGGCACTATGGCCATTATAATTTTGTGTGTGTTTTCCTGTTTTTGTCCTTATGTATGCTGAGTGCCTCTTTACAGCCCCAGCTTTTAACAAAAGTCAGAATAATTTAAGATTTTAGTAACACAACATTGCAATTATGCTATTTTATAAGGTAAGGGGCTGAACCCTGTATAATGTGATGGGTGCAAAATAGCCTAAGTGCTGATGCACCCAAAATTTTAAATTTTAAAAAATTCAATCAACCAAACCTATTAAAACTATGTTTCATAAAACTTCCAGATAGTATAAGTCATAAGTTTCTGAAAGTAGCTAATAATTAATATACTGTCTAACACTGTGGCCATGCAATCTAAGGTGTCACACACTGGGCTCGGACTATGGGATGCATGCTGGTTCAAGTGCAAGGGGGAAGCTTAACAACTTTTCTCCAGAGATTTTGGCCAGTGTATGGGAGTGATGGCCACCCACCATCGTGAGGAAATTGGGGAGCTACAAATGAGTAGTGAAACTTGGTCATGGAAACCTTCAACAAGAGGGGGTTCATCGTCATGGCTACTGGTCACCTTGTAACTGATTAGATGAATTCTACCTCTGCTGTGGCATATGGGAATGAGGACAGAAGTCAGTAGGTAGGCCCTGGCCCTTATGGGCTGTTGCATCATGGGCAAGAAAAAAATGATTAATATATTAAAGTGCAATGGCAGGGTAGCTCAAAAAAGCTAAATGGCATATGTTTATGCACAAATAGCACTAATATTGGTGTCATCTGTGTCATTCCCAGCAGCCGTGGGTTCACAATCTAAAAGTTAAGATATACACTGCACTGCATGTTATGTTCTTTCTAGTTGCAAGCATGCGGAAATTAATAGCGAGTGTCAAACTTGGAGTAACTCAATAAATAATCCAGAAAAAAATATATTTATCATACACAATGTCTCCCCAATAATTTGATGATCAGGTATGTCTTCTTCATATTTGTATTAGCTTTGCATAATCAAACCAATTATATATGAATGTACGTATATGATGATTGTCTTTGAGATGTGATCATTTTTGCTGCATTAGGGAGGTTAGGCTAAATGCTTTTAACATCTTCACATTTTTTGGGGTTTGTGTGTGTGCATACAATGATATTTCATGATGAAAAAAACTAATCCAGGATGTGAAGCATCTCATGGATGCTGCTAAATTTAAGAGCCAATCATTTCATCTACACATTAAAGCAAAGAGGATGTTGCATAAAACATCGAAATCTATGTACTAATAAAGAAGAAATCAATGTAATTTTCACGAAGGCACACCTTGTTGCCAGGCTTATTTGTGGTACTCGGTATCATTATCTATACATATGCTACATACAGATATGTATTTCATATAAAACAGTGGCAACACTGTTGAGCCTTGTTTCCATGTTAATAAAACATTAAAATGCTGACCAAGGCAAAATTTATTGTATATAAAAAATATACAGTAAAAACGTAATGTTTTGACCCTCTAACACGGTCTTCTTCAGACAAAGATACACAATAAATTATTACGTTACATTTCTAGTGTATATTTTTATATACAATAAATTTTGCGTTGGTCAGCATTTTAATGTTTTATTCATTTAAAAGGGTGAAAAACTGACCATTTCCATGATCACAAAAAGTCAATGGATGGCAGAAAGTCACATGCCAAAATTAGAGTGTATGGTTCTTCCTACAACCACACAAATAATAATAATATTATCCAAATACATGGAAATATACTTAGTAAAATCTATTGACATAATCACTTCAAAATGCTATGATATATCACACTCCAATGTTGATGGTGAAAGCAATACCAGGAGTATCCTTTTTGGCATTCTCCTTTTTTAAGACGTGTGTCCCGGTGTGTGTATGTCGGCAGAGGGAAAACATCAGAAGACAAAAATGGAAAAAATGCATACACTCACACTCACTAACCATACACAATCTATGCACACTATACATCAGTGGAACTTACTTTCATTTATGTTTCTGCTCCAGGCACATAACATGTAGAGTAGAGGAGGCAAATGTCGAAAAGCATTTTTGTTTTTAACTGTAATTACTTTAATATTGCACATTTTGATATGAAAATTCAACAAAAAAGTACAATACACATTTCTTTTTTGAAAACACTCTTAGAATATTTGAAATAATTATGGGAAGTTGGGTCGGAACGGGAAAGCAGGGTGGAACGGGGTACCCCCTATTTCCACGTTATGCTGCTGCAGCCTAGCAGAAGCATTATGAAACGAACAGTGGCGTAGCATGGACATTTCGGGTGGGAACGCCAAATCCAAAGGAAGGGTTGGCCCTTTCTTGCTTAATAATTTACTGATGGTATTAGTCGCCCCAGGTATTATTTGCCTGAAGTCAGCTGGGTTTTCAATAAAACATCATCCATGCATGTTTTTTTAGCTAGAAAATTAGATGCCTCACTAAGCCAGAGATATTTTGAGTTTGGTTTGGTTTGAGTTGGTGTTTTAAGTCCACTTTATGCACAGTAAGGCTAATTGGGACTGGACCTACAGTTTAAAGTGGGATCCGAACCACTTGTGCCTCCACTGGGTACAGATATTTTGAACTCTGGTGTTTTATACCTTTTCTTTTTTTATACCTTTCTGCATGACGCAAGTCATTAAAAAACCTACCTGAATCACAAGCGCCTCTGAATAACAGTAGACGTCATTGTTGTGGATGATCCAACTACTGATTGATTTGGTTTATTTTACTTCGCTTTTCTACCACTCTTGGTTAATTGCATATATGAATCACAGAACACCCGTACTCATTCCGGGATTTGAATCAAGGACCTCTGTCATCTTGGCGCACTGTGCAAAACACTCTGACACGGAGGTGGGTGGATGATTCAACTCAACTGACGTAACAGTGCCGATTAGTAATTCAGACCACTGTTTATTACATCTTGAGAATGTTGATAAACATTTTGAAATAATTTTGTCCAGAGATCATTCGATGTTAAGAGTTTTCAAATGAATGCTAAACATTTCCATTGACAGATACTAACAAACTAATAATAATAATAATAATAATAATAATAATAATAATAATAAAGAATAGTTTTGAGGGTTAAGTGGTAGATCAGCCACAGTCTGAACTTCTACCACGAAGACTTCACCAACTAATTTGACAAAAACTGTGTTGATCTTCAAGTTTCTAATGCACATCGCTGTTCGTGAGATAAATTATAAAATGCAGTGGCCATTATGAAGTGGTATATATGAGTTTGGTAAAGTTACGTCAGTCGATATTGCATATTGTAGCATCACATAGCACGAGTTGCATGAGCGCAAAGAACCGGGTAGAAATTTGAAAGCTGTCGTCTGCTTCAGAAGCATGAAGGGTCACATGAACCAATCACGTAGCCCTCTGCTCCGTACGCTGCCATACGAGAGATCATTTGCACGCGTGCTGTAGAGATCCAAGCTTTCCCTCCAGATAGACACCAAGGAATATAGAGACCTTTACGCTGAACCTGCCCGGCGTCTGGCCAGGAAAGGCATTGAAAAAAAATCCTGGAACGAGTGTTATTACTGGAGCATTGCAAGCGAATTGCAAAAAATAGCTATTTCAATGCCATGAAGGTCAAACATATATGAAATTAGTCAAGTTTAACTTTATATTTACAGCATTTACACATTTTTGACATTTTAAATCGGGGAACGCCGGGCGTACGGGCATACTATAATGCTACGCCACTGGAAACGAAGTCTTTACTCCCTGTCCATCAGAGGATAAAGTGTCGTCGGTGCTACAGAAGAAATGTGGCACGTGTGAATCTTTGTTCTGTTTTCTCCCTGTTTTCGAAGCGAGTTGCAATATCAGCATCAAAAAATCTCAAGGTAAGCACAACAGTAACACAAAGAATGTATAAGTTCTAATTATAGTTTGACAGTAGCATATATGTGGCATGTTTTAGTGACTATAGTGTGTAATCCCTTGTGGCCAATTTTCGCTGACATCATGTGCAGTTCCTATATGTGAATCGGGGTGGAACGGGATAGTACCCCATTCATTCAGCAGAGGTGACAACAGAAAACGGGAAGAGATTGAGCACTAGTTCATCAGCGGAGGCCGCATGTCTTTATTATGATGAATGGTATACCCAGTCCAACGAGGGATGGATTGCGTGTATGCAGTGCAACAGGTGGTCACATAACACATGTGCAGGTGTCGATAGTGACGACGAATATGTGTATGTATGTGAGTTATGCCAACCTTAAATCTGAGTACCAAATTGTGCCCCATGTGTTCAAGTGAAAACCAAAAAAACACTACTTTCGAAAAAAAAAAAAAGAGTCTAGATGTTTATGTTTGGACAAATATACCGCAACTACTGGTGTTTTTGTAACTAAGACATAAAATAATATATTCCATTCTGTTTCAGTATTCTCTCATCATTATAAGTGCCCTTATATTGCCTTTTATGTTAAGTTCCCTGTTCTGCCACAACTTCCCCTAATGTGCTTTTGAAGAATAAAACATTATTTAATAAAGTGCTAAATGTAAACTAAATGAAAGTAGAGGGTAATGTGGAATACAGTATTCCACATTACCCTCGTAATTGGAGAGTGTCTTGGACCTCTAGAACGCCCCACCCCATGACCATGAATAGACTATTAATAATGTTTATATTAACAGCACAATCGTAATTTATCTTGAATTACGGGCTGAGCAATTTATTTATGCATTTAAATGAAGCTGTTCATTAGTGCTTTGAAACATAATTTCAAACTTTTTCAATAGGCAGGCGAATGTTAAATACCAGTATTTATGTCACACACAGGGCAAATACGTATAACCTATAAATAGACATTTTATTTCCCATAGACTAATAGACCATCCTAGCACAAATTGTTACAAGAATATAATTTTGAAAATTAGATCGGAAGGAATACTTTAGGTCTATGCAAGGAAAAACATTTACTCACACATACACACACACACACACACACACTCACCTGACAACATGATGATAAACATTCTCTGTCATTTAGCTGTACCTTATAACTGCATGCAGAAAGTCATAAAACTATAAAAATGTGATTTTCAAAAGATGTATCAAGGACTGAGAAAGAGAGTGTAATGTGGAATTTCCACATTAACCACACACCTTTTCCAGATTACCCGCCAACTATTTTTCTTCTTTTATCTTATATGAGATAGGAACGGAAACTTCCAGGATACCTAATTGATAATGCTTATTTAGCTACGACATTGGTGGAGAATTATAAATAGAACACTTGCAGAAATCTTACCTTGTGTTTGCTTTGTGTGTACAAAACAACGGTAACGAAAAAAAGTCCATTCCCTCCAAGATTCACAGTGGACGGCGTAGGTTGCATCAGCGCTACCATTTGTACACACCATCTGATATTTCCAAACTACCCCGAAAGATGGTAGATGTATGTAGTTGTAAATATCATGGTTTTCCACTTTTGCCGAACATTCCACATTCGCCACCTCTACTCTACTGGCATTAATATTTCATGTGTACTTATAATTATCTATTCCCATTGCAAATTCAAAGATGTTTAAATGTCACATGATAATGCAATATGTTCATTCCAAAAGCAACCTTAATTTTTTGAAACTATTTCAGACATTTTCTGTTCATGTATTGAAGACCATTTTCAAATGTTTTAGCAGAGTTACAGCATTTGATAGTCATTTGAACACATAAGTCACTAAAAACAATAACTGTACCACAATGTGGAATAATTCATTTTTAAGTACATCATTTCATATCATAAGAACTATCGACTGATGCCACTTGTAAAATAAAAGCAACCCTAGTGTCTCAATGTAAAAATTTTAAAACACACTACTTTTTCCCTTCAATTTGAAGGATTGTACTTAAGCACTAAAATTTTGACTCTTCATTTTACATGATGATGAAGTGTAAATAAGCAGCTGCAGTATTAATTACATGAAATAAAACTATTAACCTGTGGGCACTGACTACATGTTCTATGACTTATGAGAGGTTTGAACAGAACATGTACTGTGGTGCCTTTTTCTTTCTTTAATGACCAAGTTTGCAGTATCTCGCAATTTAAAAAAAAAAAAACATTTTATATGAATGTGCAGTCACGATGGAAGCACACATATTTTGTTAAGATACAACTTGCAATGAAGCCTTAAAAAAAAAACTGACGAAACCTAACCTTTTCATGTTTTCCAGTTAATAAGTGTAGAATTTTCTACAAATTCATTAGCGTACAGTGTGTGAATCTGTTTTGCATTCATGACTTTAAACTTTATGTTTTCTATTATAAGTATGTAACCTTACAACCCTGTTTGCATTACAAACACTTGTGCGGTCATGGTAACAAACATGTTTTTCGAATGTGAAAACAAGTGGAAATTAGATTCAATAAAAAAATTAAAATTTCACTCCGACACGCTATCTTGAACATCATATTTCTCAGAACCAAAAAATGACAACTCATACTCCTTAACAGAAATTTAAAGAAAAAAAATCCAGGCTGGTATTACGAAATGCATTTATACGATTATGTGAATTTTGAAGTCAATCAAAGCAGATAATACAAAACTTGTGCAAAACTTTCGGAAATTAGATTAGTTGGAAAAATAATCCTACAAATATTAAAACAAATAAAGACAAATTCAAGAAGCTTACAGGAGTAAAACCAAAAGTAGGAAACTGAGAAAAACGCAGGTGAATGTACATTGATTACATTGTACTTAACTAATGGGTTACCCAGATGTTCTCATGCATATCTGGCTATAACTGGTGGCTACTGAAGGAACTTCATTCACTATAGTACAGTAACTTAAGACTAGGCAGCAAATAAATTCTGTTAACTAAAATTTGAATGGAGTGTGGGTTATCAAGTTTTACTTCCTAGCCCCTCAAATCATAGCTCAAATGTTCAAATACTTTCTAGCATACTTACTAAGGTAATGGAGGAAGTGTGCTTTTTGGAGACGTTATTTCTGAAGACATTATTTTTGAAGCCTTTCCTTTTGAAGACTTTTTTTTTGAACATTTTGGACACTTCTTTGCTGGAGATTTTGGACACTTTCTTTCTGGAGATTTTGGTCTCTTTGTTTTCAAACATTTTGGACACTTTCTTTCTGGCGATTTTGGACGCTTTCTTTCTGGCGATTTTGATCTGTCTGTTTCTGAACATTTTTGACAAATTCTTTCTGGCGAATTTGGACACTTTTTTTCTGGAGATTCTGGACGCTTCCTTTCTGGCGATTGTCGACACTTCCTTTTTGAACATTTTGGACACTTTCTTTTTGCACATTTTGCACACATCCTTTTTGAAGGCATTCTTGTTGAAAATTACAAATTTCCCTTTTTTTGAAGTTGATCTAAAAATTTAAATATGGCTCCTTATCAATCGCCGAGGAAGAGTTTATTGATTTCGATATTCCACTGTTACCATGGCAACGATATATCGACAAGTATTTATGATGGATGTTTCCGTGTTGATCGACTCCAAATAAATCAGAAATACAATTTTACAGGTTATCTGAATATTATCAGAACACGCAGTAGCACAATTTTAATTAAATTAACTTGTCTTAAGAATTTCATGAAACTCTTTTGCGGAAGTTTCTCTAGTTCCTGTTTGGTGAACCAAACGGAAGTGACGTAATGACATCTGAGTAGTGTTTTTTTGAAAATCAAACTTAATATTCGTAACCAACACACATGCCTTATTTACACAACTAGAATCTACTTCCTAATCGTATTTGTCGTACGATTAGGAAGACAATCTATTTTCCAATCTTAACAACCTATTTTCGCGACGTGTTATCAGCTGGGTGTGCTTCTGGTCGAGTGACTTGTGCTTGTCATGACTTTTGAGAATTGCAAATGCTGAGAATGTCAAGCTAGGACTCGAACCTGTGACCGTCGTTGTCGATGCGCAAAGTGATGGAGGTTTGTATTTGTGTAGGTAGTATCTGTCTTTAAAGAATTAATTACCTTAAAAAAGTTTGCTTCTAGTCCACGTTATGATCACAGGTAAGAATTGACAATATAGAGAAAGTCTGTAATTTTGTTAATTTTCGGTATACTAACTAATTTTGGCGGGTCGGGTACCTATTCTACACCCTCGAATTTTGAATTTTTTTCTTTTTCATTATGAACATTATTTGATCCTATTTGTGAATAAAAAAAAAATGGAGCGCGGAAAGAAGTATTTACGACTGTACAGCCGTTTAAAGTTGAAATTTTGTCGTTTGAAATGGTTCGCAATTATTTCCAATTTCTAGATCGTGATACTAACACGACACCAAATTTTAACTATCGATCTCAACCTAACTGAACTAACCTATCCACGCGCCAATGGTTCGTGGGGCTAGCGTCAATGGTTCGTGGGGCTAGCGCCAATGGTTCGTGGGGCTAGCGCCAATGGTTCGTGGGGCTAGCGTCAATGGTTCGTGGGGCTAGCGCCAATGGTTCGTGGGGCTAGCGCCAATGGTTCGTGGGCCTAGCGCCAATGGTTCGTGGGGCTAGCGTCAATGGTTCGTGGGGCTAGGTTCCCTGTAAGTCAATTACAATGTCCCGTATGTCTCGTCGAACAAAGTCCTCTATGTCCTTCATCCGTTGAACGTGTGTCAATCTCATATTTAGTCCTTTTGTCTTAATTCAATGTCACACAAATCAATTCCAATGTCTAAAGTCGCACAAAACAATTGCAATGTCTCAAATATCCAATCCGCCAATAAATTACATAAATAATATATTGAAATCGCAAATTATCCCATTGCACAAGTCATTCATAACAAGAAAAAAATTGCAAATTATCCCATTGCACAAGTCAAAGATAAGAAGAAAAAGAAAATGTTCAGACGTGCGCCTGTGACATGAATCCAAGATGCGCCATGATCAAATCCCTGCAAAACCGTTTCGACGTTACATAAGGAATCTAAATATTGAAAAACGTAAGTTTCCTAGCACGTAGATCTAAAAAAATTACTTTCCGCGCTATTTAGAAACATCGTTTCTTATGAAGAACTAATTTTCGTAACGAGAATATTTGAAATGTGCGAAAAATCGAGGGTGTAGAAAAGGGTACCCGAGCCATTTTGGCCTCCTAATCACGAATCTGTTGTAAAAAACCGGGGGTCACGTCTGGAAATTATACATTTTAATGAAACATTGTTCGTTAGCCCCAAAAACCATCCACGAGTAGCCCCACAAATCATTGACGTTACCCCCAAAAACCATCCATAGGTAGCCCCACAAACCATTGACGTTAGCCCCAAAAACCATCCACTGGTACCCCCACGAACCATTCACATGAGGTTAGGTTAGGTTCCATTAGCATTCATTTCACCCTTAAATTGATCGAAAAAATAGGGTTTGTACTAAAATTGAACATCATAAATCATTTTCTTGTAAAACAAGATAGATACAATGAGAGGAGATGACATTTTAGTTTGTAAAACTACACACACACACACACACACACACACAGACACGCACACATACATATAAATTCAATCGACTTTTTTTCAAAGTTCCAGATGTGACCCCCGGTTTATTACAACAGATTCGTGATTAGGAGGCCGAAATTAGTTAGTATACCAAAAATTAACAAAATCGGAGACTTTCTCTATATTGTCAATTCGCTCCTGATCACATAAGACGCCTTGGGTTCGTACCACCATGTTACACTGCGACAGGGATGTTGGACTACCAGAATACTTCATGTGCTTTTATGGTGTTTATGTTACTTTGCATGATTTTGTGGTGTTTTTGAAGTGTATTTAATTTGTCATTGATATGGCTCATCCAAATGTTATCGTTGGTAGGTCAGGTCAGTTAGTCAAAATGTGGTAAGCTTGTTCTGAGTCCACTTGATATACTGCCGTTAACTTAGCCTGATGTAACCCAGCCAGAAAGCTTTACACACATAAATATAACACCCAAACGACAATCCAAAACATGATCGCTGCATACACGCAAATGTACATTGCATAGTTCACTTTTTCACGACCAAATTTGGCCCAAGTTCCGATTGTCTAATTCAGATTTCGGTAACGATTAGCTATACCGGAAACACATTTCTTGAAATTTACAGGAGAAAAGACGAGAAGGTACTTACGGAATTTAGTTCTTGTGGACTTTCTAAAGCTGGGAAAAGTGTTTTTTTTTTAATTGTGCAAGTTATTCGGCCTGTAAATAAGGTATTTTTCGACATTCATGTATCTCCGTTGCACGATAGCTCATGCCACCATTACCATCGACTACGTGAATCAAATGTTCCATACGTTCGATTACGTAACCCCCTGTCAGTGTAGCAACCACACGGTAGTTTTAAAAGAAGACATGTGAGCGGCATTTTTTATCCAATTTAATTTTCTATGTTTGCCTAACCTAACTTTCCGTGAATGGTTTGTGTATTAAAAACATTCATTTTTCGGTTAATAAGTGTTAGTGTAACAGCCACGCGGTAGTTTTACAAGATGACATGTGAGCATTTTTTTTTCATTTCAATTTTCTATGTTTGCCTAACCTAATTGAACCTAACCTAACCTTCTGTGAATGGTTTGTGGATCAATTTTCACTTAAAAACCACAACGTGAGTCAAAATTTGGCCGCCAATTAGCAACCACCAATAAATACTTATAATGTTAAAAATAATTCTCTTTTCATTGAAAAAAAAGTAATCCCTAGTTGGAAAATGTTCCGCTATGCATGTGAGGTAAGTAGAAATAAATTTTATTTCAAAATAAATGAGTTAAATGTGTTTTCAGTATATCTAAAACTGGTACCCCACCCCGATTTCATCATGGTAGGCATGCATTTCTTTCAACGTTAGATTTCGAATTACTTCGAAATTTTAGCAATTACGTACTGTGTATTTCTTTGAGAATATTTTTTCACATACATATACTCCTGTATGTTTCTTCTCTTGCAACCAGCCATTTGTTTACTGTCGTCTTAGTTATGAACTGCTGTTGCCATCTAAATCATATTTGTGTGGTGTAAAATGGTTGGTAAATATGCGATATTGCCCAAATGTATTTCTTCAAATTTACAGGAGAAACCATTTACTGAAATCAGTTTCTGTGGCATTGTCGAAGTTCTTTGAGGTATTTTCTTTCGCAGAAACTGAAAACTTCACCATAGAATGCTGCAGAACAAGAAATAATCACTTTTTATGTAAGGAACTTTCATTTTCTGTAAAGCGACATTATGCCGTTGTTTCCATTATGTACCTGCATATGACGCGAGCGTCGAAAGTCACGCTGTCTCGCCAGTGTTTTCAAACGTGTCTTTTTTTTTTTTTACGAGAATTTTTTTTTAACTATGCTTACCTAACCCAACCAAACCTAACCTTGCCGGAAATGGTCTGTGGGGCTATGGTGAATGGTTTTTGGGGCTATCGTGAATGGTTTTTAGGGCTATCTGTCAATGGTTCGTGGGGCTATCGTGAATAATTTTTGGGGTTATCCGTCAATGGTTTGTGGGGCTATCGTGAATAATTTTTGGGGTTATCCGTCAATGGTTTGTGGGGCTATCGTGAATGTTTTTTTGGGGCTATCCATCAATGGTTTGTGATGACATAATGAACACGAAAGTAGGTATTTTTTGGTGAAGAAGGTTGAAACACTGCATACCCACTTCAAATCGACAAAACACAAGCACGACGTGCGATGATCCATGACGAGTGCACGCCATATTGTCTGTTACCCAAGCGGAACAAGGAAGATAAATAATTACTCGTAATATGAAAAGTTGGCACTATTTTATGGAAAAAGGCATAACTTTACCTTATAGAATCTTCCACAATGCAGAATAGGTAAGTATCAATGCTAAAATTAACTAAATAAACGAGTGAGAGAGGTGTTCGGGCCTTATTGCATAATTACCAAATTGTTTTGTAGTTTGGTTAGGCAAGTCATGTTTAGAGCTCCCAATATTCAAATAACATGTGTCAATGTTGTCATGGTTAAGTTAGGTGGGCCAAGTTTAGGGCTTTTAGCATTACAATAAGTTCCTAAATGCATTCAATACATGGCCATGCGCTATACCCCTTTGAGCTTCGTGTCAGCCGTAGTCTGTGGAATGCCTTGTCGATTGTAAGTTGGGTACCTTTTACATCTTCTTTTCACCAATAAGTAGAAATTTTCAGAACTACAAACAGTGGTAATTACTTTTAGAAAGCTTTAAATTTATTTTCCCAATAATTTCATGCAATACTTTCTCTTTCTTCTATGAACGAAAAATGCCTTGTCGAAGGGAAGCACAGATGTTCGTGTAAGGTAGTTTTTATGTATATTTTTTTATACACTGATAAGTTGCAATTTTCTGAACTCCAAAGAGTGGTAATTACCAGTGGCGTAGCATGAGCATTTCAGATGGGAACGCCAAGTTAGAAGGAAGGGTAGGCCTTTTTTTTTTTTTTTTTTTTTGCTTAAGAGTTTACTTATGGAATTAGTCGACATATGTATTGTCTTTTTAAAACCACAATCTCGTTGTGTTTATTACATTAAGTCAGCCGGGTTCAGATAAAACATGATCCATGCTTGTTTTATCTAGAAAATAAGATGCCTCAGTGTGCAATAAATGCTTGAAGCACTGGTGTTTTATACCATTTTTAATTAGATTGCTCAAGTCAGAAACACCGTACACCATTCGGAGTATTTTTCTCCACACGTAACACATGTGTGGCAAAACAGTATTTTATAATCAAGGAAATCTTTCGGCATGATGCAAGTAATTAAAAAAACCTACCTGAACCACAAGCACCTCTAGAACAACAGTAGACTTCATTATTGTGGATGATACAACTATTGATTGATTTGGTTTATTTTACTTCGCTTTCTACCACTTTTGGCTAATCGCAAATATGAATATGAGAGATGATATTGATGAAGTTGATGAAGAGACACTCACAAAGAACAAACATGTGTAGGCCGGTATTTGAACCGGAAACCTCTGGCATCTTAGTGCACTGTGCAAAAACACTCTGACACGAAGGTGGTTGGATGATCCAACAATCGTACACTCTACTGACGTAACAGTGCCTAGTAGTAGTAATTCAGAGTTTCAGACCACTGTTTATTGTATTTTGAGAATGCTGATAAACATTTTAAAATAATTTTGTCAAGAGATCATACGATGTTAAGAGTTTTGAAACGAATGCTAAACATTTCCACTAGCACAATATGAGGCAGTTAGATACTAACGACAAAATATTTTTTTAAATAAATAGTTTTGTGGCTTAGGTGGTAGAGCAGCGACAGACTGAACTTCTGCCACGAGGACTTGATCAACTTGTTTGACAAAAACTTTTTTGTTCTTTTAGTTTTTAATGCACTTTGCGGGTCTTGCAATAAATTACACAATGCAGTGATCATTAAAGATACATCAGTCAGTATTGCGTATTGTATCATCACACAGCACGAGCAGAGGCACGAGCGCGAAAAACTGGTTAGGAATTCTACTTCTGTCATCTGCATCGGAAGTACAGCACCTTGAATCGGAAAGCAGGAAAGGTCACATGGCCCCTAGAACCAATCAGGTGCTCCGTATGCCCACATATGGCGAGAGCATTTCGCCTGTGCCCGTCCAAGCCACAAGCTTTCCCTCCTTCTTTCTGCCTACAGGCAGGCATGGTCCTGTACGCCAAACCTAGCCAGCATCTGGCAAGCAAAGACATTAGAGAAATGCTACAAGGAGAGCTGTTAGTGGAGCGTTGTGGAATAGCTTTTATATAGCTTTTATAATGCCATTATGCTCAAACATGTATATAATTAGTCAGGTTTTACTTTATATTTACAGCATTTACGCATTTTTAAAATGTTAAATCAGGGAACGCCGGGCATATGGGTGTATTAGGACACTACGCTACTGGTAATTACTTTCACCAAGGTTCGAATTTACTGTAACAATCTTTTGTGCAATTCTGCAATACTTCCTCTTTCTCTGATGCAGCTGAAAAAAAATCATAAAACATTCAGAACTGTTACCCAGTACTTTTGTCATATTTGTGTTCTGCATTTTTAGTGGCTTCCTGTGATTTTCAGTCTTTTTCTATCTTTTGTTCTTTTTTTTTTCATGTAAGTGATAAAAATTGTGCTTCATGGTCAGAAATCTGGAATTGTTTTTACAGTGAAATTCTTTTGAGTATACACTTAACATGTGGTCTATGAGGGAGAGTGTTTATTTAATTATCCTTGTGGGCGGGTGGGTTTATATCATTTTTCTTAGGTGAAAAGTGTTTATTGTTGTTTCAAAGTGCAGTTTCTGTCCTGTGTTTCATCACACATGAATGATTGCAAATTTACAAATACATCATAGAATGTAATATAAAATATGAAGTTAAACAAAAAAAAATAATGAAATTCTACCACTTAAAACTAAGAACACTGTTGCTTGTAATTTGAGTTAACTTGGAGAGAAATATAAGTTAAAAATATGTAGAAATGCAAATACTTATTAAAATGATGATCATTTGGCTGGTTCTGTAGAGCCCTGCTGTCCATAATTCTCTGACATTTGCAGCAAAAACAAGTCACTACGTTATCAGCATGATGTGTGAAATGATACCAAGGTATCAGATATGATATGCAATTTATTATTTCTTCCCTAATATATGGCCGAAAATGTGAGAAGACGTAGTAGCCCACCTATTCTTTGATTATGGAATCAGATTTCACAAAATGTATTTGAAGTGAGTCTACACATGTCAGACAACACTATTATATGTAGCTAAGAAGCATATAGAATAAGCTATGTGCACATAACCTTATGCATAAGAAACATAACAATCATCTACACATCATGGACACGTGAGGACCAATATGAACTTATCCTGAAGACAAAACATTTGTAATAGAAACCCAGCCTATCTTTTCTTCATGAAATCAAATTTCACTGAACAAAAATGACATGCGGCTCAAGACATGTTGACTACAACACTGTTGCTATGAAATATTTTGTATCATGTATCTACCCTTCATGATGTAAGGCTTAAAAGGTGAGACCTACATATGTTGCCTGATTCACACAAGTGAATGTAGAATCTGACACAACAAGCCAAAAAAGAACATCAGATGGGACGTTGTCCATTGTTAGGAGTGTTAGGTTTGACTCGGATATGAATACTCGGCTTTTCTGTTAGATTAAGGGTGCTAAGTTTGGTGACTTTAGCATTTGAATATTTTTTATTATTATTATTATTTCAGTGTGCAGACAACTGGCATTACAAATAAAAAACTGTGGAACTCTGAGATAGGAGGTTTCTAACTGAAGCAGACAGTGGCATGCCCAGGATATTCGAAAGGGAGGGGTTATGTACACTAATTTTCGTAGTCATCCCTCATTTTGCCATCTTTTCCTACATTTGACTTTCTTTTTTTAGGAATACTAGGCTAAAGGGGGGGTTATAACCCCCACCAACCCCTCCTTGGGCACACCACTGGAAGTAGACCATACTTTCGGGTCAAATATTTCTGTTATTAGTGGTTTTCTCACCCTGAAGCACATTTTCTGTTACATGAAACAACGAAATCTCTTGAGTAATGAAAAATTCAATGTAATTCTCATATGGAATACAGTCACCAAGGTACCATGGTGCACAGGCATTTTTAACATGTCTCTTATTTATATTTGTGTCTCTTAACATGTGCTTCATTGGCTTAGTGAATATTTACTGCATGTTTGATGGAGAAAGATTTTTACCTTCTGTGTAGTACTATATGATTCTTTGTTTGGTAACTGATATGATGGTTCAATGATTTTTTGCAAGTTTTTATGGGATGTAAAAACATAATGGAAATTATTGTGGAAGTACAACTAATTATGAAGCTTGTAGGACTTATTGACATCACTAAGTGTTTACTGGAGAACTTATGATTTGAAAAGGAAGGAATGCAACCACCAGCACTTTGCAGCAGGGTTTCGGAGCGGAGCGGATCAACGCTCCGACTGTTGCCCACACTCCGGAGCAAGAAGTGAGATTCGAAGAAATGGTTCGCTCCGCTCTGGAGCGGAGCAATGTCTTAGCCCACTCCGCTCCAGAGCGAGGAGCAAAGTTTTAGAAAATGGTTCACTCTGCTCCAGAGCGGAGCGCTACCTTGACACACTCCACTCCGGATTGGAGCAGAGGAAGTTGGAAAATTTCTCGCTCCGCTCCGGAGTGAGGAGCGAAATTTTAGGGAACAGTTCACTCTGCTCCGGAGCGGAGCAATACCTTCTGACGCTCCACTCCGGAGCGAAGAGCGATATTCTAAGAACTTGCCCACTCCACTCCGGAGCGCTCCGAGGTTGGATAATACGAGTGTATACAGAAAACTAACGATCAAAGGTTCCGAGTACATTAGTAATTTTGTTTGTGGAATTTGTACGGCATTTGAAAATCAGCCGTTATTGTTGTTATAAAACTGATTATTACTAAAGCTAACGCCACGGAAACAGTCCAGAAAAGATTATGTCACTCACCTACAGTGTTGCCAATAATAAGCAAGGAATAATCTTTACACAATACACCAGGGAAGGCACAATCAACGGCATACGTACGGTCACGGACACTGCCGGCTTGTGATGAATACATTGACTTTCAAAGGAATCGTTACAAGCCGGCAGTGTCCGTGACGTACAACGTGCAATGTGTCAACTGTGAAGCGTAGAAGAAGTGTGGCAAACCTGGAGGGCCAGTGGTGTGGAGAAGGCAAGGGGAAGTTTCGATCTTCACTGGACTGTTTTTGTGAAGAGAGCGATATTATTATTATTATTATTACATTCTCATTATCACTTTTACTACTCTACTACTACTTCTGGGGACAATATATTTCAATAGCAGGTGTGCCACCTGTGGTTTTATAAGTTGAAAGAATGGAACAACTCTCTCATTTCCTGCCACCAGGGATCGCGACTGAAACTCATTTCGGTTCAACTTCGGCATATCAGTCCAACGTTACAGTCCACGCTCCGGGAGAAAAGTGAGTTATTCCGGAATATTGGTTCGAGTAAAACTGGCGAAACTACTGCAGAAAATCCATTCGACCTTCTAAAAGGCCAGGAGTGCGCAGAGGAAAGCCGAAGCAACTTGTACGGAGGAAGATAAAAGGCAGACAGGTGTTCATGCAAAACACTCACTGGTGCTGGTGCTTACTTTCTTTTACGCTGGTTATGTATGATACTTTGAATGTAGCGAAAGTGAAAAGTTTAAAGTAATTGGAAATTCAGGTTGCTAATTTTAACTTTTCGATTTTTGAATGTATGAAGTTGAAAATCGGAATCATGCTTATTAATGTTACCGTCGGCCAATAAGGAAACGTTTTAATTTGAAATAGCTACAGAGTTTTCATATGTAACTTTTTAAAAATCCTGACACTAGAAAGTTGAAAACCGGCTTAACCAAAAATGTAAGTTGCCACATTTGGTTTACATTTATGAAGGTATAAAGTCGAAAATCGGAATGCTGTTTATATACAGCCGAACAGGGGAATTTAAATAGTATAAAATACAGGGTTGTCATATCGATTCTTTTTCCCAATTTTAAAGGCAGGAAGTTGAAATAGGTATTTAATGGTTACATACGTATACTACTGCAAAAATTACAAAATGTCTGGTTGCCATATCTAACATTTCAAGTTTGTAAGCAGTAACCTGGAAATAGGCATGGTGGTTATAAGAAAATTGCAAAAATTTTGGAAAACCACGAATGGAATGTTGCTATATTTAACTTTCTGAGTCTAGAAAGCCAGAAAATGTATACGTATAAAATAAATATTTTTTGTATTGAGTACGTTGTACATCAAACTGAAAGCAAGTTTTCAGTAATGAACAATGTGTAGTCAGCAGATAAGTCGAAACAAGATGGCTAATCGCGAAGATGGAGATGATTGATGTTATGATTAAATTGATGAACGATATACACAAAGATTGTACACTCGCCTCACTTTGTACTCTGGTAGTTTGTTTCTTTATACAGCATATTTGCAGAAGATACAATTCAACATACAAGTGTATAAAACAAACTTATTACTAACTTCGTTGACCCTGTACAAGCCCATGCCGGGTTTTGAACCACCCCACGGATCCCTGACGTCATAGGGTGCTCTGCTGTAGAGCGAACACAAACAAAAAAGCTTCGGCCAAAAGTTCCCGTGCACCTCCCCCTTCACCCGTTCGACTAGGGCCATAAGGAAGCATGATCCACTCTGTCCCTCCCCTCCAAGCGGGGACGATCATACAGACCAACAACTAGAGTACATGGAAACAGGACTGCAGGCTCTTTTCCATGTGGTTCCACCATAACAACTCCATGACGGAAGTAGGCTTTAATGCGCACATTCCATTATTCATAGTTGCATTACAGCATTCGTTTTAAAAAAAACAACTCCTAACCGGATTGGAGCGTGCTGTCAAAAGCACCATGCACCAGAGCGGAGTGCTGTTGTCTCACGCTCCGCTCCAGATCGGAGCGTGCATCTAAAAATTCTGACCCACTCCGCTCCGGATCGGAGCGTATGTCTCAAAAAGCTGAACCACTCTGCTCCGGAGCAGAGTGCTCTTATATCACGCTACGCTCCAGATCGGAGCGTGCGACTCAAAAAGTCGAACCACTCCGCTCCAGATCGGAGTGTTGTCATACCACGCTCTGCTCCGGAGCGAGGAGCGGAGTAGAAATGACGCTTCGAAGTCACTCCGGAGTGCTCCTTTAGTACGTTCCGCACTCCGCTCCGAAACCCTGCTTTGCAGCGACCAGCTATTCTTGGTTTACATTCATCTCTGACACAAATCCTGGTGGATTTTCATGTGAGGCTAAAGGGAGTTTCCTTCTCAAGACCCCTCGCATCCGTCTTACTATACTGTCTCCGACGAAAGAAGGGGTATGTACCGACTATCCTTGTGCCACAAGACCGTTCTTTGTTTGTGCAGACGAGATCCTATAAGCACTTCGTATTGAAAGTGATCTATCTGCCTGGCGTCTCACCACTCTTACCACCTTTTCCAAGTTGAGTGTTTCCTTCATTTTCCATTATGTTGTTCCTTTCTGCTCTCCCAAAGGCAGAAACGCCATTGGTTGAGTACCAGCAGCGGTTTTTAGAGCTTTGTTCTCAGTAGCCTAATGTTAATATGTTTTACACAGATCGGTCCAAATCTGTGGAATCAGTAGGATGCACCTTTGTTGTGGACTCTCAAAGTCACAGTTTCGTCCTACATCTTGCCTGTTCCATCTACATGGCAGAACTGTACTCTGTCCTAAAGGCATCGGATTTTGCAGATATTCATGTTCTAAAGAAAGTCCTTATTTGCACAAATTCCACCAGTGAGCTCCAGAGTCTGGAATTACAGAATTCCAGACATCCTGTAATGCAGCGTATCTTTCTACTGCTAGTGTCCTGTGTTCACTGAAGTTCATTTCTGTTGGATCCCTAGTCACATGGGCATCGAAGGGATGAAGCAACCGTTGCTGCCTCCCAAGTCGGCTGATGCAGACGGCAATGTTCCTGTCCACCTTTTGCCAGCTAGGGACCTTCAGAATGTTTTTCGTTGTTCCTTTCTTGAAGCGTGACAGGCAGAGTGGGATGAGAAAAGAGGCTTGATAGCTTCGAGCTATGAAGCCCATCACTGGTGCTTGGCGTTTCTTGTCCCATTCCTCATGCCGAGAAGAAGCGACCTTAACATGGCTCCAAATCGGACATAGCTGTCTAACGCATCATCATTTGCTGCAAGGACTGGACCCTCTGTGGTACCATAGTTGTGACATTGTTATAAATGTTCGACACATTCTTCTTGAATGTGCTGATTATAATTACCTCAGATAGGGTAACGATTTGTCATCCATGTTGGGCGACGATGACAGTGTCTTAGCCAATGTTTTAGATTTTTGAGAAGAGCAGGCTCTTCCACTGTTTCTGAGGTACTTACTTCTCAACTTTTTTAAAGTGTTGTGTTTATCCATGGAAGTCCTTTAACAACTTGCATATTTAAAAATTATCAATTAACTTTTATTTCAAGGTAAGAGTTTTATTTAAGGGGATCTTCCCCATATATACTGGAGGGTGCAAAATGGCCTGAAGTGCAGACACACCCAACAACTTTAAATCAATCAACTTGCTCAAGACCAGATGTTGCATGAACAGGTGTTGAAAGCATTTAGGGATATTATATTGTTGCTTAGAGCCCTAAAACTGACCTACCTAACCAAACAACAAAAGCATTTAGGAACATAATACCATTCAAAACTGCATGCACATGAGGTAGATGGCAGCAGCAGTCTGTATCCAAGGTGACAATATTATAAGATTGGCTGCTCGCAAACAAAAGGCCTGAGTTCAGATTCTTTAATTCCAAACACCTGATCAAGGACAAAACATCTTTCAAAACTGTTTGAAAATCCATTGGAATTCTTTGTCTGAGACGACCATAAACCGCCGGCCCAGTGGCGGAGTGGTTAGCACATCATGCTACAATACTAGGGGTCCTGGGTTCGGATCCTGGCCTGGGCATGGATGTTTGTGAGTGTCTATTCATCAATTTCATCATATTTTCACTCATTCCCATCTTTGCAAATTAGCCAAAAGTGGCACAAAAGCGAAGTAAAATAAAGCAAACCAAACCAAACGACCATAAACCATGAACTTCCAAGTGCAGATGCTTGCATAAGCTAATTTTTTGATCATAATATCTCCCTAAATAATATCTGGAGAAACTTTAAACTGTGCTTAGTAGCAGTGATTAGATCTACATTTTAAAAGTAGATTCACTATAGCTACTCTTCCAAATATGTAGCTTCCCTACATCCACATTTTACAAAAGTCGCTTGCTATGCTATTCCTGTGCACTATTTGCAACTTTTGCACTAGTTTTGCATAAACAAGAATTTAACAACCACATGGATATTAAATAAAGCCCTCAGTAATTGTACTTACATGTACTATCTGTCCAGAAAGTAAATGCTTGGTGGATGTGGCCAAATCTGGAACTAACGTCTGTATGAGAAATTATTTGCAACATGTAACAATGCCACTTTGCATTTACAATACATGAGATTTGTCACATTAGATCAGACTGGAGAGAATAAGTTACCACAGAAGTCTAGTTCTGAGTTTCAGGCCTCAAGTCTATTCCAGGTTGTAAAAATAAACTAGTGAGAAACAGCAGGTATGTTAACAAAGTTTGCAAGATTGCTGATGACTCTTAAGACAAAATTTCAACTTGGTTTGATTGAGTCATGAAGTGGGAAAGTAGTAAAGAGCTGGCCCAGTTGTCTGAAGGTCGTAGGTTCAAATCTCTTGTAGAATCTACTTTTTTTTTATTTAGTAGAATTGTTGCTTTTGGGCATTTATAAGAGGGAGAATATGAAAACTCTTCTTCTGATAAATCTAATTACTTGTCGATATGACTTGGGATGTGTTTTTCCACATAACTTCTCCAATACTTAATTACTTCTTAGATGAGGCAATAAGGTGAACAGGTAAATATTCGTGGCCCAACTGTGAGGTAAAATGGAGGTTGATTATTTTTTTTTAAAAAAAAAGTCATGAAAACCCTACATCTCATTTACAAATTCCTGGGCACTCTGCTGCAAATCAACCAAGGATGACGTCATACTGCTGAGAGAACATTCGCATTGACTGTGTGAACAGGCAGAAAGTCCGATGCTTGCCAATCGTTGCTCAGCTCGCAGGCTTCTGTAAGTAAGACTGTTGAATCATGCACGACATGGGCTATCCTGTCTGTGACCGAATTCTAAATTCCCACCTATTCAATATTTAGAGTTAACAAGAAAACATAATGTTTCATAGTTTTGAAAAACACCAGTTTAATTGTAATATTGTGTTTGAAATATTTTCTATGAATGAAATATTTTCTATGAATATCAGATAACATAGTGCAATATGGTTTGAAGACATGAGTACGAGCATATAAGCGATAAATCAAGAAGGATGGTGTGGTCCAGTCATTACGATACCTGCCCACCACATGAAGGTCCCCCGGTTCGATTCTCCCCGTACAGCAATTTTTTTTAAAACGATAGAATGCGAATTAATGTAAGTCTGTGAAATATTTATTGACGAATGTTTTTAATTTTTAATACTAATTGCAAATTCTTTTGAAACTTCTCAATACAAATCTACTATAATAAATTTGAAAACATAAAATGAGATGAATAAAATAAATGTAATAACAAAAACAATAAACAGTGTATAATTAAAACTAGTGTTTGCATGGAATTGATGGAACTATATTTTATGCTTAGTGCATCATTGGTTTACTGTGCTATTAAATCTTGCCTCTAAATCCAAACACAGATGCAAGTGTGTTAATGCTGGATTTGTTGGTAACCCAGTGTCAAGCTGTCATTTCAAAAAGTGATGTTTCTTTCAGTTTGCAATTTATATTCCTTCAGTTTCTATTAAAATAATAAATGATTTATATTGATTCATACTTTGAAAGATTGTGTAGTGTCAGGCGTTGTATGCATACAGTTAGCGAAGAAGATATCGACTTTGTATCACTGGACTCATCATTCCCTATCCACATACAAAAGTTTCTTAAAAATTGAAAGAGTATCATCACCTCCCTTGCTTACAAAATTACTCGTGTCTCCATTGCAAGGATGTTTCAATTGTGGATCCATGTGATTGAACCAATGTGTGATGTCATATAATCATATATTGTTTCGTGGATGCTACACATTTGGTAACATCCTATTGCAGAGCGATCAAGGAACTAACTTCCTGTGTGTGAATTGTATCCCGGGAAAACAGGCTTTTCTGTGCATGATCTCTACTGCACTACACTTCCCTTAAATACCTGAACTTGCATTTATTGTTGAATACCATATAAGCCCCATCTAGTTGGCTGCACTTTTTGACATTCGGTGCAGTGCAGGTGTATCCAGTGTCAGTGTGGTGCAAGGAAATGACGTTCAACCAACTAGACGAAAAGCAGTGTTCAAGTTCAGAATATTCAACAAATTCCTGTCTGCTGCTTTAACCCCTTAAGCGGGGAGCCGAAGTTGTGCTCGTGCATTTGAATTTGGTGGCTTTTTGTGCATTTCAGATCCAGTCAATGTTCCCGTAGGGGGGAATTATTGTCTTTAAATGAATATATAGTAGTACATACATAGATATATTTCGTTTTGTACAGTTTGCTTGAATGTTTGTGTTCATTCACCTTTCTCTCATTTACAAGACATGTATTGTTATAATGTTATAACGTTGTCCAGAGCCATGTAGCCTCTGGGACAGGGGCGGACTGGGGCTCCCTGAACTGGGGTCTAAGATACAACATACGATTTACTTTAAATTATGTGTGCAGTAGTTTCAATTCAATTTTAGGTTTAAGTTACTCTCTCTCTCTCTCTCTCTCTCTCTCTCTCTCTCTCTCTCTCCTTGACAATGTAGTGAGAAAGTTTACTTTAAATTATGTGTGCAGTAGCTTCAATTCCCATTTAGGCTTAAGTTACACACACACTCTAACTCTCTCTCTCTCTCTCTCTCTCTCTCTCTCAATCTCTCTATCTCTCTCTATTTCTGTCTCTCTCTCTTTGACAATGAAGTGAGATAGTTTACTTTAAATTATGTGTGCAGTAGTTTCAATTCCCATTTAGGTTTAAGTTACATACGCACACTAACACTCTCTCTCTCTCTCTCTCTCTCTCTCTCTCTCTCTCTCTCTCTCTCTCTCTCTCTCTCTCTCTCTCTCTCTCTCTCTCAGACACTCTATCTCTCTCTATCTCAAAACCAACTGCACATAGGATTCCGCATAGTGTACACAACAATACCCGAGAACAATTCGCGTTACCCGATCTGAAGTTGGAATAAACTTTCCTGCCCGAACTTAGCTCGGGCAACCTGCTTAACGTTAGACATTGCAACCCCGAACATAGCTCGGGTAACCCACTTGTAACTCAATTTATAAAATCGAAACACCCACTTAAGGGTTAAACAGTCATTTGATTAGTAAGCACACACCATGTGACCATACACCATTCATGCACCGGTCCGGAAGGTAGTGCAGACGGTGCAGACACCAAATACACTACTTGACTTCAATCCAACAACCTAGACGACTCAGTGTTGCACCATGCAACCAACTAGATGCTTCGGTGCAAAGAGAGTTAAAGCGAGTCAAAAAGTGCAGTCAACTAGACAGGGCTATAAAGTCGTATAATAGTTTTCCTTTACAGAAGCCTAAGTGGGCAAATGAAATGCTTTGTGAATGTGACATTGTGGTCAAGTTGGTATGATAACTTCCCAACATGTCAATGGTCCTGGGTTCGCCTCTCGTCAAAGGAAGATTTTTTTTGCAATGCAGTGCCAACTAGTATATACCTAGGATGGCATTAAGTACACATATCAGCACGACTGTTATATTTTAATAAAAATGTAATGGGTTTGAGAGTAACTACTCGATGTTAAACTTCTTACAAAATGTGGACATTCTTGTGAACGATACATACAGTTCTTGCTTTGCAAATCACGCAAGATCAATTAGCAGTGGAACGTTAATGTGGAAATTCTTAGCAGCCACGTCAAAAATTCCAGCTTTATTTAAAAAAATGTATATATATATTCGTTGAGTTATGAATAGAATTTCAATTTTTAAAACAAAAAGTAGCTAAGCACATATTAGGTTATATGAGTTGACAGAATTAGTGTTGTAAAATCTGTAGCTGTATATAAGAATCCGACTGAGGGATGGCATGGCATGGGTTCGAGTCTGCCTGGGTTCAATAGCTGGGTTCTCGGCCTGTGTATACGGCCGGTGGCAACCCACCATTGTGAGGAAATTGGGGAGCTATGAGTGAGTAGCGTAACCCGGTCTCGGATATCTTCTAAACGGCTGGGGATTCGAAGTTCTCCACACCTCTATGTAGGACTGTGGGAGGGAGATAGGCCAAGAACCTTCGAGGTCTGTCACACCATGAGTTATTTATTATTTATTTATTTAAGAAGGAAAAATGTAATTTGCTTTTCAAAATTAGCAGGTGAAACCATGGATTCAAAATGCAGCACTTCTCACATCCCATTATCCCATGTATTCGAGATTCTGTGGACACAGATATTAAAAAAATCACTGTATAAATGCGGAATCGAACACACACATGTTGGTGCCTCATTGGCAACTAAAAGAAACAAAAATAAAAACAATACTGTAACCGGGCTCGAACATGCTTCCTTCAGATCGTGAAGCCGTAACACTATCCACTCACCTACACCTTCTATTGGCAAGTTTTTATTTACTTATCATGTAAGTTTTCGAATTGTTTCACTACTGGCGACGTTAATTTCTTCTCGCTTATTTTCTTTCAGATGTAGTTGTTTTTCCAGACCGATACACTTTTTTTTACCTTTTGCAACCCACAGAGATCCTTATGGAATACATTATTGAAACGTAACTTCCAGAAAAGAGAATATGTTAGTTTCAAATACTTGAAGTGGGAATGGTGTGTTCAGTCACACATTTGACCTTAATATTTTTCATATTTGAAGTTTTGCTTTCAACGCCACCATCAACCGAGCATTTTCTTTCTGGACAGATAGTTCTAGATCAGCCATGTCAAACTCAATTCGTGAGTGAGTCTGCATAATCTTAGTGTCATAACTCTCCAGGCTGTACATCTTGATGTCCAAAACTAAGGGGTACTCCCCTGACAAGGGGAATTCCAGCTATTACTATTTCAGCATCCATTCTTATGTTTTATTTAGATAAAAATCAAACAAATTTTTTTTGTAGTCATACTTATTTACATGTTTGTTTTATTTCAAGTATATATTGGTTACAATTGTGAAAACATTTTGTCAAGAAACCATTTATGGATAGAAACCACTTTTTAGCTAGCTTCTCAATGTCCATATTATGTTTTTGTGAGCAAGGAAGTCTTATGCAAACTCCATTCTTGATCGTTGGACTGTTTTATTAAACTTCATAATGGAGAACAACTGTTCAGCAAGGTAAGTGCCGCCAAAATCACTAAAATTCCAGCAGAAAAATGGATTTTTCAAGCATGCTACTCTATGATATATGAGAAATATCTAGGAACAACACCTTGTGATATTTCTCTTTCAGGATGAAGACCCGTGTTCAAATCCCGGGGCAGGTAATCTGGACCAGGATTTTTTTCAGTCATGTCCCTTTTTTCCGCATGGCCCATCCAACCTCGTATAATTGGGTACCTGAGAACAACCCTGGGAGGTAAAGACTGCCGGGTGTGATGCTGATTACATCACATCCCAACTATGGACCAGATCAAGAATATGTGGAGAATATACGTATATCACCCCTCATGGCATGCACACACACAGGGTAACTTTACTTTTGACTTAATATTTGAAGGTGGATTCATTGATTGATTGTGTTTTAAGTCCACTTTATGTACAGTAAGGCTAATCAGGACTAGATCTACAGTTTAAAGTGGGATCCAAATTACTATCTGCCTCCACCAGGCATGGAACTAGGAACACCTTGATTACAAGGCGATGGCACTACCACTGTGCTATCAGGGAGGCCCTATATTTGAAGGTAGAGACTTGCATCAAATGAAAAGGAAGCAAAGCAGTGAATTTGAAAATTTTGCCCTTCACACTGTTTGAAGTTTTGAAACCTGTTTTCAAATCATCAAGCAGTACTTACTTTGGGTGAATATTGGGTTAAATCAGGTTTACTGATTGACCCCTGGTATTCCTAACAGTGGGAAATGACTGAAATTATAACATAATATAAATTTTATGTATTTACTAACTTAGATAAAGAAAGACTGTACATTTGCAAGATATCCTCCACTTCCTTGAAAATATTATATGTCAAGCAGTTATTCTGTCACATTCACAAATGAATACAGCTAACTCGGCTACCCCACGTAAGTCTGTACTTTCATCTATCATGAGTGAAAATGCAGTGAAACCAGCATACTTTCAAGTGTTCATTGATATCGCCTGATGAGTCATCAATCCTCATCTAAATTTTATTTATGATTTTTGCTATTTAGCATCATTTTCGTACAACTTTTGGCTAATGGTGACTGTGAGGATGAGTGATGATATGATGAAACTTATGAAGGGACGCACACAGAGAACACCTATGCGCAGGCTCAAATTCAAACCCATGTCATAGCGAACTGTGCTAACCACTATGCCACAGAGGTTGGCAACTGTATTTATTGACAAAGAAAAAATTCTGAATGAATTTTCTTTACCAGGGCATTAAATTTCTAAGCTTTTCACTATTCACTACACAACAAAAGTAAGCAATGAAAAAAATTACATTCCTCTTCCATAGTCGTTTTGTTACTCCCCACAAGACTTTGGCAGTGACATGGTTGTCTGAAACTTGTCCTGAAATTGACTTTCCTCTCATGCAAATCCTTCACAGCACTGACTCATGGAGGATAGAAAGTATGCATGCTCCCTTCCCCCAGCCAGCAAGATGTTTTCGTACTTCAGAACTAACCAGTCAGTCAACTTGCTTACTCGACATTGCACGTACCTCTTATAGGAATGGAAGGATGTAGCAGTGAATATAGGCCAATCTGGTGAAGTTTGTGTGAGTTGAGGCTTCTTTCATGCGAAAAATAAGAATAAAAGTGGCATAAATACAAATGTATGGATAGTATTGTACACAGGACCAATGCAGGCACATTAAGGGTTACTGTGAGCAGCCTACAGGCTGCAAGTTTGACATGGCTGTACTAGATAATAGGATAATAGATATGATTATTTATTATCACAATACCCATCACTCGATATTTATTTATTTATTGAGAGAATTTCAGATAGGGTAGGTTCCTATAAGAGTACGCGGTCTTGAAAGAGTATGCAGTGCCAATTTCCAAAGTTGGCAGCATTGAGTGTTTGGTAGCTTCTAGACATTAGCAAGTAACAATAGGGAAGGTTGTGTATGAGCATAAAGGAAGTAAGAAGTGAGTGGCAGCAACTGAGTAATTAGCAGGTAAGTACTTTAATGACATTTCAGTTTAATATTACGCTTGTAGGATATAACGTCTGCACAATAACACTAAAACTGGAAGACAATGACCTGTATAGTAAATATCTGTGCACGCCTAGAGAATACATAGGTGTGGATTTCACATGTCTAGTCTGATTGATTCTGCCGTCTGATGACCAAACATTAAATGTGACTTTGTCCTCAAAGAGTACACATTGAACACGACCCAAAGAGTTCGCATGCGTACTCTTGAGGGACAGGGCAGTTTCTACATAGTAAAATTCCTTGAATGTGTGATATTTTTAAAAGATGGCTAAGGTCACAATTTCTCAATAATTTTCTGTAAAATTAGAAGAATTTACATAGATTGAATCACAAGTAAAATGAAAGTACTGTATCTTATGTGCATAAATTTATACATAAAAGACAAACTTTGTGACAATAGTTATTATTTCATCTACAGGAAAGATGTCATGCCACAAAAGGAAAACAAACCGTAAATTGGTGTTCACGGAGGAAGTATTGAAAGACTGCTACAGGGAATTACAACTGGGAGAAAGCAAAAGGAAAATTGCCACATCACTGGGAGTAAATGAGTGCACACTCCGGAAAAGAATGAAGGCTGTAAGTCCGTTTTCTTACAAAAATTTCATTGTTTAAAAGAATCTTTGGCATGTTACAAAAATTAACTAGCCTATTCCTTTTCAATCATCGAGGCATAATGACATCATCCCCATATCGAACAATATTGGAGTGTGCATCATCCCAAAGTACGAGGCCTAGTAAAGGAGGCAAGCATTGCAAAGGGAAAAAGTGCTTGAAATTTGATGCTGCTGTACCTTCCACATCTACAGACCTTGAAGAAGTTGTCAACTGCTCAGGATGCCATGAAATCTACTGGGAACCAATTACAGAAGACTGGATTCAATGTGGAGGTTGCGAGCAATGGTGGCATGAAGATTGCTCTTCATATGAAGGATAGGGTTCCTTTCAGTGTGACATGTGTTAGAGTAGAGGTTTTATTGCCTTCATCTCCACAACACTTTCAAGTGAGTACTTTTATAGAACTTGTTGCATACTCTTTAAGGACTAGTCCCCTAAGAGTACTATTTTACATCCATTTAAAAAAGATAATTGTATATCCTATATTTTGTTTCCATTCATTTTATTTTTAGTTCTATACGAAAGTAAAGATACTACTTAAGAAGTAGGTGCAGTTGTTTTGTGTTTCTGTTTGTTTACGTTCCTTTAATATGATTTTAAACTCTAAGTGCGTACTCTTGTAGGAACTTACCCTACAGCACGTAGCCATTTTACACTGAAATCATCAACAATTGAAGAACAAAAATAAAAATAACACAAAGGATTAACATAAATAAGTCAAGATAGAACAATTAAATATTATTTAGCAACATATTTTCTGATGCTAGACCAAAATGCGTACATACTCTGTGGAAAATGCATCAGCACTTGATAGGAGGTCATTATATTGGGTGGGAATTCTCTGCAAGAGCGATCTTTTTTTAATTTCCAGTCTAGGCTTTTCTGTGTAAAATAGATCTGTGTTGCATGTTGTGCGCATGAGCACTTGAAAGTGAAATTCCTGGATGAGCATGTTGCATCGGATTTTGCCATTGGCAATTTGGTATAAATATTTGAACCCTGTAACGAACTATGGCCAGGAAAAAGTATAGGACAGAATCGATTCTAGAAAGCTGAGTGGGACAAGCTATGGACCAGACTGGAGAGCAGTATTCTATTATTGGGGAAATAAACGACTTGAAGTATAATATGAGGGGTGAGATGTCACTAATTTCAGTGAAACAATACTGTAAACCTAAGATATGCATGGACTTTTTTGATGTGCCTGTAATGTGTTCTTCAAATGTGAGTTTTTTGTCAAAAACAATGCCTAGGTTTTTGTGAGAGGATACTGCTTTGATGTTATTGCCAAAGATGGAGTAAGATGACTTTAATAGGTTCCTTTTGAGAGAGATGGTGAGAGTACTACATTTTTCATAATTTAATGTAAGTTTCCATATCAGGCACCATGAAATAAATATTGTTATGTCATTCAGGAGAAGATGAGTATCGTTGGAGATGGAGATTTATATGTAAATTTTACAGTCAGGAAGAAAGTTAGATAGAGTTCCTGGAAGGACTACATGTTGTTGGCAATCCCTTAGGTAATCTGTGAGCAAGTTAAGAAAGTTACCATAAATGTTGAATCTATTGCATAATTTGTGAATCAAAAGACGATGACTGACAGTATCGAAAGCTTTGGCTATATCAATATATATTACGTCCAGTTGTGAATTGTTTGAAATACATTCCATAGCATCTGAGAGAAAGACAGACAGGTTTGTAAGACTGGAACTACCAGAATGAAAACCATGTTGATTTGAGCTTAGGTATGGCGAAATAAATTTATATAACCTGTCTGTGATTATTTTTTCACAAATTATGGACGAAGGAGAGAGTTAGGAGATTGGCCTATGGGAAGAAGCAAGGTTTTTGTTGCCACTTTTGTGAATGGCAGTAATGTAAACTTGCTTCCAAGCCTGAGGAAAGATGCCCTCCAAGAAACATCTATTCGGAAGAATGCAGAGGGGATAAGACAGGGATTTCCCAGTTTTCCTCAGGAACATGGTGTTACCCTAGGGCATTGTGAGCTGGGAGAGATGACAATAGACTTTTCACATCATTTAGACTGAAGAAGTTCTTTGGATTTTCCTGGATTGTTGCATTGATATTGTTTATGTATTCTCTGTATTTGTTTCGAAGAAGGTACTTTGAGTGCTATCGAAGAGCAGTGAAAGTATTGTAAATGTGCTCTCTCGGGAAGTCCTTCCAAAGTTGTCATGATCGATTCTTGTTAGCCAGTATATCGTGCACTTCGGAGTCGAACCAAACATAGAAATCTGTGAGATTGTATTTTTCCCAAAGGGACAAGGTCGTTTACTGTTGCATGAATGACAGCTGTAAATAGGTCAGCTGCATCATCAATGGTTCCATTTTCGATAAGGCCTATTGAAGGAGTTGAGGGTATGTTTTATCTCCTCCCATGGCACAGGGTTCCACAGGTAGCCCTTGTACTGGATCGAGGGGCGATGATCTCCTTTAGTAGGTGTGGGAATGGAAATGGACATGTACAAACTTTTGTGGTCAGAGCACAGGAGGTTCTTAGGTGGCGTAATGTTTATATTGTTAAATGTGGATACAACATAATCCAGATTACTGTCCTTCCTGGTCTTGAATAAATTATGCTGCTTTAACTTTAAACCAGAAATGAAAGTTGCCAGGAACCAACCATAAGTCATTTTCACACTTCGCGATTCCATTACCAGGGTCTTGCCAGTCAATAGACAGGTTAAAGTCATAGGCATGTGATTAGGGGCGGCAAAGCCTTCATGAAAGTTCAGTTGGAAAAGAAAAATCTCATTTTATCTCACTCTTTTAGTTTTATTGCATTGATGAGTATATATGTGTGTGTGTGTGTGTGTGTATATATATATAAAACATATTATTTAAATACATTACATAATCAATTCATCTGCCCCATAACAAACCAAATGCAAAAATGATATAAATTGCCTTTGAAATGTGTGCACTCTTTTTTCCTACAAACCAAACTGTTAGCAGCAACTGTCTGAAGTACTTAGTTATTCTTACTTGTCAGAAAGAGTTACAGTATTACAGAAAAGAGCCAAGTTGCGAGCGAAGGGCTGAAGAAAATTTTTCCATCCAAATTTATATAAATTGAAAACAGTATTGATTTAATAGCACACAAAAAAATCATGGGATGCTATGGCATTCTCATTTAGTTTACAATTTTTCTCATTCAGATCGGTCAGCATAGAGGGCCAACTCTCATAGCCCTCTAGCTACTACTACTCTGAACTTGACAATACTGCAAGAAAAGCAGAAATTGCGAGAGAAGCGAGCAAGAAAATTTTACGAAATATATTTTTTTTTGTATAAAATTTGAAGTCGAGGGGGCAATTGCTCCTGGCCATCTGGAAGAAATAATGCAAGAACGGCATGAAAACTAATTCCATCTTCAGTATTCTTTTGTCCTGCTACTCTTAGATTCTGCTAGTCTTGCATTCTTTTACTTCAATGTTTGCTCCCCTAGAATTGATTTACGTCCAAGGTTGGGAAAATGCAATGCCCCCCTGCCCCCTTGTGGTTGTACTACTGAACCCCCTTCCCCCATAGTTGCTTCGAACTTTCATCGGCTTGAAAATACTTCATTTTCTTTAAGAGTATAATATCGTTTAATAATAGCAATAAGATTCCTCTACACCAAGTTTCTAAGTGAAAGTATAATGAGCATGGAAGGAAAGGAGGGGGGCAAGGATGGCCACATCTCCCCCTTCGAAAACAAATTTCAACATATTTTACACATATAATTTGATTTCAGTCATAGTAGTATTTACATGAATTGTTTTGCGATAATTTCAAATTCAAGTGGTGTTTTTTTTTGAGGGGGCAACACTATTATCGGGTAATATGCCCCATGGAAAAAATACCTTGTTTGTCCCTTTCTGAAAAAAAAATATGTGAACATCTGTGATTAGGCGAGGCAACTGCCCCCCCGTGCCTATGGTTGAAGTCTCCCAAAAGCATGTGCCCCGGACAATTGCTGCGAGTAACAAATCTCGACATTCTTCATGAAGGTAGAGTGGACAATTTTTATTCAGGCTGTGGTACGAACCAAGGAGAAGATTATTTGCATTGGATACTTAAACTTCGATCCACAGTAATTCACAGTTCCGCTTTAGGTCATCGCGTACTTTACTTGGCCATTTTGTATTAACACATATCATAATACCACCACTGTGAGTCACATGATTTTTTCTATATATATTGAACTGGCTTGCGAATAGTAGTTCACTGTCACTAACATTTTCAGTTAAGCACACTTCAGTAAATATTACATTAGTTCACACACAAAAGCAGCACAGTCAGTAAGCTTGTTCTTAATGCTCTTGTGTATTTTGGTAATACACAGAGAAATTTGTCAACGATTTTACAGGTCCCGGATTCACTTGTATGTCCCCACAGATTATAGCCATGCATAGAAAGTGAAAGTACCAAGCTGTTTGTTACCTCTGTGACTTAGTGTTTGAGTGATTGATTGATTGAGTTGGTTTCTTAAGTGCACTTTATGCACAGTAAGGCTAATTGGGACTGGACCTACAGTTTAATGGGATCCAAACCACTATGTGACTCCACCAGGATACATCCTTCGTTCAATACAAAATGAAAAAAATCGTAAATACAAAACAACAGAAAGTACTTCGTGTTTTGTCAAGGAAGAACATTATTTTTTTCCGAATTCTGTATTTGAACCGCAGGATCTAAAAATTAAGAGGAAAAATACCATCAAGCATAAACAATGGATCCAGTGCTGCTCCTTTTCCAATTCTTTCCAGCACTAACTGTGAGTAAATTTGTGATTTTGCTTACTTATAATTTTTTCTATGCACCATCACATTCATGTATTATGTGTAAGGTGTGTTGTGATGCTCTTCAATATGTGTTTTTCTCTTAAAAACAAGAGCGTTGAATGCTTTACAGTGTTTGAAATAGCAGACCCTTGAACTCATCCTGATGACAGCACAGAGACCCTGCCAGGGCTGTGAACATGCGGGCTGAAAAGAAGGCGAGTTATGACCAGACCTTGAAGAGCGGGGGAAACTAGCAGTCTACGGACCTTATATACAGGGTATATATACATGATTCATTGGGTTTTAAAGTAAAATATTTCCAAAACTATAATATGTGTGTGCTAATCATGAAATGGAAGATCACATCTGAATGTTTAATTTCTCATATTTGTAATCTTAGCACCTGCCAACACATGGCGGGACAAACCTAGTTTCCAAAATGGCGTCTATGCAGCAGAAAGCATTCTGTGTTTTGAAATATGAGAAGTGTTTTTTCCGTTGTTACCATACAGCATATATTCCGGAGACACTTTGCAACTGCACCGCAAAGTCACCAAAGCATTCTGTGATGGCATCAACAGTTTAAGGATTTTAAACCTATAGATGAGAGAACTCCCACACCGTTGGATTGCACAATGTGCTGAAGATGACTTAGCACTTTTCCCATGGCATCCTAGATCCCCCGACCTAATGGTTTGTAATTTTTTTTCCTTTGGGGACATGTGAAAGATACAGTGTATGTGCCACCACTACCAACAACTTTGGTTGAGCTGTAGGATCGCATTACAGCTGCATTATGACCATTAGTAGGGATATGCTAGAGTGTGTGTGGTGCGAACTAGACTATCACATAGATGTTTGTCATGTGATGAAAGGAAGCCACATTAAACATTTGTGAAAGCATGTCTGAAACTTGGACAGTTTCTGTATATTTTCATGTATCATTATTTTTTGAATGTGTTATATAAACTGCTCACAAAAAGTTTTGCATCACCAACAAAAACTGTATTCCTGGGAAGAAAATAAACATACAATTGCTCAATCAGTACAAGAAAGAAGAAAACGTGGAAAACATGGGAATGGCATGAAAAAGAACGTTCACACTAATCCAAAAAAAGAAAAAATGACACACTGCTGAAGTAGCAAAGGGAAACAAATGGCACAACAATGCTATCTGCCTATTTGTTATGTCAGACAGGATGTTTACCACCTGGTATGTTCCCCTCGAACTGCAATGAGGTCTTCAACACGCCGGGGCATGCTCGCAATGAGATGATCAAGGTCATCCTGTGGTAAACGATCCCATTCCTCCTGTGCTGCCAAAAGAAGCTCACGTGGAGAGTCTGGGAGCACAGGACGGTGTGCCATTGCATTCCTCAACATGGCCCAAGCATGCTCAATACAATTCATGTCTGGGCTTCCTGGCGGCCAGGGCATTCTGTTAATTTGGGCCTGCTGCAGATAATCTTGCACCACCCTTGCACGATGTGGGCGGGCATTATCATCCATGAACACAAGAGTTGGACCAATGTTCCGACGGTATGGTTCCACAGTTGTTTGTAGGATGTCTCTGATGTAACGCGGTCCTGTCAGTGTCCCTTGAATTGCAATTAGGGGCGTTCGGCCGCCGTGCATAATCCCTGCCCAAACCATAATGCCACCTCCTTGGAATGGATGAACAGGTTGCACATGACGAAGTCTCTCCCATGGTCCTACGCCTCTCCACACTCTCACACGTCTCGAATCAGGCCTCAGACAAAGCCTACATTCATCTGTAAAGAGTACACACGACCAATCTGCAGGTCCCCAATGCACATGTTCGCGTGCACACACCAAACGATCACGTTGTTGGTTTGCACTTAGAGGTTTCCGACGCATGGGTCTTCGGCAACGTAAGCCTCTTGCTCGCAGTCTATTGCGAACAGTCTGGGTCGAAACACGTACGCCTGAGGCTTGTTGGAGGTCATTTCGCAATTCATTTGCGGTTATGGTATTGTGCCGCAGGGCTGTGATTCCTAGCAAACGGTCCTGGGCTGGTGTTGTTACCCTTGGTCGATTTAGACGGTGGCGATCTGTTACTGTCCCACTGTCTGTGTACCTTCCCCATGTTCTGCTGACATCGCTCTGTGCGATTCCCATCGTCGCGGCTACCGCCCGTTGTGACATCCCACTCTGCACGAAGGCGATAACCCTTGCCCGATCGAACTGCAATATTGTACGCCTGGGCAAGTCTACAACGCACCTTCACTACTTGAGTCTCTCTACGTAAGTGGGAGATATACCCTTGACCATTACCACCCACAATACTGAGATGTTCGAACACACAAATATGCTCAGCTGGTCGTGGCTGTCGTCTGAAGAGCGAGTTATGCGGTGTTGAATGGGTATCTTGCACAGCACAGTGTGTTTTCTCACAGCTGGCCCAGTGGGACATGTTGCGATTGTTCTTTTTATCATTTCTTGGGTGATGCAAAACTTTTTGTGAGCAGTTTATTTTTTAATGCAGCCCTTTCAAACCTGATGAATCATTTATACAACCCTGAATAAGAAACAAATATTAATTTTCAAACCACATTTTCATTTCTATACATAATTTTTCAATATTATCCACAAATTATTGTAAATTATTGTATTTGTGTTGTTAGCAAAAGTTCCTTGTTAATGTGAAAAATGAATTTCATATGTACAAAGGCTGTCGCGGAGAAGGTGAGACAGATTTTTTCCTGGCTTGGCAACACTGCCTATGGTTGCGTCGTGTAGGATGACTCATTCTGTTTCCATTGCAAGTTGTCACATGTTGCGAAACAACGTTAGTGAGTAGCTGTGTTGATTTACGTGGAACGTGTTTCGTTTACCTCTCCAGGTTTTTGTGTATAACATTGCTTTTCGCGATGAATATTCAAGATGAACAGCGACATGCCATAAAATTTTGTTGGCATTTGTTTGAACAGACATATGCCAATCAAGACAGACTGAGTAGAGCTGCAGTATTACCAAGGAGTTATTGAGACTCTGCGCCAGCACGTAGCAAAAAAGAGGCCACATTTGATGAACTCCTTCATATTGCACCACAATAAATCACGCCCGCATACCGCGCGGGCTTTTCAGGATTACACGACGAAGAGAAAAATATAAATTTGACCACATCCAGCATACAGCGTGGACCTTGCACCCTGCGACTATTGGCTATTTCCATTTTTAAAGGCTGCTTTACGTGGTCGTCATTTCATGACGAACAAAGAAGTTATCACCGCAGCGCAAGTTTCCTTCAGCTCGGTACCTGACGACGAATTTTCAAAGACATTCACAGAGTGGCAGGAGCGTATGGACGCTTGCTTAGCTGTCAATGGTGCCTATTTTGAAAGAGATGTACGTCTACTCGATATGGCTGATTCTGAATAAAAATGTTGTGGTTTGTAAATTTTTTGTTTCATTTTAATGGTTCTTGGAGGGGTCCATGTACATCCTTGTCTTTTAACTGTTACGCAGTCACGACATTTTGACCAATTGAACTCATTTTGGTCTCAATCGGCAGCTAATGAACCAAATTTTCACCCTAGTGCATTTGCTAGCCAATGAAGGTCACTGTTTTCCTATACAGGAATTAGTCTCACCTTCTCTGCGACAGCCTTTGTATAATTTGCTGCACAATATCAGGGTGGCAACTCACTTGGAATTCCATTAATTCTGTGAAATTTATTGGCTTCAGGAATTGTGCATGAATTCTGCATGATTTTTTTTTTGTAGACACCTGCAAAATTGCAACTTTTAATAATTAAATCCAATTGAATTTATACATATTTATGAATGCTCTGAGACAAATTGTAAAAAGTCTTAATTAATAATTCTCGAACCAAACAATGGCATTTTATATTTTTTAAGATTACTTAGTGTTTATTAGAAGTCTTTAGACAAACTGAACCCCTATTTTTTCTAGATTTATAAATTTACCTTAAATAAGATTTTAAGAGAAATACAATTTACAAGTCAACATAATTTTTTAAAAAGAATCATTGTTAAGACTCTCAACTCTCAGTTATTCTCATAAAATGTTTGTAGTTTTTCTGAAAATCTTTTATTTCCTATTTTTTTAAAATAGATTTATTGATTTATTATGAAAATTTACACTATTTGGAACATTTCTGAGAAATCCGGACGTTGATAGGAGACACCGTTCCCGACATATATCAAATCAAAAAATATCAAATAGGGCAGATTATTGCAAAATGGCAGCCGTCGGAACACAGATATCGATTGGCTACTCGACTGAAAATATATTTAATGATAGAACAATTAATCCTACCAAGTCTCTTGCTTATCAACTAGTAAATAATTTGGGACTTAGCCTCCGGCCTGTGATATAGATTTTGTGCTTTTGTTATGAGGTCTGAAGTCATTTTCCAGCGGGTGTATATCCAGGGTGGCTACTCACCAGGAATTCCTTGAATTCTGTGAATTATTGGCTCCATGAATTATGTGTGTATTCTGCGTGAATTTCTCTCCGTAGACATGAAGAATTGCAACTTTTATTAATCCAAAATCCATTGATTTCATACATATTTATAAATGCTCTGATTCAAGTTTTTCACAGTTTAGCTTTTATTTCTAAGGAGAAAGGAAAGGAAAGCTGCGTGGAGAATTAAACAGAATTCTCTCAGTTCGTTTACTTTGTAAGTGTCTGCATAACAATCTATTTGACAGACAGAAGATTATTGCAAGATAAGATATTTTGAAGATGATTACGTAAAATTGAGTTTGAAATCATTATACAATTCACAATGTTTTCATAGATTAGTAAATCCCGTAACATTTACGACTTGTGTTTGTGGATATATTTTGAGTTTGAATATTTCAAATGGCAACTGGAACTCAGCACCTTAGATTAAATATTTTACACAGACACACCCCCCCCACACACACACACACATACATATATATATATATATATTGTTTAATTGAATTGAATTAGTGTTTTCGGATAAATTGGAATTGCACAGACCTTTATATTGTTAAAATTGTGTAGGGGTGGTGAGAGACAGTAATATGTATGGTTGAAATAGAGAAAACATCTGCTTGTAGCCTTGAATTTTTGCAAAGGACACCTTGAAAACCGGGAATCATACTTGAATGTTGTCATGGTACTGGAGTGGTAAGATAAAAAAGGTAAAGTGTTCCCCTGAGCTTAGCACCATGCCATATAGGGGTGGCCACCCTGTATATCTCGTATATAACCTGCAACACAATTTATCCTTAAAAAATAAAGCTTTTCTTATTCTTTGATCTAAAGCTGCTGTTATGTAACAAAGATGGAATGTCACTGTGCATTATTTTCCATTAAATCTCGCATGACAAATAGCATTTGTTCAAGTCCAATGTTACGGTAGGTGTGAGCCAGAGATTTTATAGTGCAGACAGGTTGCTGCCTAATTTATCTCTGTGCGAATTCTATCACCACCAGATCCACACGTTAAATGTAGCAATCCAGCGTTGCTACCTTTGAATTAGTTGTTAAGGTGATGGATTCACATTTGGAGTGTTTACAGGTTGAATCTCTGCAGTAGGCCATCCAGACCATTGTGGTATGTCTGTAATTGAACCATGTGCAATTTATGATTGTGATTGTGTTGTTAATGAGAATCAAAATGCAGTTAATCTGAATCTTGAATGAAGTATTAAAAATATGGTAAGATTTCGCTGATAGTTTTGAACGTACAAAGATCAGATTTTTTTCTTCCTTTGTCCATCCAATCTCTCTTTGATATTGCTCAAAAGAAAACAGTACCAGGAGAAGTTGAGAAAGCTGAATTGGAGAAGCAGTTAGCAATAGCTTCCAGAAACCCATGTTTGCAGTTCCTGTGAGAAGTGAATTCGGTGATTAGGAGGAACCTGTCCAGGATTTGCCTGGGTATTCCACAACTGAAATTTATTTATTGAAAATTCTGAATGCAGAAAAATCTATTTTACATCAGGATATCAACACAAGAAATGAAACCAACAAATTCTGTCCAGTGGCATCTTGTGAAATGGAAAAAACATTTTCAAAATACAAAGACTTCCTGAAAATCGCAGGAGTCTGCTACCTGAAAACATAAATAAATAATGTCTAGTATATTGAAATGTTAATGTAAAAGAATAAGATATTGATTAATGCAATGAAGAGAGCATAGTGTTTGCAATATTGCAGTTTTTAGATCGAGTCTCCAGACAAAGGAATGCGTGTAATATAATTTTGTTCCATGAAACTAAAAACATTTGTAAATTAGTATTTTTTGGTGATCCTAGAAAGCACAATTTTCACACTTTCATTTCTATAATTGCGTCCAGTGAGTTACTGATACATTTACTTTGCATGTAAGGCCTTCAGAACCTTAAAATAGGTTGTTTTGAAAATTTTAGTGCATATAAATCCACGCCCTAATTATGACCCCCATCTTCCATACAGACATCCTTCAAATGTAGGAAGGACAATAAACAGGTGCACATTCACATGGATAAGGCATCAAGGCATACTGCCTGAACATCCCTCTCTGCTTTTATCAGGAGATGGAGTGGGAAACAGGATGTTATCCCATTTCAGGACATTCTGGTAGAAAAAGCATGATGACAGTCATGTGCATTCAGACTGAAACATCACTTTCCACTAACTTTCCCGTCTTTGGAAAGCCTGCAGAGAGGAATGTGATAGGATTTGCATGCCTGTTCGCCATTGTAGTTTTTACTACAATTGAAACTCTGGTGTAGGGCAATAGTCTGCAATGTTGGTGGTCCGAGAGTGCACAACTGGTGGTATAGGTATGGCATTTCATGAGGTCAGTACACCATGAAAGTTGTTCAGATATATCCCAAACAATCTTCTTTATAATGAAATGCTGATGTAACTTGTTATTTTTTATTTACCTGCAATGGAAAGAAATAAGCCCCGCGACAGGTTAAGTTTGCAGCGGATTTTATGCATTAAGCCGTGTGATAACGGCACTGAGAATCTTCCCTACCAGTCTCGCCTCAACCACCCAGCTGTTTATGTTGCAGACAATGAGAAGATCGGCAGTATTGCAGCGAAGCTATATTCTGCACGTACTTTTGGGTCTATATATGCGAAAAATTGCTGCAAACTTAACCTGTCGCGGGGCTTAGGTGTACTTTCTAATGGGACATTTATGTAATTATCAGAGTATGAAGTTTATTCCTACATAAAAGAGCCAATCTTTGCTTCTCAAATTTTTAACTCGCAGGATAATTCATACTTCAGAAAATATTGTGTTTGTACATGAAGTGTAAATTTCATGTTTAGAGGTTTATTTCATATTTTGCAGTTCATTTTGCATCATTTCGTGATAAAATTTGCCAGGAAAATACACCTTACACCTTTCAAAAACATGAAAAATTAACACCACATTTTGTGTTTTCATCAAAAATGTAAAATGCATGTCTGTAGTTACAATACCTTACTGAAAATATCCCAGAATAAAAATGTCTTGCTTGCAAACTACCAGAATGCCTACAATTGCAGATAATGAACATAAAATAAATATTTTGTGATCAGGAAAAACTTGAAATTGCAAGATGATATGACAGTTCTTGAAGAAAAAGGAGCTAATAAATTGTAACACCTATTAATCCAGACAGTACAAAATTAATGCAGACTGAATCGAAGTTCATAGAAAGTTGCCATTGACTATCAGATAGTTGCCTCCCTGATGGTGCAGTGGTAGCATCGTTGCCTTGTAATCAAGGGGTCCCAGGTTCGATACCCAGTGGAGGCATATAGTGGTTTGGATTCCACTTTAAGCTGTAGATCCAGTTTGGATTAGCCTTACTGTGCATGAAGTGGACTTAAAACAACAATTCAACCAACCAACTATGAGATAGTACTATTTTCTAGCCATTCCTCAGCAAAGCAATTCATAGAAATAAACCAAACCATATGGTAACAAGAATTTTGTTGTGGCAGCTACTAATGGATTTTCTTTTGACATTTTCTTGCACATGGAACACATGCTAAATGATACTAATTACAACCAACTTAATATTGGAGGAAGTTATGAAATGAGCTGAAACCCTGCCAGTCATCAAGGCCAAGTGTCAAGCAACAGGAATAGTACAAACATCCAGAATACCTGCAAAAGGCAGATAAAACCATGATAGCAGAAGGTAGATGCTTAACAGATCAGTGTTAAGAGTGACGGGCAATAGGTGTTGTGAAGTGGTATGACAGTCAATTAGTAACTCTTATTTCATGTAAAAAAGGAACATCATGAACTGACCAGTGCCGCAGGTGGTTATCAGATATTTTTAACTTGGTATTTGTGAAATCTCATTTACAGAGATGATTGATTAATAACGGGATGTGTTCTATTTACATTGTATGTATATCTACTTTTTTCCCCTTGAGTTTTTCTTCTTGTAAATCTCATGCATGTTGTCCTTTTTCATTCATCATTATTCTATTACCTCTTACTTTAGTTTCACAAGAGAGTCAATAATTGCTTTGTTCTTGCAGTAATTACAATGTCATCTGCATCCGCACTGATCTGTTTAACCTTGTTGAAGTGTTGCCTCTAATTTCCAGCATGAGGTATTGCATCCATGACTATACTAAATAAAATTTCAGATAAGGATCTCCTTGTGTTACTCCTATGTTAATCTCAAACTTCTCATTCATATTATTATTTATTTTTACTCTGGCTCAGTATTTTGTGCAGTTTAGTTTATCTGAGACATTAAATGTGTTCACATGGAAATAATAATAATGAACTGGTAATAATACTTTATTATTTATAGTGGTTTATAAATAATACATTTATAATAAGTAAATAATACTAAATAATAATTTTATTTCTACGGACTGACATTTGTGCATGTGTGTTCTCAACACCAAGAATTAATGTCAGAGCACAGAAGACATTTGTTCGAGAAGATAAATCTACACACAATAGTGGAAGTAGATAGAAACATGCACAAAACAGTGCTGTAAGTTTCAGGTTATACACTATGTTGCCATTCGTCACCGGACACCCCTCAAAAAGTGCTCGGGATCTTCTGTACATGTCATACAACCTATAAAAGGCATTGCCGGTTGAGAATACACTAATACCAGCTACAGCAGTCATTATGGACAGACGACGTGAACTGAGTGAGGCGGAAAGAGGGATGATCATTGGAGCCCACAGGTTTGGGCATTCGACCCGTGAGATTTCTGACAAATTTCAGATACCCCGGTCAACAGTGAGTGATGATGTTATCGTGAAGTGGAAGCGAGAGGGGATCATGGCATGCCGACCCACACCCAGTAAACCGAAAATATTAACAGATCGTGACTGTCGATGCTTGAAACGTGTGGTGAAGTCAAACCGGAAGGAGTCATTACAGATGGTGGCACAGGAGTTTCGATCGGCTTCCAGTAGTGCTGCAAGTGATCCTACTGTCCGCCGGGAGATTGTCGCACTTGGTTTTCATGGTCGTGCAGCAGTTCACAAGCCGCATATCACAGCCAGCAATGCGACCCGTCGGTAACAGTGGTGCAAGGAACGCCGCCATTGGACTCTCGAACAATGGAAATCCATCCTATGGAGTGATGAATCACGCTACCAGATGTGGCTGTCTGATGGACATGTGTGGGTGTGGCGTATGCCAGGTGAACGCTGTTTACAGGACTGTATCGTACCCACAGTGAAATTCGGCGGAGGTGGCATCATGGTTTGGTCCTGCTTTTCGTGGTATGGTCTTGGTCCTCTTGTTTTAGTTCAGGGAAACATGAATGCCGATACGTACCAAAAAGTTCTGGACAATTCTGTGCTACCAACATTGTGGGAACAATTCGGTATTGGCCCATACCTGTTTCAGCATGACAATGCTCCATTATCAACAGGCATTATCAACACGTGGTTCGAGGACATGGGTGTGCAAAAACTTGATTGGCCAGCCCAAAGTCCAGATATCAACCCCATTGAACACCTTTGGGACGAGTTGGAGCGCCACTTGAGAGCCAGGGCATGCTGCCCAAAAAACACCACTGAGCTGTTTGCCGCTTTGCAGGAGGAATGGGGCAAGATTCCCGTCGACACGTATTGCAAATTGGTGGAAAGCCTTCCTCGAAGGGTTGCGAACGTCATTGCAGCGAAAGGTGGTCCTACACGATACTGATGTGGTGCTGCGACCGGATTATCATACTGGTATGGGGTGTCCGGTGACGAATGGCAACATAGTGTATTTGTATGTCTTTTGGTTGTTAATAGCATACAAGTGCCATAAATTAAGGGGTACCTCACAAATGAATAAGTCAAGACTCAAAATTTGGATCCTTTTTAGGAATATCGTGATTTGACTACTCACTGTACTTGGTCACCAAGCCAGCAGAAGAAAACTATCTAAATCATTTATAAGGTGGGGGAGGGGGTAACACACTGGCACTAAGTAGTTTATTCACAGCCTAAATCATAATTGAAGTGAGATCTAGATGTTATCACATTTTGTTTACAACTGGTATTTTTTTACCTTAAAGTTTACAACTGATTATGACATATGTGGGCCACATACATTTTACTGATTTAGTAAAGCAATTTCCACCATTTAATATTTGTTTTATCAGTTAAACAATCATTCTTCTCTTTGTTTCACAGCAATGATGATAATCAAGTAACATACAACTTAAGGCAAAGAAGCTTAACTGTTAAAACATACGAGGGTTACAGCAAAAGAAATGGCAACTTTTCCATGATAATGCGGGTCAGGCAAGGAAAATTGCAAGGTCACGATATATGCTAACATAATGTATGAATGTTGTATAACATAGAGATCTGTATCAGGATAGAGAAAAAGATAAAATACGCACAGTCACAGGTCATCCTGAACGTTTGCATGTTGGCAGTTTCTTCTCTTCCGTGCCTGAATGCTGCTGCCCACCTCGCAACACTGACTTCGTATTTCCCTCAGTTCAGTGTCTTGGCAGCCACTGCCATCTAGTGGGATCACAATACATTGCATGTGACGAGCTGTATATTTTAAAATGTCTTGCCTGACCCGCATTATTGTGGGGAAAAAATGGTTACCATGACTTTTGCTGTAACCCTTTTATTTTAATATAATATCACAGTTGAAGTTAGAAAGGGGAAAAAACATTTCTGTACATAATTTCACATTGAAGCTAGAAAACATTCATGTGAACAATTCAAGTAATGTTGTTCCTGGCAACACTGTATCAAGATATCACAGATATTGACACACCCAAACATATCAATAGGCCATTACTAAAAAAAGGTCTGATGGCACCAGATGATGTTCCATACAATCCAAAGAACCCTTGCTGCAACATTGTAATTTGCTCCTTCCATCAACACACATCCTATCTAAAAAGACGTATAAATATTTTTACCTGAGATATCATTAGATCAGCTCGTAGTTAAACTTTCAATGCTGTCTGCTATTACTCTGTTCCATACTGTCCAAAAGTAATTTTCAGAAGTAACAAATACATCAATTCTAGCAGTTTCACAATGCAAAAACACAAACATGTACAAAAAAATGTAATACATCATACAAGTCTTAAGTCACAATCATTTTACGGCTGGTATCTGCAATACAAAACATGCTCACTCTTCCCAGACAGGTAGAAAATATCTCGGCACCCGTACACCCTGTTTGGACATGGCAGTGGCATGGTTTCCAAGGCAGATTCCAGCAGGCGAATTCTTGATTCCTTGAGAGGTCCTCTGCAAAGGGGACACACTGTGATGTTGACCTTGCAAGATTTGCAAATATGGTGGCCTTCGCTACACATGAAAATTGGAGGTTCTGGAATATCGAAGCATGTGCAGCACTCCATCACCTCCCATAGGTTGTCCAAAATTCCATTTGGCAATTCAGCCAACTTCAAAGACCTTTCCTAAAAAGTTATATAGAAATAAGACAATATTTTAATATTTCCAAAATAGTGCAAGGATAATAATTTTTTTGCTCTAATTTTGAAGAACAATGCTGATGTTACAAACTAGTGGGCAAGGTGTGTGCACATTAGGGTGTATTGAATTTTTTTTAAAATTCAAAACCATATGGTGTACATTGGTCCCAATTTTTCACAGAATATAAATCAGGAACTAATTTCTCACCATGTCCCATCAGGCATGAAGTTTTAATTCGTTAATTATATGGTCGAAATTGCACTTGACTGATTCAAATTCAACATACGTAATTAAATTCACAGGAAATATTAATAAATTAGTTCTATGAAAATCTACCTGATACAATGAACTATAGAAAGTTGAGCTTTGGTACAGTAGTGTTCAGAAAGTGGAGGGAGAGGCCAGGAACCTCCGCACAGATAGTTCATATCCTCACTACTGCAGGAACAAAGAGTTTTTGCCCAAGTAGTTGAAACGGTTGGACTAAAAGTTTTCATCTTGCTTCTTTATTCATTTATTTATTTATTGAACACAACAGGCGAATGCCCATTTACAGTGTTCTACATAATATATATAATATAAACTACATAAACTACTAAACATAATAGAGCCTCTTCGATTGCACAGTGGTTGCGTTGTTGCCTTGTAATCAAGGGGTCCCAGGTTCAATACCCGGTGGAGGCACAAAGTGGCTCGGATCCCACTTTAAACAGTAGGTCCAGTCCCGATTAGCCTTAATGTGCATAAAGTGGACTTAAAACACCAAATCAATCAACTAAACATAATAGTATGAACTATGAGAAAAATTGTGTTCATGCTTTTTTGAAGGTCTCAATAGGCATGTGAAATATATCTAATTTTGTTCCCTTTCAGAACATCTGTTGTATAGTTCACACATTCTCCAGATAGGTGATTTATTTATGATTTTCAATCTTCTGGTACTATAGTAAAATAGGCCCCCTTTGGATCATGTCTTGGAGACAGGAACATGTATGTGTATTTGTTCTAGTAGATGTTGCACTTTAATATTATTGTTCATGATTTTGTATAGGAAACAGAGCAATTGCATCTTCCATCTTTTGCTGAGAGAAGGCAGGTTGTGGTCTTTACAGAGGAAAATGTATGATTCATATCGGGGATATATACCTGTTTCTTTGTAAGTGGTGTACCTTAAGAATTTAGACTGTAGCATATTATGTGTGTACTTTTTGTCATGAGGAGCCCATATTTCTGCTGCATATTCCACTTTGCTTCATACTAAAGCATGAAATATCATTTTCATATTTTCTTTGTTTATAAACTCTTTACTCATTCTAATTGCATACCCTAGGATTGCACTATATTGCAATCCTGCCTAAGTTTTGACATTGAACATTGAAGATTCAGTAGTGCTTGTGTTGAGATTGGATTGGAATGTATTTGTACATCCCAATGGCTAAATCATCTGCTTTTACAAGCCACACAAGAATGAGTCAGTAGTGGTTTCTGCTTATTTGCACATGCACACCCAAATTAATCTGTAATGCAATTAATTTTTATCATATTTATTCACTGAACACTATTCCTTCAAACATCAAACGTTCCCATGCCACTTCATCTGCCATTTGCTTTGCTTTACTAGCAAAGTTCTCTCGCATAGCCTGAGGTGCATTCGCTTCACACAAGTTGCAATGTGTTGCCTCTCTCCTTTGCCACTGCTTGTAACATGCAAGGAGAGAAAATGGATTTGCCTTTCTGACTTGCAGTATTATGGGCTTCATTAACACAGATGGGCTTCATTAACACAGCCAACATGCATGTTCCAGCAATCATGGACTGGAATGTAGTGTTGCAATCGCATTCCATTTGAGATCATGTGACGGAATTGAGACAACCCACACATCATTGCAAATAGAAAGATTCTTTTTCGAAAAGGGAAATTTCTATGGTATCTTTGTCCACTATGTTCTGAGCATGGCAGGCAAAAAGGAAGGTGGGGGGGGGGGGGCAACTGAAAGCAAAGCATGTGTTTTATACAATGTCTTGGATTGCCTTTGCTTAGTGCTGGTTGGCCAAAATAAACTGTACTTGTAGCACTGTACAAATTATCAACCCACAGTTAGGTAGCATGGATCAGTCAGCTGTTACAATTGTGTGCCTGTTCATATGTTGCAAAATTGTTCAGCACTGTCAAAAGCTCATTCCTGTTTCAGTGCAAATGGTTGGATTTAGTCATGAAAAGGAAAACTGTAAATAGTGAAAGCAGAGACATAATAGTTAACGTTGTTGAATTTTTAGAGGGAAGTTAGCTACAAAGTTTGCAGCAACTGCAGTAATCATATGGATATGGCGGAAGGGAAAGGAAAATTCTGAAGTGCAAAGCACAGCAGTGTGGACTGAGTGAGTGGGCTACTGTTATTGTTGTGATTATTATTATTTATATTATTATTAGTCTCTTGATTTTTCTTGATTTTGTTGGTTTGGTCAGTCAGTGATTAGAAATAAACAACTGCTAGACAGATTACAACTTATTTTCTGCATGTGGTCGATGGATTGGCTGGCTACCTTGTGTGCAAATGTGACACAGGCTCAAGTGCTCACCATTATAGCCAGACTACCAGCCGCCACTGGTATGAGATACGAATCTCACTTTGAACTCCTTCTACCTTCTCTTTCAGGGCAAGAGAGTAAAGAACCAGAAAATTGATTCATTTGTGAAAAAGTGGCAAGAAAGTTGGAAGAGTAGTTGTGTTCTTCATTTCGCAGCTTTCCTTGTATTGGATTATTCATATGATTGATGAAAATCACAAAAGAGTAAGAACTACCTTGGGAAATAAAAAGATAAAGCAACCAACCAAATATAGGGTATCTCAAAGACTATTCAAGCCTCTTGGTGGACTTGATAGATCTGAAGGCTGTTGAATGTGATGGAACTAATATTAATGTTAAATCCAAAGGGAACTCATAAAATTCTTTGAGAAACAAGCTGGAAGATCTTTACAGATCCTGCATTTGACAATTGGTGAAAACAATTGGTGGACGCACAACAGGATCTTATCCCTTTCGGATCCTACAAGGAAAATACTCTGTAATTATGAAGACTGGTCAAATACAAACTATCAGGTGATCCCCGCACAAATTCCAACTTCATACACACAAGATAAGAGCTCAGATCATCAGTACCTTCAACAAACATGTCATTCTGTTGCCAATGGCAAGTGCGATACATATCTAAGAAACCAGAAGCCCAGAAACTTATATCATGCTACGTGGCTACTACACTGCCTGTTTCCTTCTTCAGCTTTATGTATCGACAGAAAACTTAGCAGAAGAACTGAATATTCTTGCTAGGTTCGTTATGTCCATGTGTATGTGTATATATACCCTTATTTGGTTTTCCGTAAAATCAAATCCAATGTGCAAAGATGGTGCTAGGCACTTGTTTCTGGTAATTAAGTTGTCAAGGTTCCTCAAGGAACTTTTGAAAACTCTAGTGGATAAGATGATCACCAGGAATTCATTTTTTGATCTTCTAGAGTATTTGCTTCTCAGTATGTTGACATATGATACACATGAAGTCAAAGAAATGACAGTGAGAAGGAATTTTAGATGCTCTGGAAAATGAAATATCCAGTCACATGTCAATACTTATGTTTAGGGTTACCAGACGTCCGGTTTTTCCCGGACATGTCCTACATTTTAGCCTTATGTCAGGCGTCCGGGAGGAATTTGAAAAATATCATAATTGTCCTACATTTTAAGCGTCACATAATATTACTTAGCAAAATAGGTAACAGAAAGAAATCATGCAAGTTACAAGTCTATGGGCTACGATTCCAAACTCAATAGTGAAATTTATTTTGATTCAGTCATTGAGTCATTGCCCAAAAATAAAAAAAGTTTGTCCTGCTATTAAACAAACAGGGAAACGGAAGCACTTAATGAACAAAGTTTTGGGACCACTTTCTGATAACGTCACTGTTCAATGCCTGAGCAGAATTTCTTGCCTTAGGGTTTATACTGATGGAACAAGCTGTTGTCCATTCTTATTAGAACAAAGTTATTCAGGGTGTCTGTTAGTCAAGAAAAAGTAAAGAAATTAACAAGAAGGTCAAGAAGTCAATAAAAAGGCAATAAATTATTCTTGTGGTCAAGAAGTTTTGCTATCATAATAACTGATTGGTTGATTTAGTTTATTTTACTTCACTTTTTTGTGTCCCTTTGGCTAATCGCAGGGATGAGGATGAATGGTGGTAAGATAAGATGGATGAAGGGACAGTCACAAACATATAGGGACAACCGACACAAACCCCACATAAGTTTATACTGGCTGTGAGTAGATGCCAAAGCCTCGCTTATCTGCCAAACACAGTTCAGGATGCATTAATACGAGAAAGCAGATCTAATTCTCTTCTTAAATTCAGCTTCAGTTTTCATCTTAACTGGCTCTTTGGTAGGGTTTTTCATTAAATAAATATTTATTTTCTTAATTACTAATTTTCAACTTTACCTAAGTAGGGGTCGAAAAAATAGACATTAAGAAAAACGGAAAAAAGGTGTAGAAAAGTCCAGAAAAAGTCAAGAATTCTGGATGTGTTATTTTGGTAGACACACTGGACACCACTAAAGATGAAACTTCTCGAACTATTTTAAATTACGGTAACTGCTGAATATTTGTTTGCCATTACAGGTCATAATTCAAATGTTGAGAGAGTACATTCATTACCATCAGCACAACAGATTCTCGAGAGAAATTATTTTTTCATGAAGTCTGTAAAATGTTTGTTTGGTACTGGTCCCTATAATTTCAAAGTGTTTGACTGTCCACTCTAACATAAATATAGTTTGGCTAAACCTGAAATTTTGATAAAAATTGTCTCCTCTGAGAAGTACCGCTTAAATCATGTAGTGAGAGGAACATTGATTAGTATGATTGCAAGTTTTGAAATTTTGCATTTAAAAATTCATTAAGAATTCATTTTTTAAAAAACTGAAAAGTGTTACTTTTCAGCTACTTTCTAAAGTGTTCTATAGAAATATGTATTATTTATTGAGAATGTTTTGTGTCCTACATTTTGACTTAATGTCCTACATTTTGAGACAGCATATCCTACATTTCCCTTACAGCGATCTGGTAACCCTACTTATGTTAAAAGTGCCAGATATTAATTTCGTGGCAGAGGACTACATCAACATGATAACTGGGGTGTGTACATTGCATTGCATCCTATAGTTACCCATTTTAATTCCGATGGTATTAAGAAAATGGTGATGTCCTCAATTGCTCACTTCCTATGTCACACACAAGCAGTTGAGAGACTGGTTAGAATAGTGAGCAATATTTACATCAGATCTGAACTTGATGTGTGGAAGAGATTACTATTCTATGAGAGGAAATCTGATTATTTTGCACAATGAAAGAAGTAAAATAAAAGGCCAGAGACAAGGGGATGATGGTAGGATCGAACTTTTTGGCACTTCTATGTGGCATATTCTGGGTTTGTGCAGCCTACAGCATTACACCACACTACAGCTACACCACAAACACATGTGCATGCATGCACCCAGATATATATTAGTTGGTTTGTTTCTTTGAATTATTAAGTTCACTTTATGCACAGCTAGGCTAGTTAGGACTGGACCTGCATTGTCAAGTTGGATCAGAACTACTGTGCAATTCATCTCCTCAGACTATCAAACCCATGACCCTTTTATTACAAGGTGACAACATTACCACTATGCCATCAGGGAGGCTTTAAGATACATATTCGTCCATTCCCATATTTGGTTTTAGCTAGAACAGTTTTCAATATTTACATATTTCACTACAAACATTGCAGTTGGTATAAAGTGAAGGGCTGCACTATCTTTATTTTAATATTTTAATACAAGATAAAGAGGCCCCTTGCAGCATGGCTAGAAATCCTTCAAAAGGGCTATAATGTTTGTGAGACTTTTTGGTACTACTATCAACTTTTGCACAATGTCTGTTTTTCAATTACTACTAGATGGCACAGTGGTAGCATCATCACCTTGTAATCAAGGGGTTCCAGGTTCAATTCTCGGTGAAGGCATATAGTTGTTCCACTTTAAACTGTAGGTCCAGTCCCAATTAGCCTTATTGTGCATTAAGTGGACTTAAAACACCAACTCAATCAATCAATTACTACTAAAACAATGACCTTTTTCGACACACCCTACTGCATATGTATGTTTATTTTGATTGTGCTAAATAGGTGGATATTAAAATGTTTACTTGCAAACTCTGCTTGCTTAATCAACCACATGCATAATGAATGAGGTAAATGATTGATCAGTGGTATGGATGAGATTCAGAACTATAATGGTTATTTTTGGAGTACCTATATGCAGTTATATTCCTGGTTAGTAAGAAGGATTATGGAGAGAGATGGATGCAGATTATATCCATCCTTTTTAGCACACTTTCTTCCAAGAAATAACAGCTACATGGAAAAATTTTGGTTAATAAGCAGGAAAGAAAAACTCCTATCTTAAAAATCCTGGAATGCCACTACTTTTTTAACCAAAGTTGCTTTGATTACATAGCAACAAGCAAAATTTCCAAGGTGGAAATATAAAATTTCACAAAATTCTTACCTTTGCAGATGATGTCCCCTTATTCTTTATGCAAGTTCCACTGCTTTGCGCATCTGCATTTGAAGTTGAAGGTTGAGGTGAATGGCATGTGGAACTTCTATTAAATCTACCAAAAGACAAGACTGTCTGTCCCACAGAGTCCTGCTCTGTCCCTTGTACCCTCGGCATTAAGGATGGCTCATCAAATACTTCTACAAATAAGAAATAAATAATGACTACATTAAACATTTATTTACATAAACAAATATTAGAGATTCAGCAATTAAATTTTTGCTGGTGTCAATAAAGTACTTGCATATATTAATTTTTCATGTATTATGGAGTCTTTCAGACTCTTTAGGCTAATTGCAACAATTGGGATGAATAAAGATTTGATTAACCCTTTATCAGTCACACCTGGAAAGTATTGTGATTGGTCACATTGTATATGTGAGATATTGGTAGGGGAGACTGGGGGGAGTTGCCCATAGGGGCGAGTTGACAAAGTCAATTTTATTCCCTCCAGTCAAGAGTTGGCAACATTGCAGGTTACAGTGAATATGTGTCATCTCTAGAACCAACTCACAACTAAGAAATTGAATGTCTTGTTCACAAAGTTTCTAGTGCATGACAAATAACATCAATTCTTACTTGCGAAGCAAATTTTCTCAACTCTATATTCTTTAATATACGTTTTCAAAGTAAGTAAGCACATAGTTTATGCTAAGGCTATCCAGAAGACTATGGTAAATTGTACCTATACTACATTCAGATACTTTGTTAAACTGCAATGTTTAGCAGCGGCATGACCAGAAAGTCCAATATGGTTGACAATAGGAAGGAAGGGGCTAGTTGACAACACTGTAGGCCTATTGAGAAAATTGTTCTTCAATTAATTGTATAATAAGAAACATCTTAGTGTATAGACACATTGTTTGTAATAATATATATTAGATTAGGATTATAGGACAGTATATTGCATTTGTATTTGTGATATAACAATAACCACTGGGTAAAAAATTGTAAACTTTTTTTTAAAAGTTTGGAACATTTATATCTCATATTATACTGTTCATTTGAAAACATTTTTGTAATTCGTAATTTTTAATGCAGTATATTGTTTGAAATAAAATATTCCAAACCATGTATGGGGTAGAATTACACATATTGTTAACTGACCCTGTACATATAGTCAGCTCACCCCATATACGGGGTGAATTGACAATACTGACACGCTTCGAAAAAACAAGCAATAACTTAGCAACTTAGCATCATGGTGTAATAAAAATTCACAGTGGTCAAGGAAACTACAGGTATTGCTCGTAGCATTTCATCAATAGTAGATAGTAATTTTTAAGAGCTACAAAAATGTAAACATAAAAACATGCTCAACTCACCCCGGTCTCCCCTATGGATTTACTAACATATTCATGATTACTTTCTCATTTTTACTTTATTTTAGGTCTACATATAATGATAATTAAACATCTTTAAGACATATTTTACCAGTACATATTATATTTTTTGCCACCTTACAAACATTATTTATATTTATGTGTCACTCTGCCACCCACCACACCTGTGATCACATTCCAGTTCAGTCTTAGAGTCATCATATCTTTCCTCTATATTATCACAATCACTGACATTATCTTCACTGCATTCACCATCAATGCTGCAGAACATGCAAGAAATGAGTTCAGCATTTTCTTTTATCAAAAGGTTCTTTCTGCAAGCAGACTGTGCCACCACTAACCCAAACAAAATCAGTAGTTCTGTATCTCACAGATACAAACAGCTTACAAAGCACAGGCACAAAGGGGCACCAGGCAGAGACTATGATCACATGTATTCAGACAAAAAGTAAAGCTACTGAGAAGATTATAACCATAGAATCTGCAGATATCCCGATTAATATATGTAACCAGGTTACTTCAATAGTTTGCAAAAATTGGAACTGCATAATTTGGCATTTACATTACAAAACCAGAGTATAGGAATTATACAAGATGCATACAATATTGATTTCCCTACAAATACAGGCCTCTCATAGGTAGGCCCATCTTTATGGTATAATCCCTTTCAAGCCAAATGAACTTACACAACCCTTGAGCCACATTTTAGAGGAGCATTACACTTATGCCTGGTCAACTGTGTAGTTCATCAATGACTGCAAAATTGCACTGGTACAGGGGTTTCTTTGTGGCCTTAAACAGGTGATAATGACTGGAGAGACTAGGTCAAGGTAGTATGGTGGGTGCAGAAGCAACTGGAACCAAAACTGGCATGTTATGATGTGCACACTGGAATGTTGCAAGAGCATGCCATTTGCCAATTTCCCTGGCTGTTTATGATTGATGAGACACATGCTCTGCAATTTATGAAGAAAATTGGTCTGAAAAACAGTTCAGCTGATCCATGTATCTTCTACCGAAAATGTAGTGAGAATGTTACAATTTATGTTGATGATTGTCTGATTGCTGGAAGCAATGAACATGATGTTGAAACTTTCATAAGTGATTTGCAACAAGAATTTAAGATCTCCATAGGAACACTGGAAAATTTCTTGGGAATCAGAATAAAATGCAATGAAGATGGCTTAATTACCTTAAGCCAGGAGGTTTACACAAAAAGGATTCTTTCACAATTCAGGATGACTGAATCTAATGCTGTGTCAACTCCACTAGGCCCTGAAGAAGTAGAAAATGCTGAAAAAGTTACTGGATAGGTTTCGTATCATGAGGCAGCAGAATGCTTTACTTATCTAGCAGTAGCAGTTTGTCCTGATATTGCCTTAGCAGTTAATTAGGCAGAAAGATACATGGACCAACCTTCTTCTTGGGATTGGAGCAAAGTGCAGAGTATTTTCAGATATTTATGAGGAACAATGGATATTCTGCAAGGAAGAAACTGCACAACTGAAGGTCTTCAATGATGCTGATTTTGCTGGTGACATGAGGACAAGCAACAGGCATTGTTGCTACTTTTGCTGGTGGAGCAAAGTACTTGGATAAATAAACTGTAGAAGTTAGTGGCACTTTCTGAAACAGAAGCTGAAGTAGTTGCTCCAGTGAAGGTGTCATTGAAGTGACTTTTGTTGGAACTGTCAACTTTCAGAGTTGAATCCTCCAACAACTCTCTATGTTAACAATGCCAGTGCAGTAAAATTGGTTAAAAAATCAGAATATCATAAAAGATCAAAACACATAGAAGTCAGGCATTTTTATGTGTGGGAAGGAGTGCTAAAATCTGACATTAAGCTGGAGCATATCAGCAGATGAGAACAGTTAGCTGCCCTGCTAACAAAGCATGTTTGGCTAAATCTGTTGTGAAAAGCAATTGGAGTGCATAAGTAATTTGTGTGTGTGTTTGTTGTTGTTGTTGTTAATGCAGTGTTTAAATGAAGTGTTAAGAAAATTAGAAACACTGCATTTTCTGTATGCTTGTGTATGATTGGTGCTACAACCTAATGGCAGAATATTTACTAGTTACAGCCAGCGTGTAGTCTATGTGAGCAGTCTCCAAGTGGATGGACAGTGTTCTATCGTGTTTGTCTTTTTTGTTGTTTCACCCATGTTAACCCTAATTTCTGATATAAATGGACACTTTAGACATTTCTGAACTTAGCTCATATGAATAACTTTAACATCAGTCTATTGATGTGGATGCTGCCATTTATGCTCAAAAACACCATGGTCATAGTGTGGACACCATAACATTAATGAGTTCATTCTGCATTTTGATCCCCAAATAATGGATGTGGATTTGGCAAGTCTTTTATCAGTCCCAGATATTCCTGTAAAACTGGGTCAAATTTTGCAGTCAAATCAAGAAAACTGCCATTGTTGGGGGTACACGGGGGAAAGTAATCTTCCTCTCCAACAAGACAATACACACATACACACAGACCTACATGTTAGATAAATAAATAGGTTTTTAATTTTAGTGTTTCATTCTTATGTTTTGCCCCCACCCTCTCCTCTCCTAACTGATTAACCTAGCTATGTCCATGATTGGCACTAATTGTAGGGCAGATTTAGAGAAGGAAAGTATAGAAACAGTTTTGATTGTTGGAATGATGAAATCCGAAGAACCAGAATGAAATTCAGCACAGAAAAGAACACAATGGTCATTTTTCTTGAAATGGCAACATATCTGGTAGAGAGAAAATATGAATGTGACTTGTCTGAAAGTGCTTATAATTCTTTGATGTATACTCCTGCTGCTGCGAGAACATGGATCCAAACATCAGGCAGGCAGTATATAAGGGGGTGCTGAAAATTTCACAGAAAGGCCCAGAAGGAATTCACTGGGAATGATGAAATTTCATAGTTACTCAATGTACTTCCCTCTAAGCTCAATGCACTTCCTGGCATGGTGGTCTAACTTTTGTAGACCACTTCCAAAAAGGCTGAAATTTTCTCCTCACATGAATGTTCTGTGGCAATGATCACCTCTTGATCGGATGCAAAATAGCATCCCTTCGGATGGTTTTTGAGTTTGGGAAACAGAAAGTAGTCTGATGGAGCTAGATCGGAGTATAGGGGGAATGATCAAGATATTGAGAGCCTAAATCATGCAGTTTCAGCTGTGTTTGCAATGCACAATGAGCAGGGCCATTGCTGTGAAGGAACGAGACTCCTTTTATTGAGCTTTTGACAACATTGCTGCTTCACAATCTCCTTCAGTTCAGTGAGTAATGATGTGTAGTACTCTGAATACACTGTCTGACCCTTGGACATGTCACCTATAAGTAACATGGCATCCTTATTTCAGAACATTAAGCAAAGACCTTCCCTGCAGACTTCTCTGCTTTGAATGTCTTGAAGCGAGGTGAACGAGAGTGCTGCCATTTCATCAACTCTTGTTTTGTCTCTGGATCATAGTGATATAACCAGGTTTTGTCTGTGGTGACCAATCAAAACAGGAAATATCCAGCGTGTCCTCAAATTGGGACCTGGTTTTAATGGATGCTTCCATTCTTTTGCGCTTTTGGTCCTCAGACAAATTTGTGGCACCAATTTTGCTGAGAGTTTTCACATGCCAAGATCATAGTGAATTATGGCACAAACATGTTCCTGTGAAATACCCAGAGTCTCTTCTATACAGTTCACAGATATGTGGTGGTCAGCGAGCTCAATGATTTCCAGAATGGTCACTTCTTGGTCTTCGCATGTGGGGGATCATCTGTTGAGATTTCCCCATGTTTTAACTGTTCTATCGACTTCTTCACATCTGCGTATGAAGGAGCAAAGTCCTGTTGGGTGTTGCCATTTTCCTCATGGAGACTTGCCCTGGAGAAACAAAAACTTCATCACAACTTTGGTTTCCATGTTCGTAAATCTCACTGACTGGGCAGACATGCTCACTTCATAGGTCGTAAAAAAAGGAAGGGCTTTCAACTAATGCTCTAACTTTTCGTTAGAAAGGCTATGCACTTTCAACACACAATATAACATTCCTTCGAATCGTTTTGGTACATGGTCAGGCCACAAACTTTTCAGCAGCCTCAATTTCTGATAGCATGCAAAGAAAGCCCTCTACAGGAGAAATTATGCTGAGTATATCACGGAAGCATTTGTCCATAGTGGTTCTTGCATTTTAGGAAACAATTCAAAATCACATGGCAAGGGATTCTTCTCTAGTTCCAACAAACAACCATTTCTGCAGTAAGTTCTTCACATTACATGAGATATGGCACCTTGAGTTGTCATGCAGGACAATGGGGTAACGATTTTTGTGATTGCAGGGAAAGTGGTATCTTTCACCTAGCAGCAGGGTGCAGATAATATTCCAGGTAATGAGCATAATAGGCAACATTAACTGTTGTCTCCTGTGGAACACTGTGTGTAAGAATTACACCTTGGCATTCACGTGCTTGTATCATCATCACCTTCAAATTGGCAGGTTCTTGTTTCAATTTCTTTAGATATGGTGAAGATGGATGACACCATTCATTTGATTGCCTTTTGACTTCAGGTTCATAGGATCTAGCCCATGTTGATTGATTAAATTATTGTTTTAAGTCCACTTTATGCACAGATATGCTAATCGGGACTGGACCTACAGTTTAAAGTGGAATCCAAACCACTACGTGCCTCCACTGGGTATTGAATCCGGGACCCCTTGATGCAAGGCAACAACACTAGGTCTAGCCCTTGTTTCATCCACTGCAATGAAGGAATGCTTCACCTTCCTTATAAAGTTACAGGTGCATTGCACTGTACATTCCTATCTCTGCCACTTCTGCATTTTTGTGAGGTCATTTGCCACCATTTGGCCAATACTTTACGCCTAGGTCCATGCTTCCTACAATTCCTTGTGAATTTGCAATTCGTTTTATTCACATGCAACCTGAAACTTTTTAAATACTCATTGTTCCTGGCACATAAACATTATTAGGGTGATCTCACATGCACACCACTCTTAGGCTGCTTCTAATTCACTAACAAGGAGCAAAAATCTGCAACCAACACCTAAACATTTTCACACAACTTTCCAGAACACAACTTCTTTGTCATTTCTCACATTACCACTAGATGAGCGTATTCCAACAGTGTTGCTAGTTCAAGAAAAACGTCCTTTGTAATTTCAAGAAAAGTAGCAAGAATAAAGTTGTTTGGTTGGTGTTTTAAGTCCACTTTATGTACAGTAAGGCTAATAGGGACTGGACCTACAGTTTTAAAGTGGGATCTGAACCGCTATGTGCTTTCACCAGGTATCAAACCCTGGGACCCCTTGATTAAAAGGCGACGATGTAGCAAGTATAAAGGTGTGGGAGAGAGTTGAGGGTGGTGGAGATAGTCAAATATCTGAGATACATAAGAGAAGGAAGTGGAAGAACAGATGAAGATGTAAACAGTAGAAGATAACTGTGAGAAATAATGAGATTGAGACTTTGATATTAAAAGCGGGAGACAGAATAATGAATAAGGAGATTCAACACACACACACACAGAGAGAGAGAGAGAGAAGGGGGATAGTTGAGGTAAGGAGCTCCATGAAAAACTAAACAAGGTCTAGTTGAGGTAATATGGACATGAGGAGGGTGGAGCCACAAAGAATGTCAATGGGAGAATGTGCAATTGTAGGAAAAGCCAAAGGAAAACTAAAATGTCAATAATTGAAAGATCAGTCAGTAGAGAAAGTGAGTAGAAGAAAGAGAGAGGTGTTTAAGGAGGATAATTTGGATATATTTTACTTCTGTGGTGAACAAGACAGAGATTTGAAACAGCAAAGGATGATAATGCACTTATAAGTATGAGATCAGTCAAATCGTTGGCAATGTTTCCATTGCAATGATTTCTTCAGGTTTGGGAAAAAGTCAAATTCTGATGTTTGGAATGTATGGTGAGTGGGAACAATTCTCATCAATGTTTACATCAAAGCTGAAGGCATCACTTGATGGGAAACAATTCTGTACCATCCTGGATGCTCTAACTGTCAGGCTATCCTTACTGTGTGAATTCTTAACCTTGTGTTTCTTTTCTTGATTTAGTTTATTTTACTTCGAGTTTTAGCCTCTTGACTAATTTGCGAAGATGGGGATGAATGATGAAATTGATGAATGGACATTCACAAACAACCAAGCCCGAGCAGGATTTGAATCCGGGACCCTTGTCATCGCTGCACGATGTGCTAACCACTCGGCCACTTAACCTTGTGCTGGGAGATATTTTAACATATTCCCTATTCAGAATCTTCAAGGTGATGTTTAGCAGTTTTCTAAGTTTTCCATCAGTTGTATATTAAATTTACTTTCAACAATAATAACCCAAACCTACTCTACGAATGATAGATACTTTAAAACATCTTTATTCCTTGTTCACAAAAATACACTTGTGTGTATAACATTGCTTCCCTTGGGGAAATAAAGCTGAAGGCTGTTCATGAATCCACACTGTCCATTTTCCCAAACATACACACATTAGTGTGTGCATGTGTGTGTTTGTGTGTGTGTTGTTGTTGTTGTGTGTGTGTGTGTGAGTGTGTAAAGTAGGAGACAGTAAACACAAAATACAAACAAAAAGGAAAGGAATATATTTCATGGCCTTGCTGCATATTCACAGAAGAAGAAAGATGGTGTCAGTACTGCAGTGTAGCCAGAAAGAAGTAGAGGAAGTCGGGGTGGAATGGGGTAGTGGGAGCATCATGAAACAAAGTGTTTACTCCCTGCCCATCAGAGGAAAAAGTGACGTCGGTGTTACAGAAGGAATGTGGCACGTGTGAATCTTTGTTCTGTTTTCTCCCTGTTTTCGAAGCGAGTTGTAATATCAGCATCAAAAGATCTCAAGGTAAGCACAATAGTAACATAAAGAATGTATTAGTTCTAATTATAGTTTGACAGTAGCATATACGTGGCATGTTTTAGTGGCTATAGTGTGTAATCCTTCTTGGCCAGTTTTTGCTGACGTCATATGCGGTTCCTATATATGTATCAGGACAAAAAGGGGTAGGGGCAGAATGGGGTAGTACCCCATTGTGCCCTGTAATATTCTAACAGTCTTATTTTCTCCCTTATGATTCCAGATGGTTCGTGATTACATCAGGAAGACCAACAGGCAGAACTGGTCTGATGTGAGAACTGGAATCATGGGGTACAAGAAAGCTGCTACACAGTATGGTGTACCGCAAACCACCCTCAAGAGATATGTCAGGAAGGAAAGAGACAATGAACAGTTTGTTATTGATAAAAGTGCTGGTAAATTCAAATGTGTATTTACCAAGGAACCAGAAGAAGAATTAGGTGACTATTTGAAGAGCATGGAGAAGAGACTGCTCGGATTAACAATGAAAGATTGGCAAAAATTAGCATATGGACTTGCGCAAAGCAACGGAATTGCTAATAACTTCAACATGTCCCAAAAGATGGCCGGGCAGGACTGGATGAATAATTTTCTTTCTAGACATCCTTATTTGAGCATCAGGAAGCTAGAAGCAATGTCAGGAGCCCTAGCCATGGGCTTTAACAGAGTTGCAGTGAACCAGTTTTTTCAGTTGCTTACAGAAACTATAGAGGAATACAAGTTAACTGCATCTCATATCTACAGTTGTGATGAAACAGGTATTAGTGTTAACCCAAAGACTACTTCACGAATTGTAGCCACAAAAGTAAACCTCAAGTTGGGGTTATGACATCTGCAGGACTCGGACAAAATATGAGTGTTGAGTTGTGTGTTTCTGCATCGGGTTCTTATATGCCGTCAATGTTATTATTCCCTAGGAAAAGGACACAAAAAGAATTTGAACTTGGACTGCCACCAGGTTCGTCTGTCGTGAGGAATGAAAGTGGGTGGATGACATCTGACATTTTTGTTATGTGGTTCCACAAGTTCATTGCTTTCTCAAATGCAAGTAAAGACCACCGTGTGCTACTCATCTTGGATGGACATGCTACACATACGAAGACTCTTTCACTAAATGATGCTGCACGAGACAATGGTGTGATATTACTTTGCATTCCACCCCATTGCTCTCACAGACTGCAGCCACTGGACATTGCTGTAATGAGACCCTTAAGCCTCTATTTTGAAGAAGAGATGAGATGGTGGTTGCACATGAATCCAGGGAAGGTAGTGACACTGTTCCAGATTTCCACCTTATTTGGAGCTGCATTTGTGAATACTGCCCAATGAAGACTGCACTTCATGCATTTGAGAAGACAGGAATATGGCCCTTGAACATGAACATTTTCAGCGATGATGAGTTCCTGCCATCATTGCCTACTTTAGTAATGACTGTTCTGATTCCCCTCACTTCCATCTTCCAATGCATCTAAAACTAATAATAAATCCCCAATTGAAGTAAGTAAATGGCTATTGCGACTGAGACCGATGCGATAAAAATCTACTATTAACTATTTATATACTGCGTGACATCTAAAAAATGCAAAACTTGAGAATGATCATTAATTCGCCACTGCTTTGTATCCAAAATACTTGTCTAATTTCAACAAAATATTTGTGTTATTTCAACAGAAAGTATTATATCTAACAAACTTTCCGCCAAATTTGCAATATTCAAAACAACAACCCTCAGACTTTCCTATACGTTACTTGATTCTGCCATTCCATACGGCACGTGATTGCGTAATATCATTGAAATGGTTTCCGAAAATGCTAAATGCTTCATCATTACTTCCACCTCGTGAAATACACAGAGAAATCATGCAAGAATTATATATATATATAATTTTTTTTACGTCCGATGCCATACTCCTTCTGAAAATAAAATTCTGCAGCATGAGGAATTGAAGTTACGACCATGCTTGCCAGGGAAAAGCACGTTATCAGTCATCACTTCAATCCATGAAGGTGAAAGAGCTCTCAAAACCTCGGAAGCCTATCCGGAAATAACCTGGTTAATATCCTGGTAAATCCTCTTCATCAAAGTTCGCATGAGTTTAGCTAAAATTTGAGGTAAAATACACTGCACAATACAGGGCATTTCTGTAGAGAGCAACTTATCCACAATGTGTGGCAAAGAAATTGATTGATTTCCTGCTTTAAGACCACTTCATGCACAGAAAGGCTAATCAGGACTGGGCCTACAGTTTAAAGTGGGATTTGAACCACTATGTGCCTCCACCGGGTATCGAACCCGGGACCCCTTGATTACAACATCCTGCTTAAGAACAGATAAGTTCTTAAAATATGTGTTAACATAACTTATGACAGCTGAATGAAAGAAAACATTTTGTCTAAAATCCTGCCAATTACTGAAATATTAAGAACATTATTAGAAACATTACTTGAGGCATACACAGTGGCGATGATTAATGGGTGTGGAAAGGCAGTTGCCCCCGCACTATGTTATACCTTATCTACCAAGGGAAAGTAAACTGTCCTTGCCCCCCCCCCCCCCTTTTGGCACCTTGCCCCATCAGTTTTGGAACCCAACCGCCGCCACTGAGCATGCATCGCATAAATATTTACAGTAATATATAATCGTATATTACATTATTACCACACTTTGTACTCAGTAAATAAAAAGTCAAAAATAATCTGGAAGGGGTGGGATTTGAACGTACGATGTTTCGATCTTGACGAGAACAGTAAAAAAACGAAAGTGCTGTCATCTTACCAACTACTCCAGGATATTACTAATGATAAGCTCAGTAAAGCATGTTGATCTCAGTTGAAGCTACCTTGTGCCAGAGTTTCGAGTCATTTTTTGCCAAGGACCAAGGAAAAGATACACTTTGCAGAATCGTTTGGTGTTGTGCAAGGTATCTTTACTAAAAATTTTGTATAAAATCATCAGAAGTTTGCCTCCTTGCATTCAAATGTGACGGCAATTCTCTCCATGTGTTCAGTTTTTTGAAATGCACATAAATTTCCCTATTTTCAAATTCAGAGCGAAGAATCGTGAAATATTTTCAACATTCGTATTTCTACTTAAGATTTTTTGTCTACTCATGTATTGTATTACTGGTTTAGGGTATATTAACTTCATGGAATGTGAAAAAATGAAAAAAATCACAGGAGCATTTCCATTTGGGAAGAAGAAATGTTGCAAAGTTGGCTACTTTTAGTTGGCTCTGAAGCACTATGCTGCCAAATTTACGAATTTTGGACTTTGAAATTTTTCAGGGCGGTCAAATAAGATGTTGCGAAGAGTACTATGAGGACGAAGTTCGCAAGTGGCTTCGCTGCAACCCAGGGAAGGTCGTGACACTGAGGCAAATTTTGACACTGTTCGGATCAGCTTTTGTACACTGTAACGCTATTCCTTGCTCGCAAAGGAATATGAATCAAATTGTGTGCTATTCGTTATTCATTTGTTTCCTTCTTTTGGGGAAGTAATACGTCACCAGGTCATGTGACTATGGAAAGGGAAGGCTGTAGCGTGGCATGCGGAGCTCTCTTTTTCTCTCTTAAGCTGACAGTGGTTGGGTTCACATCTCACAGTTCTACCTTGAACTGGTAGAATCGGTCTGCTGAATTCATCAGCTGTGTACTGGTAGTATTATTAATATATTTAAGTTTAATCTAAGATCCATATTATACCTGCCGCAAAATTAGTTTGGTATTGAGAGCTGAAGGAACACATGTCACAGTGTTGCCATATCATGCAGTACGGTACGCAGTGCAGCCGTCTGATGCTGTGTCGAGGTAAACGTGTTATGAAAAGCAACAACAATGATGAAATGTGTTATTGTTTTTCGAGGAAAATGGAATAACAATGATGAATGTGTTATTGTTTTCTCTCTTCATTTCCATCTCCTTTACAACATGAACGAATTAACGAAACGAGCATTGTTTACAGGTTACCTTTTCAATCCATTTTGAAAATATTGAATATATACACTTTCAATAATCATTTCTTTCCGAAGTCGCCGTTAATTAAAGTTTGCCCATCTTTCAATTATACCGCAACTGAATTGCACAAAGTCCAGTTGGTGAGGCATCTGACTTTTACGCGGGAGACCCGCGGTGGTTTGGGGAACTCTTTCAAATATGCTTAGCAGGCCTCCCCGATGGCGCAGTGGTAACGTCGTCGCCTTGTAATTAAGGGGTCTGTGGTTCGATACCTGGTGGAGTGGAGGAACATGGCACAGTAGTTCGGATCCCACTTTAAACTGTAGTTCCAGTCCCGATTAGACTTCCCGTGCATAAAGTGGGCTTAAAACAACAAATGAATGAATGAATGAATCAATCAAATATCCCTAGCGGCTCCGGAGTCGACTCAGCCCAAATGAGTACCTAGGGCAAACCTAGGGTAAAGGCGGTTGGTGAACCACATCACCTCCATAATATGGCCTAGGTCGAGAATGTGTGGAGCTCTACCTCCACATCCCCATAATCCTCCATACTTTTACTTTATTTTGTGTCCATTAATTTTTTTGTATGAGAATCCCAGAGATTTTATGACTGTCCTTAAAGATGTTTTCCCACCTTGAAAAAGTCCCGAATCTTTCAACGAAACACGCAGTTCCCCTACAGTGGGATGAACTTTCCTCCTACAATAAGAGTAAATATGGCGACGAATAGCGTCTTGCTGAAAGGTTATCTAAATTTGTCACGCGTTTACTGATATTCCTCTTCTTTCCTGGGGTTTCCAGTTTTGAAGCCTTGCATAGATTTATTTCTACCACATTATATTCTTCTTTCCCTATGGTAACAATAGTATTCGACACGCCAACAGCAGCAGCAGTCCTGTCCAGAACTTTATTTACAGAAATGTTTCTCTCTTGGTCAAAATATTTGCACACAGAACAAACGTTTTCCGGCGTTTTGGACTTTGAGAGGAAATCCTTGTGTTGCCTCCTGTGCATGACATTCTTCACACAAGCACGCAACATACTCAAGCAGAACACAGAAAATTATGTACAAAAAAATAACACACTAAAACAACATGCTATATACAACAAAGAATACTCTAAATCCAGTAAACACTAAACAAATGGACCGGTTAAAATATCACAGCAACGCAATGCAACAAAGAAACAACACGTCCTCTCCCAACAACATGAAAACTGATTGCAGGAAGAATCGCCTGATAAGCGGCAACACCGAGATAAATGTTTTCTGTTGCTACGTAACCAGGGCTTGAGTGAAGCACTGGGACGATTTTGATTGGCTCGCATGCCAGCAACCCACCCTCCCGCAGTAACGTAGACCCACTTTCTCCACGTGCTTCCCAAGCATCAATACCAAACTAATTTTGCGGCAGGTATACTTGAGTTAGTTAATTAGTTTCATTTGAGCACTATTATTTTTATGTTATGTTTAATGCTACACAGATGGTCCTTTCAGAGTTGACCAATATCCACTAATCATGTTCATTTGTATTCAATTAGATTTATAACTTCCCTATTCAAAATTGCTGATTAATAAGATATTTTCCACTTAAGAATAATACAGAACATTGAACCAACCCTAATACGTAATTGGAAACACAATCTGATTCCGGTACATTTGTATTGGCTTATATGAAGCGTGTTTATATTTGGATGGGTTAAAGTTACAGTGGTGTAAGTCACTTTTTTAAAAAAAGCAAAGAGTCTGACTCGCAGCACTCTCCTGATAAACACAACAGCTGTTTCCTTTATCACTAGAACTTCAACTGTCATCTGTTGCCAGTTGAATGAATCTCTGACTTACTTCATGTTTTCTGTTAACAGATTGACTTATCTCGATCTGGTTTCTGTGTCGAAGTATATTTTTTGTACAAAGTGACTTACACCACTGTAACTTTAACCCGTCCATTTGTAGGTTGAATGATTGATGTCAATCACACATATGTATATGATATGTTACTCTAGATTTGTTGTTTGAAAATTTCTATTGTTGAAGTTATTAATGTTATATATGACTAAAATTTCTAGTCGTTGTGTTTCCTCAATAAATTATTAAATATACTATTTACTTTTTGTACTTCCCACAAAGGCTTCAGATTCTGCTAAATATTTTAATAAGTAAGGGTAGTCAAATTGTCAGCCCATAGTATATATAATTGTAGAGGACTAAAATCTAAATTATATGAGAAAATACTTGAGTGGTGACAATGCACAGCATCTATGAAGACAGCTATGAACGTATTCATAACAACTGGAATCTGACCACCAGACATCAGTATGTTCAGTGAGGATGACTTCTTGCCATTAGTGGCAACCAACACCCCTGTAGCACGTCCAAACAATGTCTCGCCTCAACCACATTGTTCAAGGCAAAGTGATGGCCAAGACTTGCAAGGACAGTTCTAAATTTCTGCTTTTTTAACAACTTCTCCTGACAACATTATACAAATCCCAAAACTGAAACAGGGACTAGAAAGAGCTTCATAGGAAAAGGGGAAAGACTGCAATTTTAACAACGTCTCTGTACAGAACACAGTTGGTGGTCAACGCAAACAAGGATTAGAAATCTACATCACAGAGGTCTCAATCAAAACAAAAACTGTTCCCAGCAGAATGACAGCAACAGCAGAAAACATCAAAATTACATGCCTGTGCTTCCAGGGCATCACATGATGTGCAGTGTCAGGATGACGATATGAATGCACAGTGCCTCTACTATTCTGATGTGTATTCCACTTCATGTGAGGGATAGATTTGTTGCATCATGTGTCAACAATGAGCACATAATTCATGTATGGGGGTGGACAGTGATGATGAACCAGTGTCTTTTGTTAGTGATATATGTAAGGACTAATTGGTACTGTTATATGATTATCCCATTGTGCCCCATATTCGGGGCAGAACGGGGCAGACTGCACCCTCTGACAATAGAACCAATAACTCCTAAGTGTGTAACAGATATGATTTCTTATTCATAATGTAAAGAGTACAGATAATACAGAATGTATACATACAGTTGTGTTTCCATTTCGTGTAATACCTGACTAGTTATAGCTAGTTAAACATTAAGTACCCCGTTTCACCCCGGTTTCCCCTAGCTACATACCATGCTTTCCCATGGATTGGCAGATCAAGCAGTTGGTCTGAGAGCATTTCTGCCAGTGAAATTTGATTATTCGTGTTGATGAACAGTGCATATATGAGCAGGATTCACTTTCATCACAAGTCTCCAAATGAGTAAGAATCTTCCGCATCAAATTACATTGTGAAACAGAACACTGGAAGATACAGAAAAATGTATTACATATTGATATTTACAAGAGGTTCATTCAGGAGCAGAGATACCACAAACGAGCCAAAAATTCGGAGACAATACACATTTTACAGGTCTCATAGCAAAGTGTTGGAAAGCATCAGTTAGAATTTATTTACCAACACCTGGCACTACATTTCTCATATTTTTGTCTTTCGAGGAGTCCATAAAAATGCAATACAATATTTTTTGAGTCAGTTATCCTGGAAATTATGTAAAATTTGAAGATTCAATTTATATTGCATCAGCATTGCTGCGAAAAACTAATTTCGTGAATTTATACCAGATATTTTAATGTTTTGATGCCTGTATTTTAAAGCAAGTTGATGTACCAATTGAAGTAAAACTTGCATAATAATGTTAATCAAGATTTTAACGGACATAGAAATAATTCCTAGAAATGAAAGGAATGTTTCAAACGATATTGATCCCAATAATGTAGGGCTGTTTAAATATATGCTCCAATAATGCCAGCAGACATGGAAAGATATATTTCTGGTACTAAAAAATATGCAGTTGGATAAAAAGACAAAATTTAAAGTAGAAAATTTGAAGTATCTTGTCATGGTAAAAGAGACTATCATTTCATTGTCAAAAGATGAGCCAAAAAATTGGAATTTCTCTCCGCAAAATTAGCCAAAAGTTTAAAATATTGGCAAAAAATAGCCCCAAAACTAGAATCTTCGTCACAATATTTAAGCAAAAAATTAGGACCTTGTCAAAAGATGAGTTAAGAACTGTGAGAACTATTCTACTTACACATTACATCTAACCAAAAAAATGCAGTCACAGATGAATTTTACTTGTGTGGTAACACAGCGACAGCAAGAAACTGGGCAAAGCCAGAGCTGACTCAGTAGGTCACTTGGTAGAGCAATGGCATATATTTGACGTATACAAACAAGACTAATTATTCAAATACCAACAATTCTAATACCAAATCAAAAAATATTATATTTAATAGCTAACCCCTCAATACAAGAAATAATTCGTAAAATACCATATCCACCAAGCTATAATATAACTCCAGCCAAAATCATAGAACCACTAACCGGAGCCTCAGCATGAGCCCTAGGTAATCACAAATGAACCAAAAGTATAGGTATTTTTACTAAAAAAGCAAACAACATTCTAATACATCAAATAAAATAATTTATATCAATATTAATATATCTAAAGGTATATATATATATAGACCTCCTGCCCTATAATTTAATATAAAGATAAAGGTAAAAGGTAAAGTGTTCCCCTGTGCATAGCACCACGCCATGAAGGCGTATAGGGGGGTGTGGGGGTAACGCCCCACACTTTCGTGATCCAGTCGTGAGTGGGGATGATGTGATCAGCATCACGCCCCTGACCGCCTTTACCCCCCAGGGTTTCCCCCAGGTACCCATGTTATTCGACGCTGGGTGGATGCCGGGGCCACTTCCAACGTTAGAAAAGTTCCCGGATTTGAACCGGCCAGGGATCGAACCCGGGACCTTTAGCTTGTAAGTAATGTATAAAAAAGCAAATATACCCCTGCTTGTACTCGCTCTGGTTGGTCTCCCCATCCTAAAATTAAAAATAAGGTAGGAACCAATGACCCCTCAAAAAACAAATAAAATAAAAAAAATATTCTTATAAAAGTTAATATTAATAATAATAATAAAACCACTAACAAAAATATAAATCTACAAGGATAAAAATAAATAGAGATAATATTGTTTCTAGCCACTATTATTAAAAAGATATTTCAGATACTGAGTAAAACTAAAGAATAAGATATTACATCTAACCCAATAAAATAACCAGCCCCCCATACCCCAATACCAAGCCACACTATTAATAAAAACCAAAAAACAACCAAAAATAATAGAAACTTGAACCACTATCTATAAAGAACTATTAAATCTCAAAAGGATTAAAAATCTAAAATGAAAAATATATTTTAACACTTCAATAATACAAAAGAATTAGAATAATCATTACCATGAGTAACTGATACTATAACAGACAAGCCAAGGGCCCCCTCACATACACAAAATGAAATAAACAGTAGGCAAAAATAAGACTCTTCTTGATTATTAACAAAACAATAAGCTATATATAAATATAAAGATAAGACAATAAATTCAAGTCTTAATAGAGTTACTAATAAGTGCCTTCGTTGAGAAATAAAGCATGAAAATCTAATAAATAAAATAATTAATATAAACAACACTCTTAACATAAGTTTTTATAGTTTAATGAAAACAGTGGTCTTGTAAATCATAAATGAATTAATAATTCTAAAAACATCAAGGAGGATATAATTATATCATCAAAAGCTCCCAAAGCCAATATTTTAATTAAACTACCCCTTGATATTAAGATCCACTTAATACTAATTATTATTATACTACTGATAGCACTAATAATATTAAAAATAAAACATCCACTATCTATAGGACTTATACTAATTATACAAACTATTACTGCATGTCTAACAATATCAACATTTTTTAAAATCCACATGGCTTTCCTATGTATTATTTCTTGTGTTTTTTAGGAGGAATATTGGTTCTATTTATTTATACAACAAGACTTACACCAAATGAAATATTCAAAATAAGAACAAAAATAATAATTATAAGTGTAGCCCTAATATTATTATGTTTATTTATATTAATAATAATAGACCCATTATTAACACCCTCAACACTACAAAATATAGATACATATACAACCTGAAGAAATATAGCCCCATTACCAGGAATAAAATTATGTAATGAATACATTATAATAATAACTACCATAGCAGTAGCCTATCTATTTATTACATTCATTGCAATTGTAAAAATCACTAGCCTTTCACATGGACCCCTAAAAATAATTAAATAATTACAAATGACAAAGCCAGCACGAACTTATCACCCCATACTTAAACTAGCAAATAATGCACTAGTAGACTTACCAGCCCCACTAAATATTTCCTACTGATGAAATTTTGGTTCACTTATATGTATATGTCTTTCAATTCAAATCTTAACAGGTCTTTTTTTAGCAATACATTATATTTCAAGAACAGATTTAGCCTTTTCTAGAGTAATACACATCTGTCGAGATGTAAACTATGGATGGATATTACGAACTATTCATGCCAACGGGGCCTCCATATTCTTTATTTGTATATATATACATGTTGGACGAGGGATATATTATGGATCCTATTTGTATATACATACATGATCTATTGGAGTTATAATTATATTAACAAGAATAGCAACACCATTTGTTGGATATGTACTACCATGAGGTCAAATATCATTCTGAGGTGCCACAGTAATTACTACTTTACTCTCAGCAATCCCATATTTAGGAACTATATTAGTTCAATGAATTTGGGGTGGCTTTGCAGTAGATAGTGCTACACTAACCCGATTCTTCGCCTTTCATTTTTTACTACCATTTATCTTAAGAGCAATATCCATAATTCACCTACTTTTTTTGCATCAAACCGGATCTAATAATACACTTTCTATGCACAGCAATATGGATAAAATTCCGTTCCATCCATACTTCTCCATAAAAGACATATTAGGTTTTATAATTATAATCTTAATATTAATACAACTCTCATTAATATTTCCCACAACCCTAAGAGACCCAGAAAATTTCACTCCAGCAAACCCACTAGTAACTCCAGTACATATCCAACCAGAATGATACTTTCTATTTGCATACGCCATTCTACGATCAATTCCAAATAAGCTAGGAGGAGTAGTCGCACTAGTATTATCCATCATAATTCTATTTATTATACCAATACATCATAAAAGAAATTTTCGTGGTTTACAATTTTACCCCTTAAATCAAGTATTATTTTGATTAATATTTGCAACCTTTATTCTATTAACTTGAATTGGGGCCCGACCAGTAGAAACCCCATATATTACTACTGGACAGGTGTTAACAGTTATATACTTTATATACTTCATTATATCTCCTACAACACTACTATTATGAGATAAAATTTTAAAAAAATGGCTTCTTGGCTGAAACTTTAATTGTATGTCTTGAAAACATAAAATAGAATGTAAATATTCTAGAAGTCTATACATTCTAACTATTATGCAATTAAATATAAATTGATATAATTAACCCCCTAAAACCAACAAAAAAAAACTAATTCAAAGAAATTGGAAGAAAACTCCTCCAAGCCAAATATATAAGCTTATCATAACGAAATCGTGGTAATGTCCCTCGAATTCAAATATAAATAAATCCTAAAAAAAAATCCTTAAATAAAAAGAATAAGAAAAATCATACCCCCCAACAATAAAATTCCAAATAAGACACTTATAAACAAAATACTAGCATATTCAGACATAAAGATTAGAGCAAATCCACCAGCACTATATTCAACATTAACTCCAGAAACAAGTTCAGACTCCCCCTCAGCAAAAGCAAAGGGGGTTCGGTTGGTCTCAGCTAAACAAGAACTTAGTCAAGTTAAAGCCAATGGAAAAGCAATAAAAATAAACTACAAATAATGCTGAAAAATATTAAATAAAAGTAAATTATAGCCACAAATTAAAAAAATAAAAGATAATAAGATTAAGACCAATCTAACCTCATAGGAAATAGTTTGAGCAACTGCTCGAAGACCACCAAGCAATGCATAATTAGAATTAGATGATCATCCAGCAGATTTTACTGTATACACCCCTATTCTTATACAACATAAAAAGAAAAAGACCCTCAAATAAAAATTAAATAATAAAGTATGATAGGGAAAAACAACTCAAACAAGTAAAGATAAAAATCAACTAAAAACTGGAGATATATAATAAGGATAATAATTTCTCAAAACAGGTAGTGTTTGCTCTTTAGTAAATAACCTAACTGCATCAGCAAAAGGTTGAAAAATACCACAAATTCCAACCCTATTAGGCCCCCTATGAATTTGAATATAACCTAATACCCTACGTTCAAACAAAGTAAAAAAAAGCAACTCTAATTAAAACACATACAACCAAAATAATAAAAGAAATAACTCCAATAAATAAATCTAATATCATCTACTATAAAAAGAAATTTATCTTCATTTTTGAATTCTAAATTCAATGCACTTCTCTGCCATAATAGTAATTATTATCAATATATATTATATATAATATAAATATTTGGTCCTTTCGTACTAAAACACTTTAAATATTAAGAGATAGAAACCAACCTGACTCACCCTGGTTTGAACTCAGATCATGTAAGAAATTAAAGGTCGAACAGACCATCAACTTTGAAACGCTACACCCAAATGATATGTTATCCAACATCGAGGTCGCAACCCCTCCTGTCGATATGATCTCTCAAGAAAGATTACGCTGATATCGCTAAGGTAACTTATTCTTTAAATCACTAAAAATGGATCCAAATAACAAAAATTATTGAATATTAAATAAAAAATAGTTAATTATTATCTTCCCATCACCCCAACAAAATATTACTTAATAACATATATAGCTATAATACTAACCAAAATATTATTAAAACAATATAAAGATCTATAGGGTCTTATCGTCCCCTTAAAAAAATAAAGCCTTTTCACTCTAAGTAAAATTATATATTAATTAACTAAAGACAGTCTATTCCTCGTCCAACCATTCATTCTAGCCCCCAATTAAAAGACTAATGATTATGCTACCTTTGCATGGTCAAAATACCGCAGCCATTAAACAAGTGTCATTGGGCAGGTTATACTTCATATAAAACCATGAAAAGATGTTTTTGATAAACAGGCGAGAATAAAATTTTGCCTAATTCCTCTAATTAATTAAATAAATATACTAATAGAATCATAATTTCCAAATCAAATTAATTAAAATATGTAATTAGGTAAACAAGCAAAACTAAACTAAATTTTTAATAAAATTCCAAATAAATTATAACAAAATTACAAAGATTAGCAATCTCCAAACCAACAAATATAATAGTTTATTATAAAGTTATAACCAATATATTAACCAGAAGCACATCCCCCAAGTCATAACTAAACATTAATATTATAATATAAATGAATATAAAAAATATTAAAATGTAAAACTATATTAAAAACTAAACATTAATATTATAATATAAATTAATATAAAAAATATTAAAATGTAAAACTATATTAAATATAATTCCCCAATAACTAGATATATAGGTCTGACTTTGGTTCCTGGTCAATCCTGCATTTTTTGCTTAAATTTCAACATGAATGCATGCAAATAATATTTTTTAGAATAACTAAATTTGTTATTAACATGAAGCAGGACCAGTTTCTGTGGAATTTGCTATATGCATTTTTATTAGTGATAAATCGACTGCCTAGATAAATCTAATGAAGTACACTAAATTGTACCTCTCTATCAGTATCCACACCAAGTCTCATTTGGCAAGATGATGCATGCAAATAGAGAAGTAGCTGGTCTCGAATCAGGTTCCCTTTCTTCTTGTTCTGTGGGAATGATGGTTGTGGTTTAAAACATGATGATGGGCCAGAATATATCTCGTTTTCACTATCTGTTGATTCATCTGAATCCAAGCAAATTATAGTTGGATCATCATTAAGATATTTTATAGGTTGAAAGCTACATGTTCTTGGTCTCTTCTGAAAATAAATGTTAATATCTATGTAATGAATGGAACCAAAAGACAAAACATTTTCAGTATTATCACATAATATAAAAAAATGTCAACGCAACAACCTCCATGGCAGACCTATTAGTACAGTGCTTTGCGATGCTAGGAGTCCCAGACACAAATTCCTGCCTGGCAGAAATGTGAAGTAAAATAAACCAAATCAATGAATCAGGAAACAAAATCAGTCATCCACATGTTAGGAATACAGTCTCCTCCTTCTCATATCATCCCATACAAGTTGGCAAGTCAGTTAAATATTAACCAGAATTGGTCAAAATGATCCCTGTCTCAAAGTTGTTCCACACCATACTGTTCACCTTCAAAACATTCAGTAAGTAAATATTGACCACAAGGAAAATTATCTTCAGTCAAAAGCATTTGCCCTTGTTGGAACTTGGGGCAGTGTTGCCAGGTCAGACTTGAAAAATCGGAAGATTTTTTCCTTGGGAAACCAGATTTGCTAAAAATCTCATGATCTAATAGTAGCGGATGATGACCTTTTTTATGGAGGGGGAGGGGCATAGGTGTGCACACTGGGGGGCAAGGGGGTTATCTTGGACGTCCGCATATTATTTTCAGGGAGAGGGAAGCAATGTATATTTATCAGGGGGGTTAAACTAGGTATATTACCCTATAATAGTGTTGCCCCTCAGAAAACACCACTTGAGTTTGAAATTATCACATTCCTGCATCCCTATTATAATAATGGATGTAAATTACTGTCACTGAAATCAACTTATATGTCTGAAATAATAGGTATATTTAGGTCAACATTCATTTTCTGATGGGGGAGGTGTCTGCCATCCTCACTCCTCATTCTGGATGTTCATGCCCCTATATAATTGTGTAGAAAATTAAGTATTTAAATATATACAATAGTATATTAAGGATAGAAAAATAAGTGTTTTCAAACCGATAAAAGTTCCAGCAATTGCGGGGGAGGGGTGCATTATTTCCTTTGTAATTGAACTATCCCGCTTCGTTCTCAGCAAATTTCTTGTTATGCTTTATTCGTCAGTTATGCTGCCTCTGTTGCTGCATTTAATATATATATACCAGATGTTTCAGAGTGACACAGACACTACCTTTTTCTCGAGAACGGGAGATCGTATCAATTCGAAACAAAAAAATGCAACATTAAGTTGGGCCCAAAGAATCTGTAGAAAGTATTTGTAACAGCCCGAAAGCCACCCTTTGTGGTTTTAGTGGGGGACACATGCCCCGTTCATGTGATTTTCAAATGGGAAGGGTATGTTTGGAATGCAGATTCGGAAAAGCGGGGAAAAAATACGATTTTCATATGAAACATTTGTCTGTACCACCTACCGTTTTCTGTGTAGAAAATGGTTTTGCAAAAAAAGGAAGGTGAGCCAAATCGAGTATACTGAGCTTAACAATTAAGATAAGTGCAGCACAATAACAGTTTTGGAAAGTGCAGGACACAAGCTTTCCAACGATATGCCACATATTGACTGTGGGACTAAAGAAGGATGAAACCGGTTGACCCAAAAAAGGGGGTCAATTGTTTGGTAAACAATTTCTTTCAGTCGTCCCCAGAGGTAATAATCTAAACATGTTAAGTCTGGTGACCTAGAAGGCCAGGGCACAGGCCCACCTACCTCTATCTACCCAGCAATCACGAAACATTGCATTCACCTGATTCCTTGCTGTCAGCTCAAAATGTGCTGGGCAGCCATCTTGTTGTAGCCACCTGTGTGTTCTGATGTGTAAGGGGACGTCTTCGAGAAGACTGGGCAATTGTTCTTGAAGAAATGTGTGGTACACAACACCCGTAAGCATCGCTTGAAAAAAATGAGGTCCAATTATTTGTCCGCCAATGATTTCACACCACACATTCACAGACCATCTATGTTGATGATCAACATCTTGCATCAACCGTGGGTTTTCGGCGGCCCAGTAATGCATGTTGTGCTGATTTACCTGACCATCACTTTTAAATGTAGCCTCGTCAGACCACCTTTCGTCAAAGAATCGAACATTTGCATTCACTTGAGCTTGAGACCACATGCAAAAGTCTAGCCTGCTTTGAAAATCAGTTCCATGTAACTCTTGATGCAAGGACACGTGGTACGGATGAAATCTGTGATGCTTTAAAATCCTTCTCACTGTACTTGCGCTAACACCAGAATCACGAGCAACTTGCCTGATACTCATGTGAGGATTGAGATGGAAGGCTGCAAGTACACCAGCAGACCTCTCATCTCAAACAGGCCGAGCAATGCATTCATGTTTGTGACTGCTAGAAGGCTGAACATTGCCCCTTCTGCATACACGATTGGCAAGGGTGTGCAAAACATGTCTGGAACAATGTTCCCGATCAGGATACCTTACAGCATACACAGGAGCAGCAGCAGAACTATTTCATTGGCACTCACCCAACACCATGAGCATATCAAATGTTTCTTCGTTCGTGAAAGGCATTATTAGTTAACATTCAATAATTTACCACTGCGAATTAAGTTCAGGAATACACACTACCCACGAGGAATGCACTGTAGAACGTCCTGAGGTACCACACAATGCATTTGACGATGCAACCACTTGTAACAGACAACGGTGAATGAGACCAAGATTGGAGGGGAGTATTCGCGTTATCAGTGGAAGCACACTGGAACCGACTGCTATGCAGGAGAGCTCGTCACACCTCGAGCCATGGTACTTTCCGATTGCCTTTATTGAATCGGGCAGTGGGAACAGCATACCTGCAGTCAAATGGAACTGGACAGACCGGCAATGGCATACTTTGTAATTTGTCAACTGGGCCATCATGCTGTGTTGTGTACTGCAGCCTACCCAACACGTGGGCTTATGCTTATTCCTACTCATACACAATGGACGTCAAGTTCTACTCACTGCATGTTGTACACTCACAGATGCATGTACTAATATAAAACCATAAACCTCTCACCCGGACATTCAGTACACTGACGTTACATGTGACGGGTGGCATGGTCTGACAATGGCAGCGAACCAGTAAACATTTAGAAATCTTGTCATGAATAAACAGCTGTTCCGCTGGCATTCTTTGTACAGGATCCCATGTACTCTGTCCAGTGTTTGTGTTTTGCTATTTACGTACGTAATTCCTCACTTTGGAACACCAACTTCAGGGGTCCGAATTGTTTTGGTCGCCATTTTGAAACTGGCCAGTGGATTACAAAATCATGTTCGCATGCTTTTCACGTTTTCTCTGACCTTTAAAATGAGGTATTACTCCACCCCCTTTGCCATTTGAAATTTTCGAGTTCTTCCCTAACTTTAGACCTCCTTTTTTGGGTCAACCGGTTTCATCCTTCTTTAGTCCCACAGTCATTATGTGGCATATCGTTGGAAAGCTTGTGTCCTGCACTTTCCAAAACTGTTATTGTGCTGCACTTATCTTAATTGTTAAGCTCAGTATACTCGATTTGGCTCACCTTCCTTTTTTTGCAAAACCATTTTCTACACAGAAAACGGTAGGTGGTACAGACAAATGTTTCATATGAAAATCGTATTTTTTCCCCGCTTTTCCGAATCTGCATTCCAAACATACCCTTCCCATTTGAAAATCACATGAACGGGGCATGTGCTCCCTACTAAAACCACAAAGGGTGGCTTTTGGGCATTGCAAATACTTTCTACAGATTCTTTGGGCCCAACTTAATGTTGCATTCTTTTGTTTCGAATTGATACGATCTCCCGTTCTCGAGAAAAAGGTAGTGTCTGTGTCACTCTGAAACTCCCTGTATATAACATGTGTAGTGTGCGTGCATGTATGTTTGTGTGTTTGTGTGTGTGTGTGTGTGTGTGTGTGTGTGTGTGTGTACATGCCTAAAATTACACTACGAAAATTTTTGATGGGTTCAGATGCTATTTTGTACCCACCAATACAATAAAACAGTGAGATGGAATGAGGTTTTTCTTTACTTACTGAACAGTCATCAAAGATACACCCACATACACATATAGGCTACATGTATAAAATAATTTGCTCTATGAAATCATAGGTTTTACCTAGTAAGGCATGGACGTTTCATTGTGTTTGTGACACTTCATCCAATTTATCAGTTTTTCATTCATCCTCATAGTCATACTTACCTGTAGAGGCACAAAAGCTACATAAAATAACCTAAATAGAAATACGTTTTGGAGTGGGATAAAATACAACCATCTAAAATTAGTTATGTAATAATAGTAATAACATAAAAATTATTATTATTATGTCCTAGCACAATTAAGTAGTGTTTGGCATAATTTCACAGTTCAAACAGCACTATTCATCACTGAGTGGAGTTACATTCTACCTCTCACGTCCAAGCCCAAATAAGATGAGCAGCAACAGTTTATTAAGGAAATCTCCCGAGAAATCAATAGGCCTGGCAACACTCACATGGACTATGTGAAGTCTCCTCACCCACCTCCCTGCCCTTTTTTCACACCCGCGAGCAGGATGCTGTTCTGCACAGGCTTTTTTCCCTGTGGTAGCTATAGGCAAGCACAGTGAGTGTGCAAGCAGTGCCATTCACAGTGGCACAATGTGTTATTGTAAATTTATTACCAAAGAAGGCAAAACGCTGAGTGAATTTTTTGTGAACAAGCAGATTGGTAGTGAAACATTATCTCGCAAAGTATTTACCAGAAATCCAAGTACTTACATGACATAAAAAGTTTGTGATTGGATGTGAACATGTGCAATATGACTCATGAATGGCAGCATAAAAACAGTGATTTATCAAGAGACTTTAAATTTCCTGAATACTCCCTATTCTTTTTTTTTTATAAAGGACCAATTTATGGCCATTTTGACTCTAAATGTACCCTTCTACACCTCTACATCTGAACTTACACTTCCAAGATGGAATATTCGGGATAAACCCCTGCCAAAAAGAAGCCTGATGATAGACCAGTTTAACTCAAGAAAAAAATGTGAAAATGTATTGGACTGTGGTCTCTATAACCCTGATCTCTCATCCTTAACATCCGCACCCCCAGGAGAAACTGATTTTCTTTTCTTTGGGAGGTCAACGCTTTGAAAGCAATGAAGTGGAGTGAATTTCTCTCCCTCCCTTGCTCTCTCTCACTCTGTGTGTGTGTGTGTGTGTGTAACTCCACTATAATAGATCTCCTTCCCAATTGGCATTTGCAATCAAGGTAAACTCCCCCCCCCCCCAGGTCAACTCTGAGTTACACCTGTAAATGGTAATTCTTTGAATATTTTAATGTAACACTCTGGTATAGTTTGACCACAACGAAAAAAAACATCCGTTGAAAGCGTTCGCGCATCTTCCCTGCCGTTGTCGGTCTCGGGGCAGTGTTGCCAGATGAGACTTGAAAAAATCAGGAGACTGTTCCTTGAGAAACCAGAAGATCTGCTACGAAATCCAATGATCTAATAGTAGTGGATAAACAACGTTTTGGGGGGGGGGTGTCATAGGTGTGCGCACTTGGGGGCAAGGGAACGTCCGCAGATTTTTTCCAGCGAGGAGGAAACAATGGTTTCCTTTCCTTTTCTTTTTTATCAGGTGGACTAGACATATTAACCCATAATAGCATTGCTCTCTCAGAAAACACTACTTGAGTTTGAAATTACCACGTTTCTATTATAATAATGGATGTAAATTACTGTGACTGAAATCGACTCATAGGTCTGAAATAATAGGTACTTTTATGTCAACATTCATTTTCCAGAAGGGAAGGGAACGATATAGGTTGTGAATAACCTAGAGTCGCCAAGCAAAGGGTCACAATAAAAGCCCCCTGCTGCAGTGGCGCGTTGTTTAAGGTGTAAATGTCACAGATACTTTTGTAACGATGGTGCTAAACCCAGCACCCTGTGTTTGGCGAAAAGAAACCGAACATCTCCATTTCAGGAGCGGACATGTTTCAAACAAAAGAAAGTAAACCGTCCGAGGGACCCGACCAAAGTCTTTCATCCCTTCCGCATCTTCTGGTGGTAAAATCTAAGAGGGTGCATGGGAAACACCCTCAAGTTTGCCCTTTCTCATCACCGACACAAGGGGTCTGCCATGCCTCTATTTTCTGACAGTAAATCATAGAACGTTGTGTTCACAAATGAAACTAACGTGCTGCCCTTCGTTGTCGGGAATTTTTCACAATCTTTCAAGTCGAATGCTAACAATAACAAATTAATTTGCCTTCTGCTGGTGTTCGGTGTACAGGTATCATTAGGGGTTGGCACGCGTCCTGCACCATAATGAGAAAATGAATTAGGTATGTGAAATATATTGGTGAATTATACAGCATGTCTTTCTCACTAATTGAAGATAACAATGCTTATGCTAGGGTTCACCTATCCTCCCCATCACCTAGAAATAAACACACACACACACACACACACACACACACACATATGTGAGTGTGTATAAAATAATTTGCCCACGCTACGAAGTCAGAGGTTCTACCTAGGCATGGACGTTTCACTGTGTTTGTGTCACTTCATCCATGTCATCACATCTTCATTCATCCTTGTTGTCATACTTACCCGTAGAGGCACAAAAGCGACGTAAAATAACTAAAATAGAAACAGAGTTTGGGGTGGGATAAAATACAGCCATCTAAAAATAGTAATATAGTAAAAGTAATAAAATAATGTCCTAGCACAACTGAGTAGTGTTTGACATAATTTCACAGTTCAAACAGCACTTTTCACGGCTGAGTAGAGTTCCACTCCACCTCTCCCCTCGATGTTCAAGTAAGATGAGCAGGAAACTTGTTTCTAAGCTGGCCGTTTGAGGTTCCATAACAATAGTTTATTAAGGAATTCTCCCGAGAAATCAATAGGCCTGGCAACGCTGACGTTAGCCGCGCTGAATGTTACTTCACCCTGCTCTTTCCCGCACCCGCCGGCGCGATGTGCTTCTGCACAGGTTTTTTTGCTTGTGGTTCCACTATAGACTGATGATGTGTAATTACACTGTCAATATTAATGATTAATATTTATAGATATTATCATTACAACTTTTAATTGTCTTCTCACGTCCTCAAATGGTCAGTAAATACCTATCAGCACCTCCCAACTACACCTGAAGCTTTAACAGGGTGTCTACAATTTTGTAAAATACAAAACTCCTTTATTTTTCCAAGTTTTCCAGATCAAGAACCAAAATTTTCCAGATTAAGTCATTGGGGAAATTCATTGATTGATTTAGCTTATTTTACTTCAGTTTTCTGACACTTTTGTCTAATCACGAAGATGAGGATGAGTGTCAATATGATAAAATTGATGAAAGGACATTCACTTAGAACACCCATGCCTAGGCTGGAATTTGAACTCCCCTGGCATCATAGCATACTCTGCTAACCACTCTGTCACAGAGGTTGGGCATTAAGGCAATTCATAGATGTGTAAGATCACTCTATTTTAGCTAAAGCAACACAAAGTTTTTAGAATAGTCACTTTGTATGTCAAAGTGATAATGACAGGGTTGGCTTATGGTTATCAAACAAGTCTTTTTTTTTTTAGTAATTACGATTGTCACTTACTATATTAGATTTCTACTTCAAAATAGTTCAAAACATGACAGTTTCCTAGACTATTTAACATATAATTTCTACTGTAACTGCTGGAAATACTCAGTATGTCAAACTGAAATAATTTGTAGACAGCAATTTTTAAAATTTTTTTGCCTGTCCATTTTTTGTTCAAAACTTTCTGCACAAGTACAAAATAATTTTGATTTTTCCAGAAACACAGTCAATTTCCCTAACATTTCCATGAAATAGTAAATTATCTGACTTTCTAGGATTTCCAGACTGGTACACACTCTGTTTAATATATGACCAAACAGCATCCAGTGTGTCTTGGAAAAAGCAAACATGTAGTTCTCAAAAGGTTAGCAACCATTAACCTGCCATTACTCGTAGGTGAACATGTACTCACTTTCATTTTCAAATGCTCGTAATTCAAGCTTCGTGGAAGTGTGAGAGCCAAGCTCTCATCTAACGAGTATCTTGTTCAATATGATACCATAATCTGAAATATGAGTCATTGCTAACACTCTTTATTCCAGTTGTGTCGAAGGTGCATGAATGAAGAAACATGGTGCTATCTTGCTAATGACTGTATTTTCGCCTGGTAATTCATTACAATAGATTTTATTTGCTTCTTAAATAAAGTAAGTGAAGCAATAAAATATGTACATATTATTCATAAATAAAATAGACAAATATTGCATAAAATTCCTGATCTGAGTCAAATTTAGCAAACAAAATCATTACAAATACAAAAATACGTGGGGTGAGTGCCACACTCACCCACAAGTAACGGCATGACAGATACGACCACAAGTAGCACCAGGTAAAGTGGTGAGCTCCATGTTGTAGGTATTTATATTTTTAATTTTTCTTGGTGTAACTTCTTAAAGGCTGATAGTTTCAAAACAGATAATAAATTACACCAAATACCAATGTCACAACACATAAATGTATGGAATGTGTGGAGAGGTGATTTTTAAATGTATTTGTTTCCTGCTAGGCAAGCATAAAGTTGAATGCTGGTTATCTGAAAATTCATGGCCCCTCCTAGCAGAGAGCTTGAAAGATGTTGCATTGGACAGACTCATTTACGTCCAGATTTAAATGAAAAATGGAGAATACGCCATACATATACATACACACATTGTCTGGTCTACATGAGAAGGACACTTCTTGTGGGAAAAATATGGTTGAAACCAAAGTATACAATGTACGAGGGTCATTGAAGTCAAACTGGGACAGTAGTACAAGAAAATGAAAGTAAAAAACAAGATATACATATATTTTTTTAAAGAAATGTTAACAATCATAGCATACATACCTGGATAGGTGTTTCACCAGTTTGATGACCCGTACTTCTTGGAACAGTGAGATCTACGTTGTGCTCTGTCAAATCCATTCCAAAATTTGATGAATAATCAGGATTTTCTGTAACAACCTCATTGTATGCGTCAGGATTTTCAGAACAGGAAGCTTCCGTGTGTACAACTCCCTGCCTAATTGGTACCAGATTATCCATTCCTGTAGTTTGTTGTATCGTGTATTTACTTCCAACAACTACAGATTTTGTTTCAAATCCACTGCCATGATTCGGCATTTGTGAATTCATTACTTGTGCAGTATTTGTACCATTGTTCTGTGAAAGCATGAATGGTTCTGATGTACCTTGCGATTGACTGGGAACATTTCTTGGGGACATTGACCCAGAGGGTTCATCAGAAAACTGGCTGAGCATTTGTGTTTCATCCACATTAATTCCCTGATGACAATGTGTATTGAAATGCAGAGGTGAATGAGCTTGATTTTCATTGACATTGATGCCACTTGTAGGTGTAGAATGACTAACTGCTGGAATTGCTGAAGTAGAATAGAAATTAACCGTTTTTGATGGCACTTTCTGGCCTTTGCTTTTCTTCATTGTCTTTCTACGTTTGGGCATCTTTGTTCACAAAAATTGCACCATACAATAACAGAATCTCCAATAGATTTGTGGACTTCTGAGTATCCAACAATGTTTTTGTCCTGTGTCTCTCTCAAGTCAAAATCTCCAAAAATTTTGTCAATTAATCAATATTTTCAAATCACTTTCAATGCCATCATTTCCAGCACAGTAGGAATCTGTAATCAACAAACACAGAACAATATGAGATATAATTGATGAATGTACTTCTAAAATCTATAGCGTAATATAGTTAGCTTAAAAATGAACTGAACCTGGATGTAGCCATAAATTTCTAACAGATAGCTACACCATGAAGACTGTCATATGGTTGCCCAATTGATTCTCTTTTTTGAGAAGAACATGACAATCCACTGCATAAGATGACATCATGCAGTGATGTGTTTCTCAATCCCAGGAGGAAATTGTTTAATTTTGACCAGTGACATGTGGTGACCTCGGCACTTGGGGTAACAACTACCAAATACATAGATTGCAGTGTTGTTGCAATAGAGATAAAAGAATTTAGCTATTTCATGAAAGTTATAATTTAGCACAAAACCTAAATTTTATTTGTCTGTATCCCAAGTGTGCAAAAACCTGAATCATCTATGAAGTTTCACTTCATAAATTATAACTTTATAGATCAGTCCCCACCATCACACTTAAATATAACAGAGATGTGAAGTAAACAAATACAAACTGGAAAGATGTGTTGTAGTTATCATAAATCTATCTTTGGACAAAATTTTCTTTAGAAAGAAGCAATTGTAATTATTTTCGCCATTTTCCTACCAGTGTTTACATTCAAAATATTTTCCAGCAGCCTAACCTCCATTAGAAACTTTCTTGGTTGGGTCTATGTATACAGGCACACACATACGCATGGAGAGGGAGAGGGAGGGAGAGAGAGAGAGAGAGAGAGAGGGGGATTTTAAGAAAGCACTCTTTGGAAACAACAAGTATGTGGAAGAAAGGTCCTAAGTTCATATTCCAAGTATAGTATAAATGTTCATGACTTTCTTTATCACTACCATCAGTTCATTAGCCATTATTTTGTCACACCACAATTAAAGTTCAAAAAGAAAGAAAGTGATGTGAAATGGCAAAGATGTAAATTAGCATAGTGGGAAAACTGATAAAAAGTTTTGTGTAATTTACCCCTTAAAGTACAATGTACCCCCCTATCACATACACAAGGTTGCACATATTATATCTACCAACTTCAAATGACAGCAGAAAGACGGTGAGTGCTTGTAGTAACTTTATATGGTTGTGAAATAAAAATATACACATAGTTATTTAATACAGTGTATATATAATATAGACAATACAGACATCAATGCACCTTGAAAATAATGCACTCTGTTCTCCTTCTGATTGGATGCACTGTTCGAGGTGAGGTCGGAAGGCTTTCATGACACACGGTTCAACTTGTCCTGCGGAGTAGGGCATAGTTCATGGTGACTGATGGCTCAAAACATTATCAGTGGGACTGTCTAACCGACCTCAGAATGCTGTGTGTCTCTGGAACAGGTTCATGGTGATCTTCATTGTTCTGCTGCAGTGCCCAGTGCCTCTTTGGGATAAGGCTTCCACAACTGCAATCCACGTATGCACTGGCCAAGGTTCTGTGGTATACTAATTGCCTGACTTCAACCTCTCAATGGATGTAGGTATACCACACATGTGCACATGCATTCTGGCAGGATTGCCAACTCATATTGGTAGATACAATATGTGCCACCTTGTATGTATTTCAGATTGTTGGGCTTATCAAAATGTATTGATCAGCTCTCTTACTTGCGGGCAAGAGATAAGTGCATTTGAAGATTATACTACTAAAATGAAAAAAAAAGGTTTTTTCTAGATATTATTGTAATTACATTCGTTACTGGAGAAAAAGGAACTGTTTCCAGTAATTTGTCCACACACAAATTACTTACCTTCTCATTTCATTAATAATAAGACTTGAAGCCATATGCTGTTGTACATAAATATAATGTGCAAAATTTGTGGTGTAAATATTGAATTACTCCCCCAAGCTTCTTGGAGGAAATAAAAGGGAATCAGGGGAAACCCATTCTGTATCACTCTATATAAGTGATAGACTTTGCTACCTAAAAGGATGGGCTTTCAACCATTGCACAGGCTGGAGTGTTTGAGGCAAGGATGAGGTAGAGTAAACACAGAAGTCTTCCCATTCCCCTTCCGCAGTAGCCTCTATCTGAAACTGGTCAGCCAGTCGAAAAGCCCACTAGAGTAGCTCCTTCCAGCCTGTCTGGTGATTGTACTAAGGGGTGAGAAACAAATGAAAAAAAGTGTTGCATATGAACTGTGGCTTGAAGAAGACAATAAATATTGTGATTTTAAAGTAATTAGATGCATAAGTTCACTGATCTATCACTGCTACATTTACTATTCCTCAGTGCACATCACTGATATTGACACTTTGTTGCCTAATTCTACTGATGATTCCAGTTCCTTTACAGATGATAGTAAAGAGGGCATTGACCATCACATGATAATATGTTTTCTTCAAGTCAACTAAGTAAACAATAAAATAATTTGTAGCTTGTCATACTAGTGTGTTTGTAATTTCTAGAACGAACCTCCTGAGGGCAAAATACTTGATACAAACTTATTTACGGTGTCAAATAGACTGCTTTTTAATCTGAAGTTCATCAAATGTATTTGTAAATGAACAAATTATGGCTTGTTTGATGTAAAAAAAAAGCTTAATGTTGTAATCATTATTAAAGTTATTAAGGGAATGTGGCTTATCATATTGTTGTTGCACAACTTTCAGTTGGTTTATTATATGAAGGCGAAGACATGACAAGCCACAAAATCATGTGTATTTACTTAGAAAAAGAGTTAAATTTTACTAAATAACACTTAAAACACACTTTTGTTTGAGTCAGCGAAGAGATAATATATCTTTTATAAAATTATGATACACGACAAACATTAAACATAAAAATTATCAAATGTTTCAAAAGTAACTTTACTGCTTGGTGCCTTTGTCATTTAGTTGCCAGCCACTTGCTGCTCGATTATCTGTCTGTACCATATAACTTTGCAGCATTTATCCCTATTATCTCAGAAAAAAACACATCAGTTTTCTACTCCAAGGTCAAATATATTTGATAATTTCTGGTGTCAACGCTGCAAGAAAATGTGTGTAAGAGCATGTTGAGCACTGCAGAGGTAGCAGAATTTGGTCTGTATCAGGCAATGGATGCATCCGAGGGACTGAGAGGCTAGGGAGTGATCACCAGTAAAATCAAAGTTTGTTTGCATGCTTCAGCTCTATCATCTCATTTTACGGTTGATTTCCATCTTCCGCAAACAAATGTACTGGTGTTACAAGTTGTGCTATTGTGAAGCATTTTTAATGTGTAACAAGATTTTTGTGAATCTTTTACCATTTTTTGATGATAGATTAAAAATTAATGTTTTATTAATTGCTGAAATACATCTTGCAGAACTGTGGAATTTAGAAATATATCTGCAGATGAAAGGGAATCAGTTCAAATTGAAAATTATTTTGAACTTACAATCTCAAATTATACTATCGATTAATACCAAAACCATTTCAGAATGAACAGAGTGACAATGGAGATAAGCAACTTCATTACATACTGAAGTGGAAATTACTGAAAACTATGAAAATTAAAGCTCAAATAGATACTGAGCTGGATTTTTCACCTTACAGTGATGAAACATTGACACTTAGTTACCAAAGAACCATGTTCAATGTTTGTCACCATTTTTACCTAGCTTTCAGCTGATATCCACAGTATAGTGGTTATCACAGTATGCTATGATGCCAGGGGTTCCGAGATTTGAATCCCAGTCTGCACATGGCGTTATTTCTGAGTGTCCCTTCATCAATATTATCACTTATCCTGATCTTTGCAATTCGCCAAAGGTGGCAGAAAATGAAGTAAAATTAACAATATCAATAAATCAATTAGCTACCTATCTTTCAACAAGTTTTTGACTCTGATATTAAAAAAAAAGAAAAGAAACACATTATTGCATGGAAATCACATTCTTGTGTGATAACTTATGTTATGATTATTTAGAATGTTTGCATTAGGGAATATTTATAATGTAATTTAAAAGCCAGTTATATTGTGTGTCTCCTCCACTACCATGCAAAGATACATGATAATCAGTAATCAAAATGTGGGGGATGCAATCTTGTTACTTTATGCTACTAGTGTGTTGAGTTATCATACTCTATGTTAGGCCAAGTGCACAGTTTGTAAGAGACTACACTACAACAAAATTGTTGAACATATTTACTCCCACTATACCACCTGCAATTACAAACTTCTACTTTCTATATCCTTTTTTATTATGTTACCTATATCAAGAGACTCATTGATGACTTAGAAGTAATGTCATAGTCTTGCAATCAAAGAGTTCTGGGATTGATCAGTAGTTGGGATTCAACTTTAAACTGTATGTCTATGTAGCCTGTCTTTGCATAAAGAGGGCTTAAAACACAAATTCAAACATTAGCATATGGTAACTGTTGAAGCCAGTAAACATCTAATTTTTGGCACATTTGATATTTCAGTTTTGGAAATCACTAAAATGTGTAACACTTTTCTGGACAAGCATCAAATACTTGTCATGAGAAAATAGTGTTGATGTGCATACATAGATACACATAGTTGCTACTATTTTTGATAAATAACATTTTATTTTAAATGAAATAACATATACAAATAAAGAGTCACCAATTTGTTGTGACAATGTAAATTGTATACAGAAATTGATGGGATATCGTGAATTTGGTATTCTTCTTCTCTACCATATTTCACAGAAGCTCGAAACAACCATTTTCGATTGGTGAGCTTTCATTACCACAATGGTATCGAACCCAGGATCCCTTGATTGTAAGACAATGGTATAACCACAATGCTATCGGGGAGGCCCTTCTCACCCTTTCGAACATGATCATTTATTCATACACCCCATTTGATTTACTAAATGTATGCACCACTAGAGTATCTGTTTCTTGCGTTTTTTATATTGGCAGTCTTGTGCAATTATTACATGTTACTAAACTGTATTAAAAGTTCTGAATGTTATGATTATCTAATCAAAGAAAAGGCTTGTGAGTTATTCACTGCATAATCGGTGCTTCAGATAATGAAACCAATGATAGTAACACAGAACCTTCAGACACATAAGATAAAATCTTTTGTAAGTCCATACTTTGCAACATTGAGTAAATTTTCTCAAGTACAGTATTTCGACTATGCTGCAAATCAATAACAAACATGTGTTAACTTTTCCTCTTTTCAGACCAGAAAAATGTTCACTAAACTGACATGAAGAGTTCTTGGGTTACCAGCCAGGTTAAATTGGCATTAGCTTTCAATGTTTCGAGCATATACATTTAAGTGCATACATCATCAGGGAATGATGGATGCACTCAAAACGTTGGAAGCTAATGCCGGCTTAACCTGGCTGGTAACCTGAGAACACTTGTTCGAATCACGTCACCAGGAAAGCTACAATTCCTGTCATGAAGAAATGATGTGTGTCAATTTGGACTATCGAATTTTAATATATATTCACGAATATTCCATGCATCCTAATCTTGCACCAAAGGCAGTTCACCTAGTAATAAATTATTTTTAAGTATCGATATTACCAGCAAATCTTGTTAAAAATAATCTTCACATAATAGTCACACCCCATTTTTTTAAAAAATATATTTAAAAAAAAGCATAAAATCACTGACGATTATGTGGTGAAATACAGTATATTTATTCATATACAGCACGGAAAGATAACTATACATATGCAGGAACATATGCTCAGTAGCTGCGCTGGTGTTTAACATGCACCAACTTCAGAGCCACTGGCTCACTTCCAGTTGACTCAGCCTTGTATTATGCATCTTTCATTGTGGTGTTGATTTTTTATATATATATTTCATGGCATTTCTCAAGGATAGAACTCGTCCTATATCCATAGCATAACCAATCAGAAGTGACCTCTTGGTCACGAGTGAAGATGTAATGGTAGCCGTGTGAGATGTAAACAATGTATCACTTCACATTTTTAAAAGCCGATAACTATTGAACCGAGAGGAATAACGTTTCGTATAAAACGTTATAAGGTATAAAACAATAGCACTGCTTAAATACATACTTTACAATGTTTACTGTACACATATGGAAGAATGTTTGATTTGTTTCAATTGTAAACACCGTATACTCAGCATAGATGGTGTAACTCAACATGCCTTTCATGCTGTATATGTTATATACATTGTAAAAGCAAACACTAACTGAAAAGTTACATGAAATGCTTTCGTCTAAAGCCGGCTTAAGTCAGAACTTAATAATAAAGAATGGGAAATTAATTTAAAAGCAAGTTGCATGTACTTATTTTTCAATTCATATTATCTCATATTATAAAAGGATTATCAAAAGTATTGGGTGTGGAGAGTGGCAAAGCTGTTGCCTCTCAGCAATTCTGTTTTGGAACAGGTGGTGCCTTTATTCCTGAGATGAAATCAGTGTATGTTTGTAGTGGAAAGTTGGAGCATGCAGTGACATGTGAGTGCATTGACTACAATCTTAGAGCATTGACTACATGTTCTACAATGCCTCAAGAGAGGTTTTGAGATGGCATCTGCTATTTTCTAAAAAAGACACGGGATTCACTGAACTTAACAAAAAAAGCATTTAGCAAAGAAATATGCCTTCAGACCACACACACATGAAGTAGATGGAAGAAACAGTTTGCATCTAAGATGACAGTAACCGAATGGCTGTTCGCAAACAAATAATCATAAAGGAGTACACAGAAGGGAAAAACCGGTCTCCAGAAAACATGCAGCCAGTAACCACTAAGATTCTGCAGCATGTGTAAACACATATAATTACAAATCGAACCATATAAATAATGACAATGCACCATGATAACTTTGGAATTAAACATTCGGAATTTGGGCCTTTGAATTAGCAAAAACATTCCATCATTAAAGATGGTTTCATGGGGAATAAATTACTGTTCGAATTACAGAGTAATTCGAATTATCAAAGCTCAAATTAAAGAGAGTCCACTCTAATAGTATATTACTTTCCAACCTTGTTTGCACTACAAATTCTTGTATAGTCGCTTTCTACCTTGTGTTTTGACTATCAATCTACATAACGAACCTCTGTCTTCAACCCGAAAACATATAGAGATTGGACGGAACAAGAAAAATTCAGAATTTATCAAGGACACCCTACTATTAACATCATAATTTTCTAAACAAAAAACTGATAAAATTATACACTTCCTTACAAAAATATAACATCTCTAATCCCCAGGTCGGTGGCATTCAAAATTTTCTTCTCCTAGAGAAAAAATGCATTTCAAATTAGTTCACGATCATGCATATCTATACTAATTCTATTCTAAGAAATATATTTGGAACATACTACACTTCGATTGTCACTATTAGTTTGAACAGTAGGCATACAAAAATTAATAAAGAAATAGAAACAAACTGAACTCAACAAACTCCCAACTTAGTATTTTTGATGGTCTCCAATGTTACCATGGCAACGATATATCGATAAGCGTTTTTGAAGGTGTTTTAGTTTTGATCGCATCTGAATAAATAAACACAAAGCATATTTTACAGAGTCTCCTTCATATTAACAAAACACATAGTGGCACAATATTTATTAACTTAAATGTCTTAAAAAAGCCTCCCAATGGCACAGTGGTAGCATCGTCGCCTTGTAATCAATAGGTCCCGGGTTCGATACCCGGTGGAGGCACAAAGTTGTTTGGATCACATTTTAAACTGTAGGTCCAGTCCCGATTAGCCTTTCTGTGCATAAAGAGGACTTAAAACTCTAAAGTAATCAATAAAATGTCTTAAAAACTTCATGAAATAATTTTGCCGATAATTGCATCATTATGTTCCTGACGGAAGTGACGTGACAACATCTCAGTATAATATATAATCTGTGATTATGACCTTTTGAAGTATTTACATGAAGAATCTAGAAGAACCCGGTTACCCTGCACCGATGTATTGCCTCCAGTAAAAAATAACGGAATCTTGGTCAGCTTAGTGCAAGGACCAATTGAGGATGGTAGGTCATGCGTTAGTAGGCACTCTCATGGTTTCATGCATATACACTCTTCCGATTGGTAATAGTTTTTATTGTTAGATTATGTACTGGCTATGTCCGCACACCTGCACATTTAGAAAAATTTGGTATTGCACAACAAACAAATTGTACCTGTGGCAATGATACCCCAGATTCCCAACACCTATTTGAATGTCCACAGTGCTTAACTCAATGGAATACATTATACCACGGTTTGATTCATAAAGAAAAAAAATGCTTTGCCTATTTCACTTACTTCCCTTTCAACCGATTTAACTTCATCCATTATTTGTATACTGTATGGATGCGCATGAAAATGTCGCTTTGTCATAATAAACGACCATCTGTGATATGAACTAATATCAGTGTTTTTTTTTTCAACAGTGTGTAGTTCCTCAGATGTTTTGTTTCATCTCGAAGAAACTATATACACAGGACCACTGGCCAAAGTCAACAGTCATTTGTATGTGTTGACAGGGAATGAAAAGGAACAGCCCAGGAATCGAACCTGGACCGTCAATGGTGAGATCCAAAGACCCAGTACTCAATGCACAATGTTTGAAAATTTTAATATGAAAAAAAATGTTTCTCATTCAAAGCTTTACATGTAGGTATTTTGTTTCATTTTCAACACAAACATACTGAATCTATTCATGCATACTGAGGCTCTGTCAGTTGTTGTAGGCTCAAGTTCCAATTATTTAACTCAGATTTCATCATGTGCGCAGGGAATTTTTACATGTTTCGTTTTCTATTAATGTCTGTTAATGTATACTTCGGAGTTTTAGCGATTACTTACTGCTTGCTTCCTTTAGAAAAGTTTTGCCTTTCCATATGTGACTCTTTTTCCTGCCATCAGACATTTCTTTGCTCTCATCTTGGATACAGACTACTGCTGCCATCTAGGTCATGTGTGCAAAAGGGGTTTTCTTAATCGGTGTAAATTATTGTGCAGTGAACTATTGTGTAGTTTCTATTACATTGTGAAAATGTTTGAAGATTTCAGAGATATGTGGAATAGAGACAGACTGTGTGAAACTTTTAAAAGTGAGCAAACAGCATTGCAGTTGTGTGTGCATAACGCTTTCCTACCCACATATTGTGCATGCCCCTAAATGCTTTGGTACTTAGGTTATGCAGGTCAGGGTTATGTCTGTCTCTTAGCATTCAAATAACAACCCAAAATACTTTGATACTTAGGTTAGGCAGGTCAGGGTTATGTCTCTCAGCATTGAAAAATGCTTTGTAGGTTGTCAGGTTTAGGGCTCTTACTTAACATTCAAACAAATGCTTTCCTGGTTAGGCAGGTCAGTTTTAAGGCATTACAATATTTTCCATAAATGTTTTCAGCATCCCATCAAATTGGTGTTGGTCTCAAGCATGACACCCCTTCGAGCCTCACATGGACATCCACAGCAAGTAAATATGACAGTAGTCTGTGGAATGCCTTGGAAATAGGAAGCGGTACCTTTTGAGAATGTACCTTTTACATTCCCTTTTAGACAATAAATAGGACTTTTCAGAACTACCAACTACCTTCATTAAGCTATAAGCTTCAAAATGACTTTCACAACCATTTCTACTATTCTGCGATACTTTTTCTTTCTTCTATAAATGAAGAATACTTTGTCAGTGGTGGGAAATGCAGGTACTTTTTACATATTTTTTTGTCACTGATAAATTCTACTTTTCGTAATTCCAAATAGTGTTAATTACTTTCAGCAAGGTTGAAATTTACTGTAGAAATCACTTCAATAATTCTGTGATACTTTTCCTTTCTCCTCTGAAACCTAAAAGTATTAAACATGTGGAGCCACCAGTGTCAGACGTATAAATTTTGAAAAGTTGTCCTGATGAAATTTTGTAGAGTTTTGAGTCTTGAGCTTGGGATTTTGTGTCTAAGTTGGAGTCTATCAGTGTTCTTTCTGTGCAGAATTTTAAATATTGTGCACGCAACATGTCATATTAAGCCATTCACCAGGATTTGAATGTGAGACCCCCAGATTACATTACCTGAATTTTTGGCTAAACCAATTGTTATCATGGGTAGGTCAGGTCAGTTAGCTTTAGTGTCAGAGATTTTTTTAAGTCCATTTGATATTGAGATGTGCTAATCAAGACTGGGCATAGAGTTGAAAGGACCAAAGTTTTGATTGTTTAATTCCAAACTTGGGGGTTTCATGCTTGATTGATTGATTGATTGAGTTGGTTTTTTGAGTCCACTTTATGCACGGTAAGGCTAATTGGGACTGGACCTACAGTTTAAAGTGGGATCCGAACCACTATGTGCCTCCACCGGGTATCGAACGGTTTCATGCTTGAGACCAGATATTGCATGATGAGGTGTTGGAAGCATTTATGGAAATTTATGCTAAGAGCTCTCAACCTGGCCCATCTAACCTAACAAGGGAAGAATTTTGGGATATTTTATTAATGCTAAGAGCATCAAAACTGACCGGCTTAATCTAAGAATGTTAGGGATAAACTATCTCTATGCACTCCATGTTCGTGAAGTAGATGACAGCAAGATGTCAGTAAATGAATGGCAACCAATCAGCAAGGAGACACACAGGAGTGTATGAAAGGAAGAAATCGTTCTTCAGGAAACATGCAGTAAGTAATCACTAAGCCTCCGAAGAATACATTAACAGACATATATAAATAGAAACCAAACCATGTAGAAAGTGCTGTGCACGATGATTTGATCGGAATCAAGCAATCAGACTTTGGACCTTTTGTTTGTGTGCATCCATTCTTTTACTGTCCATCTTGGGCATGGACTGATGCAGCCACTTACTTCACATACACATGGTGCAAAGGATATTATGTTCCTAAATGTGTAACTAACTGTGTGGAAGAAGGATGAAAAGAATAATCACATCTTCTGGAATGGAATGTGACTCTTGAGAAAAAGAGAAGGAAGAAGCATGTAAGTTAGATGATGGCTGTGAGACTTTCTGAAACAAGTGTGTGTGTGGCAGTGGAAGTTGATTCTTTTAAGGTTTAAGGCAATTTTTGCTAATTAAGATTTCATCCTTGCTTGCATGATCAACTTGATGAAGATGTTATGTTAAGAAGCCATGTTGTAGTGAAAAAGTGATTTAAGTTCTTGCCACAGTTTCCAAAGAAGCAATAAATCTGGATAAAAGGTAGTGAAAGTGCAGTGTTTTTTTCAGAAAGCAAGGTAAAAGGATTCAAATGATAGCTAGTGGGTTTTGTAAGTATTTTTTAAAACCATTCTATCCTTTTGTTTGTAGGTGATTACTTCCTGGAGCACCGTACAGATGTACCGCTGTATATTTTCTTATAAAGATTTTCTTTTGTAAATTAAAAAAAGGCAAGGAACAGGTAAAATTAAAATTATCAAGTGTTTCTGAATTTTATGGAATGAAAATAGGAAAAGATAACGTTTCTTATCTTTAGCAGTTTATTAATGGCTCTGTTACTTGAGCAAAAGCAAGCTCTTCATATTAAAAAATGTTTTTTCTTTTAGGATACACAGGTCACATTAAGGGCTCATAACATTAGTAAAATATCCCTACATGTTTTTGTTGATACGTTAGCTGGAACAGGTTTAGGGCTCCTAGCATTAAAAATAACATCCATCCATATATGTTTCCAACACCTGTTCACGTATTATGCAACACTTGATGGGGAGCCATGCTTCATACTAGATAGCAGTGCATGGTGTGGAGAAAATTTTTGGGGTGTTCACATCCAGCCCAAATCAACACCCAAAAATGTACTCCCTTTCACTACAAACACAAAGAGAAATCAATTATTGATCACTATGACAGAGGAGAAAAGATGAACGTGAATGACTGACGAATCCGGCAGGAAAAAAACAGTTTTTAGTTAAGAATCGAAGCAAAGAATGCTGGTTTTGCAGTACCTTATATGCACTGTATTAGTATTGGCTTAAATTTACTGTGAACAGACACAATATTTAAATCCAACTTGCCACTGTTAACAATCATAATGTATATATACCAGTGCCCAAATTACCAGAAGGTTGGATAGGCTGCAGCCCACGGTGAAGAATAGAATAGAAAAATCTCTTTAGTCATGCTTATGCTGCTCTCTTGCAAAGACTGCTGTGGGCTTAAAACATACAAAGGTATGGATCTTTTGTTTACAAAAAGCATTTTAAAAATAAGAAATGGTAAACTCGCAGATTAATTAACAAAAAACACAGAATTCTATTAAGGACAATTGTTTGTAATAATTATTTTGGAGTATTAAGAATTTGACAAAGGAACAATTAACAAATATTCAAGAGGCTACTTTCAATCTAATCGAAACCAAGAAAAGTTATGTGCTCTTTCCCTATTTTATATTGGAAGTAATCTAATGAACACAATTGAATATAATAGGATAATTAAATTATTTGCTGAATCGAAAATGAGGAAAAATTAGCCCATGAGAAATTTGCTAGCCTGCCACGCCCTTCTCAAATCTAGGCCTAATAACCAGTAAACATTGTAGCAACTTCTGGAGTGTTCTTACTTTACGTGGCTTGCTATATTATCTTTACGTTTAAGCAAACCGTTTTACATATAAGTTTGGGTAAAAAAAATCTGGTCATTTTGGTGAAAACACTAATTAAATAACACACAAGGTTAGCAGCTGCAGAGAGAGTTGGCCTCTCAGAACTTTCGCAAAATCCATTGCATAGAGGAATACATAGGTAAAAACATTAAATACCTTAAGAATTGTTGTTATAGTAGTACAAAGGGTGCTTGCATGATTTCCTGCTGGTTTTTTCTACCTCAATACTACAGAGTTGAGACCGTCATGCGAAAAAACTAAACGAAACTAGAAATAAAGTACTCACCAGTAGAAGAAAAAAATCGTTCTGGAACTCTCCACACCACTAACCCTCAAACGCCGATGCTGATTTTCCTCGTGCTAGCGCTCAAGGCCAAGTGTGCTTGCACCGGGAAGTTTAAAAGTACGCAAGGTTTCTAAAAAAAATATACATATATATCGGTAACTGTCAATGTAAGAGTTACAAATTTCAGCTCGTTTTTACCAGTACTGATTAGGCTATAAGTCTATGGTCAGAAAAAATAAAAACAATTTTCATTTAACAAATAGCAGAAGAAAGATGAAGCAAAAAAAATGTTTATTAAGGAAATGTGACGTTCGTCGAACCCTCACATAGGCAAAGCCGAGATTTGAGGGTTCAAAACTTTACCTGCATATTGCCTGGTATGCGTTTCTTTCTCGTGGCAAGAATTGCGTACTTGCTGATGATACTTTCGGAGGACTTTTTTTTCCTAATTTACCTTGTTTATTTCCGATTGTTCATAGGACGGTAATAAGTGAGTCTGACGTTGTTGTGTTGAGCTCTCTGTTTCTCGCGAATTACGGTAGGAAGAATCACGTTCTAGTGTTATCCGGATAATTTCTCGTGTTTCGGAAGTTGTCCGATGCCCGATGTAAGTAATTCGATTCCATGGTTGTGAATAGTTGTACTAAAAATTGATAAAAAAAAACTGTGCTTAGTGGAGTACACAGACTGTGTTTGTTTTGATTCAAAAGAACTGTTCTTCTGAATCACTGGACTCATATATTAATATACATCGATTCGTTAGGTACATCTGTGGTTAGTCAGCCTTCCATTGGTGATCGAAAGTGGCTAAAAACTAAATAAAATCTCATATCGTACTGTACATTGGGGAACTGGGTACTTGTATACTCGTGTACGTTGTGTAATTCGGCAAATTTCACCGGTTCGAGACTGCGGGGAAATCGTGCTGTATAAAGGACGACCAACTGTAACTTTACTTAATTCCTTCCGGAGACAACAGGAGAGGTACAATGGTGGTGTACAATTTGACAAGTGTCGTGTGCAACGATAATATCAGAGAGAGAGAGAGTACTTACTTCAGTTAGCGATTGCTACCACTACAGTTTTAAGCATTCCGATTGGCTGACGTAACGTCATTAGTGAGACTAGGGCTGCGTCCGAATCGGTAGCAGATGTCACCTAGAGCAGTGTTCCGCAACCGGTGTGCCGCGGCACACTAGTGTGCCGTCACAAGGTGAAAGGTGTGACGCGAACTTTTACCTACTATTGTAATATTGTAAGAAATTAATTGTCGATTTTAAGTAAGAAGATGCTTGTTTATTCTTGCTAATAAGTGTTATATTTTCATAGAAATTAAATGTAATTTATTTACTCAATATTGTTATAGTTTGCTCATCTTATATGTATTCTTGCCTGTAATATTGAGCCGGTTTGATGGGTTACAGGCGGGAAGCTTTGTGTTCACCGCAAAGAAAGTCCCTAAGATTTTTAGCAAGCCTTTTAGCGGCCCGCACCAATCATACAATACAGCTATTCAAGCGAGTTCTTTGTTTGTAACACTGTATCTTTTGTGTACGGCTGGCTGTTTTGTGCCTGTTTGTCAGCGCTTCTTAAACTTTATTGCTCTTTTCCTCCGCCGAAGGACCCACACATTGTCAGACAACAATTACAGTATTTCAGTTCAGTTCTATCACAGCTGTGCTCTGCAGTAGTGCGAATATTAGATTGCTACACCAATCTTACTATTTTTTTTTTTTTCGATATGGATAAGTTCCTTGTACGGAGTGGTCCGTCCTCGAGTGCAAGTAGTGAAACCATCGAGCCCGAAAAAAAGAAACAGAAAGTAGTTTACCGGCAATATAGTGATAACTATTTATCTTACGGTTTTTTTTGGTGTGGTGACAAAACATGCCCAATCCCTGAGTGTGTTGTGTGTGGTGAAAAACTCAGTAATGCTGCTATGGTTCCGAGTAAATTAAAACGACATTTGTCAACAAAACATTCCTCTCTGTTAAGTAAAGATGTGAATTATTTTCGTCGGTTGTTGGAACAAAATAAAAAACAAGTGACGCTTATGACTACGTCGGTACGTGTTTCGCAAAAAGTACAGGAAGCTAGCTATAAGGTAGCCGAACTTATCGTAAAGGCCAAAAAACCACACACAATAGCAGAAACGTTGTTAATGCCCGCGTGTAAAGAAATGTTAAAAATAGTCCTGGGTTCAGAAGCTGCTACTGAAATTTCAAAATTTCCTCTCTCTGCTGACACAATCAGCCGCCGAGTTAGTGACATGTCCAGTGACATCGAAGACATTATAAAGGAGAAAATAAAGAGCAGTCGAAAGTTCTCACTTCAGATCGACGAGTCCACCGATATTGGCGGTCTTTCCTACATAAGGTATGTCGATGGGATGTAATTGCAAGTATTTTTTTTTTACAAAGAACTACCCGAGCGAGCAACCGGTGAAGAAATGTTTCGTACGACTAATGAATATGTGGTCCGTAATGAATTAACGTGGGAGGACTGCGTTAGTGTTTGTACAGACGGAGCCGCTTCAATGGGCCCGTTCCGAAAGTCGCACGAGTTTAACGCGTTAAACGAGTTATGGCAACTGGCGGTTCCATAAGTGCTTCCGTGCGTTTCGTGAGGTTCATTATGCTGTCCCAAAAGTCGCATTCCGTGCGTCTCGTGCAAGAACGAGATTCACCAAACGCACAAGCCAGGAGGTTGGTTTGTTCAGTGAGAATCGTCTGCTACCTGCAGACAACGCGGGTGCATGATGGCTTCAAACTGCACTAGTTCGGGAATTGTATTATAATTTTAACAGAGAGCGTTATGAAGCAACCTACACAAGATGAGTGTGCCTCAACTATTCTTACAATGTGATTAAAATGAGTAACAGTATCCGCAGTAGAGTTTATTTCTGTCAGAAGGAAATGCCTTCCGCTGGACGCCATGCGGAAAAATTTTATAAACAAAGCGCTGCGCCTGCGCTTTCTTCTAGAGCGTCCCATAAGTCTGTAAAATAACTGGTTTCACCAGGTTCACGAGCCCGGTTACTTTCGTTCGATTCGTTCGTTTCGTTAAGACTTTCGGAACGCACCCTATGAAAGGCCAAGTGAAAGGATTCGTGGGTAAAGTACGCGAAGTAAATCCTAACTTCCGAACCGACCATTGTATCATTCACCGCGAAGCCATTGTTGCTAGTCTTTGCCATCTCCTCTGAAAATTGTGATGGACGAAGTAGTAAAAGTCGTGAACTTCATCAAATCGCGGCTCCTAAATATGCGGATTTTTAACTTTTTGTGTCAAGAAATGGGATCAAAGCACACTACACTTCTGCTACATACAGAAGTACGATGGTTATCTCGAGGTAAAGTGTTAACGCGAATGTTTGAACTTAAAGAGGAGGTACTTTCATTTTTGACTATTGAGGGGCATGAGTATGCAGATTTATTTGCAGATGATGAATGGATATCTAAGTTGGCATATCTTTCCGATATTTTCGTACACTTGAATGAACTAAACAGAAAAATGCAAGGTAGAAACGAAAATCTTCTGACTAGTATGGATAAGATTCAAGGATTTATTAATAAGTTGAACTTGTGGATACAGACAATTGAAAATGGATAGTGTGAGATGTTCCAAACTGTATGCCCCCTTGCTGAGGATAACAAGGTGTTGATGGACTTAATTAAAGAACATTTAGTACTCTTGCAGCAGACGTTCAAAAAATATTTTGGAGAGAGCGTTGAAGATTTTGACTGGGTTCGTGATCCATTCAGTATGGATTCGAAATATCTTCCGAAAAATTTACGCTTACAAGAGGAACTGGCAGATTTGAAAGCAGACAGAATATTCAAATTAAAATTTTTCGAAGTGCCTTTGGATACATTTTGGTTGTCAATAAGCAGTGAATACCCCGCTATCTCCGAGATGGCAGTTAATGTGTTATTACCATTTTCAACTACTTATTTGTGTGAAATGGGCTTCTCGACGTTGACTGCAATTAAAACATCAAAGAGAGAGAGACTCAAATCCATCGATGAAGAAATGAGGCTTGCTTTGTCAACGATTCCGCCACGAATCAGCCGTCTGTGTGTAGCTAAGCAGGCTCAAGTATCACACTGAAGGTATGAGTAGAGTTATTTACTTTAAAATTTGTATTAGAAATGTGTATTTTCTACAGTGAATTAAAGTTAATACATTTTTAATAAATGCATAAGTCTATTCATGTTTTATAATAATAATAATAATAACAACAACAATGATAATAATAATAACAACAACAACAATGATAATAATAATAATAATAACAACAACAAAAATGATAATAATAATAATTGATTACATAAAGACGTAATATTTCGTAATTATATTAAGATTCATATGATTTTGAGGGGACAGACATTTTGGTGTGCCGTGTTGAGTCTAGGTCCGTCTGGGGTGTGCCTTGAGTAAAAAAAGGTTGCGGAACACTGACCTAGAGCACCGTTCCATCCGGGGACTCAGCCTACCTCCGTTGTCCGAATTGACGGCAGACGTGGAGTCGGAGGGGAGACGTGAAAGGTGCGACAGATGCACGATTCAACTCGTCGTAACCCTGCGCTTGGCGGCCATATTGCAGCTTTCTCTTTGCGGAGACAACGTTTACTGAATAGACAATGATTCTTGGACATTTTCTCGATAGCACTGAATGTAGAAAAATTGTAAAAGAAGATATCACATGCCACATTTTTAATATGAGTAGTAAATAGGTGGAAATCATTGTAATGTGTGGTTGGCGTCTGCCTTCTGATCAGGGTTGCCATGTTTAAAACAAAACTGTTTAAACAACCTGTTTTAAACGTTTTAAACATGTTTTTTTCAGGCTTGTTTAAAACACATTTTGATACTTGATGTTTGATGGTTTGTGGTTATTTGCGTGTTTTGTAACTATGCCTTTTCATTCAATACGTATCGTTACAACATTCTTCCCAACACAAAAACTGTAAAAAAAAAAAATAACCTCTAAATTAACATTCATAAGCATAGCTGCCAATGGAGGGTCCCTCTCTTCCTGTCGTACATGTTTGCGCGCATGAGTTGCTTCACCCGCGACATTTACGGAGAGGCAGAGTTAGCTATCTAGCCATATACACATCATTGGTTCTAAAATGTAGTTGTTTTCGTACTTTGCTTTCCTCAAGCTCCGATAATGACTTTGTCTTAGAAACAGGAGTTTGAAACACCTAAATCCCTTGCCTTCAGGACTGTTTGATACCGACAACGTGGTTTTTAGCATTCATCGTCTGATACGGATCTGACTAGGGGTGTGTGGGATCCCGAAAAGTCGGGACCAGGATCGTAAAATGAATTTCCCGTCTCGACCCTGACTTTGAGAAATTACTTCCCGACTTTTAGGGATCCGAGCAGTCGGGAAATACCGTATGGTCATTTTAAAAAGTCATAAATTCTCGACGTTTTCTGCATTGTAACTGTCTGGAACTTATCAGAAATTGTTAGTTTTTATTCCAGAAATGCAAAAACAATCACTTAGGTGAAAACGACGTGTTGAATTCGAGATTTGCGGAGCTTGGGTAAATTTCGAACATTCCACGTCCTGAAAATTTCCTGAATTTGTCGGGATGTTGCGAATCATTCCCGTCCCGAACGTCAGGATTTAAAAAGATTCCCGTCTCGACGAAACAAATTCTGTCTCGCACACCCCTAGATCTGACTGAACTACATGGACCACAAACATTACAAGGATCGACTGTTCCAGATTTTTGCTCCAGAGAATCATTTCACAATTCCACGAATTCACTCCCGGATGATAATACAGACCGTAAACCAGATGACCGAATCTACATCTAGTGTTTCTAACAAGAGGCCCTGTTATAGTGGAGACTTATCTGGTGAGGCTAGTGATTGCATGACCTTGTAGTTGGTGGTGGGGCATAGCTACTGGTAGGGTCTCCCATGCTGGACAGGCTAGTGGTAAAGAGTCAGACTAAGAAGAAACCTACTGGTTAACGGCTCCAATGACGGAAGAAGATGAATGTACATCTCAACGGCAAAGGAGGTGGAAGAACCAGGAACCAGGAAGAGTAACACCTCTTTAGAAAACATTGATCCAGCCAGTGGCGTCTCGTCCCTTGGGGCTTCCGGGGCTTAGCCCCTAAAGAAAAATGGACGTATTCACGTAATTATCAATCACCATAACGCATAACTATCACACAGTCTTTTAAAAGGCGAGGGGGCCTCTCCGATGGCGCAGTGGTAGCGTTGTCGCCTTGTAATCAAGGGGTCCCGGGTTGGATACCCGGTGGAGGCACATAGTGGTTCGGATTCCACTTGAAACTGTAGGTCCAGTCCCGATTAGCCTTACTGTGCACAAAGTGGACTTAAGACACCAACTCAACCCAACTCTAAAAACATTTAAAAGGCGATTTTTACCCACGTAAATTCATCGTCTCTTGCAATGGATACGACAGCGCTCCTAGCGGCATTGACATCAATTATCGTTTTCCGGGTCACGTCGCAAAGGAAGGCGTGGCCTACACCCACCTACGCTACAGTGAAGGTCACGTGCTAGCAGAGAGAGGAGGGGAGAGTGCAATGGATTTGAGTGCTGATTCGGGGCTAGTTCGGTTGCGTCGCTTTCCATCTCGCGTGTTGTACTGTAGTGTTTTGGTGGCTTTCATTCGCTATGTTTGAGTGAGTTTGGCAGGGTTGATGTTCGAACACAAATTGATGAAGGACATAGGCTGTCAATTACAAGACACAATGAATTTGTCCGGAAAAATAAGCATATATTAAATAGAATTATCGATTGCTTAAAATTCTGTGGTCGACATGAACTTGCTCTACGAGGACATAATGAAAGAGAACAATCTTTAAACAAAGGAATCTTCCCAGATTTATTATCCCTTCATAGAAGAGGGAAAACTAAAGGGAAGTTCGTGTTCTTTATTGTAGTGAAGAGTTGAAAAACATAAACTCTATCAGTAGATTGCATTCATTTTTTATTTAAAATTATTTAGAGGGTACCTTTTCAGAAACAGTAAAAATGACATTCATAGTTTTAATAACTCCAGTGGCAACAGCTGAATCTGAACGATGTTTCAGCACATTGAAGCGTATTAAAATCTGCTTAAGAAATGCAATGGGACAAGACAGACCAAATGCCTTGGCACTTGCTTACAATAGAGATAGAATACATTTCAAACATAGAGGGCTTCAACGAAAAAGTAATAACAAAATTTGCTGAGCAGAAGAACAGGAGTCAACGTTCGTAGAAAGGTATGTTTCACAACAATACCTGTTTCTTTTGTAATCATGTGAATTGTCATTATATTTTAAATTCTTTTAAAAAAATAAGTCCAGTTTTGTAGTTTAGAAGAAGATAAATACCCGTTTTTTTGTAATTCATGTAATTTGTCATTACATTTTAAATTCTTTCAAAAAAGTAAGTCCAGTTTTGTAGTCTAGAAGAAAAAAATACCTATTTTTTGTAATTCATGTGAATTGTCATTATATTTTAAATTCTTTAAAAAATAAGCCCCGGCCAAATTTGAGGCCACGAGACGCCACTGGATCCAGCTGACACCGTCTGGTAGTACCTTGTAAGGGCACCTTGGCAGGATTACGGTGAAGACCTCAACGGCAACTACGAAGGAGAAGAAGACCTTCGGAACGGCATAGCTGGCGGAAGAGGCACTCATTCTCATCGAGTATGAGAGAAAGCAACTATCTTGTGGAAAGGAGAAATCCTTAAAGACTAGGGGAAAGTACTCCAACAGAAAATTAGCCTGCTTCGAGGCTTAGGTGGCACCAAGATCGGGTGCTGTGGGCCAATAACCCGCACACTTTAAATTACTCTATTAAAGAAACATCAACAAGAGGAAGCCGAACTGATTCTAAGACGACGATATTTGGCCTGAAAAGGATTACGAGAATTGGAATATGGACTGTAAAAACCCTGTGGGAGAGTGGAAAACTACGGCAGGCAGTGGCCTACATAAAGAGCTATGGTCTGAGCATCCTAGATATAAGTGAAGTGAGATGGTCAGAGTTTGGAGAGGTAAATACCCATGATGGAGTTACATTCGTATATTCTGAAAGACCTGAGGGTGAAGGGTGAGGTGATGGTGTGGGTATATTAATGGAGAAGGAAGCAAAAAGGAGCCTTATTCAATGGTATGCAGTGTGTGCGAGGAGAATTGTGGCACATTTCAAACCCAATATCAGAAACATCTTTATGATACAGTGTTATGCACCCACAGAAGCAGCAGAGCCTGAAGGTAAACAAGAGTTTTATAAGCAGCTCAATGACACAATAAAGAAGCAAAAAAGGAAGGATATCGTAATAATTGTAGGTTATTTTAAAATTTAAACGCAAAGGTTGGGCAGGACAACGAAGGCCTTGAGCATGTCATGGGTGAACGTGGCTTAGGAGAGCGAAATGAGAATGGACAACTTCTTGTGAACTTCTGTGCTAGCCATGACTTAGTTATTGGTGGTACTTTATTTCCTCAGAAGAAATGTCATAAGGTAACGTGGGTGTCACCATACCTTGAACAGAAAATCAGATAGACCACATGGCAATTGGAGAGGTGGCGACGTTCGCTATAGGATGTAAGAAACAAGAGAGGTGCAGACATTGGGAGTGATTATCATTTGGTAGCCCCATCTAGTGGTTGCATGACTTTGTAGTTGGTGGTGGGGCTTGCGTGCTCTAATGATTTGTCAGGCTATACCGGCGGTAGCATTGCTACTGGTAGGGTTACCCATGCCGGGAAGGCTGGCAAGGAAGAGCCAGACTAAGAAGCAACCTAACGGCTCCAGCCAACGGAAGAAGAGGAATTGCCATCTCAACGGCGGAGGAGGCGGAAAACCAAAATACCTCTTTAAAAAAAACTTGGTCCATCTGGCTCCGGATGGTACCACCTTGTAAGACCTCAACGGCTGATACAGCTGTGAAGGAGTCCTTTGGTATGGCGCAGAAAGCAAGAGAGGAAACCCCCCCCCCCCTTCTGGGGTTAAATAAAAAGGGAACCACTGCCTTGAGGTGAAGAGGGATCTTCCAAGGCTAAGGGAGACAACCCTGACAGAAAACAGCATGCTTGGATGCTTCAGGTGGCAGCCCCACCACCAAGCTCGCGTGCTGTAAGCCAATAACCTGCATCTTAAATTGCTTTATTAAATATACTAAAGTGAAACGCAACCGGACGGATGATTTGACGACAACCTTTGATGTAAAAACAAAAACGAATATAGGATGTTTGAATATCAGAACTCTGAAAGAAAGCTCAAAACTAAAACAAGTGGAAAGAGAATTGAAAAAAAAATAAACTAGAAATTCTTCGGTTGAGTGAAGTGATATGGATAGATTTTGGTGAAATAACAACACAAGAAGAAGATACAATTTTGTATTCAGGACAAATAGGAGATAATGCAGAACATAGGAATGACGTAGCGATACTCCTAAACTGACTGGCAAAGAAGCGCCTAATAGAATGGAATCCCATCTCCGACAGTATTATTACAGATAGAAATATGACAATAATACAATGTTATGCTCCCACAGAGATTACAGAAATTGAGAGGAGAGATGAATTTTACCAACAATTCGTCCCTACCGAGACAAAGAGGCGTATCTCAGTTTTCTTGATTTTTCAGTGGAGCAGTGTAAAGTTTGTGATCATACATTATCATTGATTGTACTTTTGTTTTCAGGGATATTGAAATGCGTCGAAGCATACAGCTAGCTAGAGGGCTGTGCTTTTTGGTGAGTGTGTTTGAATTTTTGCAAAACAGTAATAATGGCTTTCTTGGCCGTTGGAAACAGAGACGTCCATTTGTCTTGTGAGAAAAACATGTTCCAGAGGAGATATTTTGAGTTACGCCACAGATACGGCTTTTTGTTTCGTAACTGGAGATCACACAAAGTATGCCATGAAGTGGGGAATAATTGAGTTACGCCCAAAGTAGTCACAGCATTTTGATTATGAAGAGTACAGAAAGTCTTCCTTTGTATGATAATTCGCGGAAGTTTAGTAATTAAGAGCCCGTATCACCGCTGATGACGATACCTAAAAAATAGGTTCTAACGTCGACCTTCTGTGCTCGAACAGTCAAGTGTGTGGCATTTAAATTTTACTGAGTTAAAGATCAAATATGAAGTTAGTTATGTCGCGCAGCCTTTTTTTAAATATATTATTTATTACGTAGTTTTCCTGATCTCAATTTCGTAAAAATTCACTTGCTCGCCAATTGTATGTAATAACTTAAATCAACATTTTAAAGCGCAAGAAAGCTTCAACTGTTCTTCTACAGCAAAGAAATGAAACTGATCTTACATAATTTTCTTTAGAATGTCTGTAGTTTTTCGACGTACAGAGCAATGTATGTAAATTTTAACTTCGACTTTTCTAAGCTGGTCGCGCTAGCCGTTTCCTCCTCTGTACCGCTCGCACTCAACCCCGCCCCCCTCCACACTCCTCCGCCGTCCCTTTTTTCTTTCACAATCGGCCAGTCTTCCAAGAAAACCGCATGCTGAGAGCTAGGAAAAGAAAAAAGAATGCAGGGAAAGGTTTTGGGGGAGAATCAATGGTTTGGGCGATGCTTGTAAACAGTTCTTCACTACGCTATATCCTAATACTACATCACGATGGGGTTGTAGTGCAATGACAAGAGTGAAGGACGGGGGATTTCCTCAGTATATTGTTCAGAAATGGGAAGGGCTGGTTGCACAGGCTCAAGTACACCTTTACAAAAGGTTTGCCTGGAAAAGAAAAATTGTGCCAAATTATAACTTTTTTTTTGTGAGAACACGAAAGTCCATTACCAAGGGATTTTTTTTAGGGGGAAGGTGACTTTACTCAAAGTTTTTAGGTAAATATTGTGTAAATTCTATCTGGTGGTGGATTATCAACCAGCCACGCAAATGAATGACTTTTTAGCTGTCGATCATAAATAAGTTCAATGAACGTTCATTGTCAGTTTGAGATATTTCTGAGGGTCAATGGTAAAAAATACTTGATGATCTGTTATGGAAATAGTGCTATTTTTAAACATTTTGAACGTCCGTTCAACTTAATTTCGAATTTGGCTCCTTTCATGATTTGTAAGTAGGGAGATAAAATATATTAATACTTTACTGCGTTATTTTATCACCAATTACATATGTATATATATATATATATATATATATATATATATATATATATATATATATATATATATATATATTACAGTCAGACCCAAAGAAGTCACAACATAAGATAGTTCTGTGTCATCATATACAAAAATACTTTTAGGCATAGGTCTTATGTAAAATAAAATACATTAATTATATGTTTTTTTTTCCTTTTCCAAAGACATTATTTAGTGGAATAATATGACGGACTTACTATTGATAATGACCATGCAAAACACACCATAAAAATTTCATTCACTTTCAACTTTCTGGGGCCGGCCACCGTGGGGAAGTGGTTAGCACATCGCGCTACGACGCCAGGGGTCCCGGGTTCGAATTCCGGCTTGGCCGCGGATGTTTGTGAGTGTCCATTCATCAATTTAATCATATCATCACTTATTCCCTTCTTCGCAAATTGGCCAAAAGTGGCACAAAAAGCGAAGTAAAATAAAGCAAATCAATCAACTTTCTGGATATAAGACAAATAACACTATTTCTGTATAAGGAATTTTAGGCGTGCTCAGATCCTCCGATTATGGGGAGCAAGGGCCTTGATAAAAGTTTAGCTGACGAAATAAAGCCTTCATTCCATCTCACTGTTTTTATTACATTGATGGGAACAAAACAGGGTCGTGTGTGTCCCGACGCACCTAAAATCACTTTATTAGATGAATTTCAACTTCAGTGGCACCATTGTTCTCTGCTGGCGCTTTATTTTCCATCTCTGCCGTTCAAAGACTATTGTACATATAAACGTGGTTTAGTACCGCAAATTCAAAAGAACTACACATAATTTATTCATGTGCAATATATGGGCAATTTATTCTGCAGACACATACAGATAATACAACTAAAGAATAAAATATGTGGAGGTGTTAATAAGAAATTTGCTAGTGGAGAGTCCAATTACATAGGAAGTAATACACTACCCTTTCCTTACGTAGTTACTTGGAACTTTCGTAGGTTTGAAAATAGTATTTACTTTTATTTCTATAAAAGCATAATGTTGTTTAAGAACGGATATTAGATTACTCTGCACTAAATTTCTAAGTGAGGCTATTAAGGGGCAACTTCTCCCTTCCCCCCATTTACTCACCGTATGCAAAGAGTGTGAATACTTTTTTGCTGAAATGGGAAAATGAACCACAGCAAGAAACTAATAAAATACGTCTGTTTTTATGAACAGCTGCAGAATTATCTACAAACCTGTTGAAATTCACAGTTTTGCTAGCTTGTACTCATTGGACGAAATACATACAGCCAGGGACGGAGCTACAAGGAGGTTAGGGGGGATGAAACCCCAACAACATATCTAAGCTCCCTGTAGCCCCCAGATTTTTATAGTACGGTAGACCCCTTTCGATCGAAAATTAAAGAAGTAGAAGCTATCTTACGTAATATTTTCCATTATAAAACTTCCCTTAGGGCAAGGCCATTGCAATGTTCAAGTACATTTCCTGATTTTATAAGATCGCAAGATTATTACAACGTGTTGTACGTAAAATCGTGGTTGGAGGTGGCAGCTGCAGATCTGCATGGATCAACAACGGACATTGATTATTTAATACGTACTAAGTAATTGTTAAATCACAAGTCTCCAAACTTGCCAAAAAAAATTTACAGATACTCTGTTGCCTATCTGGTAGGTGGGTGTGTTCAGTGGCTGTGGAATTGCTGTTTGGTTGTTGTAGGGTCAAACGATGATAATACGATGCCTACGAAGCTAAATGATAACAATTATTATCCTATGTAAATCATGTCACTATTTTTGGAACGAGTGTTAAAAATTAATTTTTATAAGTTGGAGGATGTTGAAGTAAAGGAAAGCAAGACTAGCAGAATCTACTAGTAGCAGGACAAAAGGATACTCAAGACGGAATTAGTTTTCACGTCCATCTTGCATTATTTCTTCCAGACGGTCAGGATCACTTGCAGGGGGTTACAGAGGGACAATTGTCCCCTCGACTTTAAATTTTATACAAATAAAAATACATTTCGTAAAATTTTCTTTCTCGCTTCGCTTGGGGTACCTGCTTTTCTTGCAGTCTTGCCAACTTCCGAGCCGTAGCTAGGAAGTAGCGGGAGTTGGCCCTGGGCGCCGAACATTCTGATTGAGAAAAATTGTAAAAGAGAATGCCATGCCGTCCCATGAAATTTTTTGCGCCCTATTAAATCAATACTCTTTTCAACTTTCAAAAATTTGGATCGAAAAACTCATAAATGATGTGTCGGACAAATCATAATCCCCCGTCCAAATTGGTAATTGTTTATTCCTAACAGGTCTACCATTTTCTTGTTCTACATGTTGAGATACATTACTATCTACATTCGAACATTCAACGTTTCTGAATTTGTTACTTCTGGAGTTATTTCTGATAATTTACTGACATTACTATCAATACATAAAGTATCACATGATTTTTCCTTTGAATTCTGTTTACCAATCTATAACATTTTGACTGTCATTGTTTTTAACTTGTGATTCATTAAATGGTATCTGCACAGTCAGGGGTAAAATTACATCGGAAGACATGTCAGTGTTGACATCTGTCCTATCGACACATGATCCTGCAACATTTTCCAGGAATATAAAACTTCTTGCTTTAATAACCTTACCAGGATTTGAAGCATCAGCTAATCTATAACCTTTTGTAAAGTCACAGTATCCAACCATAATGTATGGTTTTTACTTGCTATCCATCTTCTTTAATCGAAAATCACTCTACATGAGCCGTGACTTCACAAACTCGCTTGTAAGTTTCTTCTGAGTTCCTTCAAGACCCATTACCAAAGGATTAAACTCTTCAGGCAATCCAATCAACATAATTTCGGCGATTTCGTCATCATCGATGCTGCATCCCACGTCTGCTAACTCTTGTTGCAAGAGATGATTTCACCCAGGTAGTACAAGTCCATTGAAGTAAAGTCTTCATAACGCACTCTGGCCAGTCTTCTTTAATTGCTAAGCGCCTACTTATACCTTGATTTTCGTAAGCTGCCTTTGCATTTCTAACATGTGGGTAGCAAGTAGAATACACGTACAAACAAATATTGGCATACACTTGCTGGTCTCGATCTGGATTCACTGGAATAGTAGCTTCGATGCAGTCCCATAAACCACAATCGATCAGAGTTAATTTCATTAAGAACTTCCACGTGGCATAATTCTTAACACCTTCCAGTTTCTCGATGTTCGGCTGTCCACCACTATTTTATCACGATTAGAGTAGTCATTGTTTTTACAGTGTATGTAGTTTGATTGAATATTTTTGTCACCGTACTTTTTGTACACGAAAAATTACACAGCACAAATTTCGATTCAAAGCTTCACAAGTACTACATGTGATCATCATGAGTACATCACAAAATTACGATAAAAGTTTTCAAGATGAAACAAACTCCAAAGTACATTGCAGCGGACTTAATAAGTCGCCTGATCTGGGATCATAACTTGTTAAATTTTAAGCCATTATTAAACCTGATACTGCATAATGATTAACACGCCGAACTGAACTGGAAATAAGAAGTTTTATTTCTGTCTTCTTTGAAGCCACAGAACAAAATGAACCAAGATATTGAGTCGCTTCACAGAATATATAACACATATGAAAAAGTTGCGTGAACATATTTGAGTATGACAATCTTTTGAAACAAAACATTTTAAACACTGACACACCCTTTATATGCAACAGACCTCCCTTGTTAGAATATATTCTACGTGAGTAATCTCTCTCTCTCTTTTTCTCTATCTCTCTCTCTCTCCAAACACACCCTATACCAGCCTATACAGTGGGACTCTGTAACTTTGTAAGTGGATAATGTTTCGAAGCTCATACATATTCTTTCAACACCACTGAATTAAAACACCAATCCAGTTTTAGTGTTGCCCACGGGACGAGACGGGACAGGCTTTTAAAAATTCGAGACGAGACGAGATTGATCATGTTTCCCGAGACAAACGAATATTTTCGAGACGAGACAGCATTTCACAGCATTTCCACGAGACGAGACAGGCCAAAGTCTCGTCTCGTGGGCAACACTAGCCAGTTGGAAGGTGGCATTTTTTTTTGTTAGAAATATTTTTCGGTTTCAGCATACGTTCTCAAGTAGCATTAGTGAACAAATATCGTCACTAGAATACAGAAAAATCTATATTGATTTCATTCTTTTAATCAGTTCCAAAACTAAAATTAATTATCATTAATGAGCCTCGGAAATATTGTGTTTATTACCATCGCCTCGTATTCAATAGATTTTCTGGTGTGAGTGTGAAATCTTACTTTACCCTAGTCACATCCAGGGACTGCGAACCGAATTTGAACTCGAACTGAAACATGCTCCAGTTCGACTTATAGTTCGCACTCGAACCTGAACTGAAATGTTTCGCTATATTCCGGTGCACCATAGCCCTCCTTGTACTTTCAGTTTCAGTTCAGTTCCGGAATGAAACCTCACTGTGAACACTTTCGGTTCGCACCCGAACCTGAACTGAAATGTTTCGCTATATTCCGGTGCACCATCACCCTCCGTGTACTTTCAGTTTCAGTTCAGTTCCGGAATGAAACTTCATTGTGAACACTTTTAGTTCGCACCCGAACCTGAACTGAAATGTTTTGCTACATTCTGGTGCACCATAACCCTCCGTGTACTTTCAGCTTCAGTTCAGTTCCGGAATGAAACTTCATTGTGAACACTTTCGGTTCGCACCCGAACCTGAACTGAAATGTTTTGCTACATTCTGGTGTACCATAACCCTCCGTGTACTATCAGTTTCAGTTCAGTTCCGGAATGAAACTTCATTGTGAACACTTTTGGTTCGCACCCGAACCTGAACTGAAATGTTTCGCTACATTCTGGTGCACCATAACCCTCCTTGTACTTTCAGTTTAAGTTTGTTTTGGAATAAAACTTCGTAGTGAACAATTTTGTATTTTGGGGGCTGCCAGATCCGAATATTTGGAAATAGATAAGATCCGAAATGCCATTAAGGCAGTGTTTCTCAATTTTTTTTGCCTGAGAGTCCCCCTTGACATAATTGAATATTTCTGTGTACCCCCTGAATTCTCAATATTATATATACCTAAAAATTGTATGAAATAAGTGTGAAAAATGACACCAAACACGAACTCGTTGCTTCCAATACGCTACATAATAATATGGATACGTAGTTTTTACTTCTGAGTGGCAATATGTTTGTAATTCGTATATCTTGGTCGTGTTTGGTGTCATTTTTCATATTTTATAGCCCAGATTTCGATTATAACAAAATTAATGTAATATTGTTACAACATAAAAAATAACAATGTTGATTCAAATAGTCAGTAGGTGACTCACTAATCACTACGTCCGTCCGGTCCAGTTCCTGTTGCGTCACCACCTGTAGGAAGGGAACAGGAAGTATGTATTTTCCAACAGTGCCTTACATCGCATTGCATTCCCGATCCCAACCAATCACGTGGCCTCCTACCCGACTGCCATGCCATCAAACTGTTTAAATCCAGGTACTATAAATAACCCTGTTCATACAAGATATTAGTCAAATCCACATTGGAATCGTGTTTTTCACCACAGCTGCAGCGCAATTCAAGAAACAGTTCTCATATCGGCATTGTCCAAGAGTGGTGGTCATTGGGTCTGCGGTCACGAAATAAGTTTGATCGACACACTGTCGGCTTAAACCACAATACATTTTCTTTCAATGGGTAACTGGGGAAGGCAAGTGCAATGCGCATTTTCCCCACTTTTCATTGTAGTTACTCTTGGGAGGGCGCATTTTTCCCACTTTTATTGCGAAAGCGCATTTTTCCCGACACCGGTGGTTTTGGCTGCACCAGCCACCCAGGTAAGCGTGGAGCGGTTGTTCTCAAGTGTGAAGTTTGTAATGTCAGATTTGAGGTACAACCTTTCCTCTCCAACACTTGATGATCTCATGGTCTTGCGGACGAATGCTTTATTCCAAAAGCGTTCTGATCAGCACTTGCCAGCCTTAAACCAAGATGAAAATTCTTTCAGTTCCTTTATTAGCTCCAATAGTGTTTACGAGTTCGTCGAGGAGGAAGGTGAATAGTCATTGCCTTTCATGCTCACATGTTTGCTGTCGTTTTTCATAATTCTCGTTTGGAAAGACATTTAAAAGATTAACATTGTAAGATTTATGTATGACCTAATTTCCTTTTTTATTCAAAATTTAAATAATAGATGTTAAAGTGCAAATACTATGTTACATACGAGGAGGAGGAACTCGTACTACAAAATTATGACATGTATCATTTACAATCAACCAAAGTTTGTGAAGCATATTTTCAAGTGCTTTTTATATAATCCATGGTTATTTGTAGGTGTGAAAATATCCATCGAGGATAGATGCTTATTGCGTTTTTCATAAATTAACAGTTCATACACTATTTTATTTTAATTTTCTATTTTCAGGAATTCAGAAAACCAAACAAAATTATGTACTTACATACAAAAGAGTAAATGCCATTTTCCATGAATTGGAAAATTTGCTGCCATAGGAAAATCTAATGTGTATTAATCTTATTGATGTAGTTTTGCGCGAAAATGGACACACTTATGAAGCTAGCCACAGCTCACATAGAATTGTATCTGTTTTATTAACTACAATTTGGTTGCTGTACTGTGATGACATACGCTACTTTCATAAATGTATTTGTTTAACTACAATTTGGTTATTGTACTGTGATGTCATACGCTACTTTCAGAAATGTATGTTTGATTAACTGCAATTTGGTTACTGTAATGAAGATACGTAACTTTTTCCACAGTTAATTTTCATCCCATTGTTTGATGCCATTTTGAACTGAATCAACTGAGGTAAAAGTGACGCAGCGGATTCATATAAACTTTTCGTTTTAATTTCACAGATAATTACAAAAAAGTACAATTGTCAGTACAATGTGAGATACAGTTCTTAAATGAAGAAAATGTAAAAGTTACTCAGTATTTTTCTCGATCTCAAACATAGCAAAACACGCCCAGATCCTTAACATTTGGGTCTGGAAACGGTTTAAGTTCGAGAACTGAAACTGAACTGAAAACTTTCATTCCGGGCCAAACTGGAAGTGAAAGTTCAGACCATCCAATTACAGTTCGGGTAGATATACTCCGGTTTCGTTCCAATTTTAGTTCGAGAACTAAAAATGAACAGAAGGGTTTCATTCCGGGCCGAACTAGAAGTACAACCTCAGATCATTCTAGTTACGGTTCGGATAGATATGCTCCGGTTTCATTCCAGTTTCAGTTCGAGAACTGAAAGTGAACCGAAAGGTTTCATTCTGGGCCGAACTGGAACTAGAACCCCAGAACATTTCAGTTACGGTTCGGATAGATATATTCCGGTTTCATTCCAGTTTCAGTTCAAGAACTGAAAGTGAACCGAAAGGTTTCATTCTGGGCCGAACTGAAACTAGAACCCCAGATCATTTCAGTTACGGTTCGGACATATATATTCCGGTTCCATTCCAGTTTCAGTTCGAGAACTGAAAATGAACAGAAAGGTTTCATTCCGTGCCGAACTGGACGTAAAACATCAGATCATTCCAGTTCTGGTTCGGACATACACTGGCTGACAAAAAAAGTTAAGCACCCAGAAGGAGTGGTTGGACGTGAATGAAACTATATGCTGAAAGTCCATGTACCTTTATTGAACTGATTACAATATAGGATGCAAGAGTCAAGGCCGTTGGCAGTTACAGGTGGAATGGTGGCGCCAGGTCAGTAGGGTGTCGCACCCCCTCTGGCCGCAATGCATGCACTTATGCGGTTCGGAATAGTGTCAAACAGCCTTTGGATCCTCTCCTGAGGCACGTTCGTCCACAGGTGTTGCAGCTGTCCCTCCAGATCCCACAGGTTGACACTAGGACGGAGTCCCCGTCCAATGTCATCCCACACATGTTCAATGATGGAGAGGTCCGGGGATCGTACTGGCCATGGGAGGACCTCAACATGCTCTAGGCAGTCCATAGACACATGGGCTGTGTGTGGGCGTGCATTATCTTGTTGGAACACTGTCCCAGGGTGCTGTGCCATAAGGGGTAGGACGTGTGGACGCAGAATGTCTGTGACGTATCGCTGTGCCGTCAAAGTCTGCCGAAGCACTATTAGAGGTGACCTGAATGCATATCCAATGGCTCCCCATACCATGATGCCAGGGGTCACACCTGTGTGTCTCTCCACAATGTTGGCAGGATGTGCCCTCTGCTCTCGACGCCGCCACTCCCGCACACGATGGTCATCGAAGGTCATGGAGAAGCGGGACTCATCACTGAACATGATGCGATGCCATTCGTCCTCTGTCCATGCCTCCCGAGCACAGCACCACACCAACCGCAGGTGTCGGTGTTGTGGTGTCAACGGCAACCGGCGCATGGGGCGGTAGGACCCGAATCCGGCGGATGCGAGTTGTCGAGACACTGTGAGGGAACTCACAGGATGTTGTAGAGTGTCCAGTACATGTTCTCGGATGACGGGTGCCGAAGTTGTGGGATCCCGCACTGCTTGGAGCGCCATACGACGGTCTTCCCTCGGGGTGGTGTTTCTTGGTCGACCTGAACCTGCACGACGTGCATGGGGGCCCTCATGTACCCATTGATTCCAACATCGGGCCACTGTGACATCTGAATGGCCCACATGCCTGGCAATTGCCCGATACGACCAACCTGCCTCATGCAGTCCCACAATGCGGCCTCTGTCAAATGCTGCCAATTGCTGGATCGGCTGTCTAACGCGTCTGCGAGGTATCGCTGGTGCTTCGTTTTCCTCTCTGAACTTCGTGCTGCACTGTCTGATTCACAGCAGGTGACTGGTCCCACCTTATCAGCAACAGGAGGTGACGTCACAAATGCCTTCTGGTGGGCGTTCTACACATTACAGATCCTTGTACATCTAATCATTTACTCACACATCAATGGTTTGCATGTATACCGAAATGGGGTAATCTTCGACCACTCCTTCTGGGTGCTTCACTTTTTTTGTCAGCCAGTGTATATACTCCGGTTTCATTCCAGTTTCAGTTCGAGAACTGAAAGTGAACCGCAATGTTTCATTCCGAGCCGAACTGAAACTAAAACTGAAAGTAGGTTTCAACTACAGTCCCTGGTCACAACAGCTGTTCTGATCGTAACAACTTGAACTTTTTTGTCATAATACAAACTTAAGTCAGCAACTATTAAAAAAAAATGATGTCCTATATTTAAAAAAATGTCTTCTATAAAGCTTATTTTGAAGTTAAGTGACTAGTAAAACGGAAGTGTGGTTCGACCCCCGTAAAATGTTGAGATACCCCCCCCCCCCTGCATCTTTTTAGCGGACACAAAGACACACAGCCGGCCCCTGTGGCGGAGTGGTTAAACATCGCGCTACGACGCCAGGGGTCCTGGGTTTGAATCCTGGCCTGGGCATAGATATTTGTGAGTGTCCATTCATCAATTGAGAACTAAAAGTGGTAAACGTTGTAAGCCAAAGTGTTCGGAAATCGCATCGTTCAGCACATCAGCCCGTACGAACGTTCACACTAGTGTCTCTTTACACGCCCTTTGAACTACTTAGCCACTTTTCAAGTTTACCACATTATCAAGCATGGCACATTTCACAGTTTAAAGTGGAAAACGGTGTTTGAATTCTTGTGGCACTTACAGCGTTTACCAATTTTAGTCTTCAATTTCATCATATCATCACTCATCCCCATCTTCGCAAATTAGCCAAAAGTGGCACAAAAAGCGAAGTAAAATAGAAGAAATGAAATCACAAAGACACACAAAACAGAGAAAATTGACATACGTGAAAATTGAGAAAATGTGAATAACGGGTGATACTACTGCCTAGAGGTTTCCTTAAAAAAAATAACGTTAGGGTGCCTGACTACTATGCGAGAGACCCGGGCTCGATTCTCGGTGGGGGAGAATCGGAATATTTTTCACCTGTTGAAGCGGCTTCGGCGCCCACCCAGCGTCGTATAAAGTGGGTACCTTGAGGAAACTCTCGGGGGTAATGGTGGCCAGGGGCGTGGTGCTGAACACACACCCCCGCCTTCGGCCGTGATGAAGAAAGTGCGGGGCCCTAACTCACCCCCCCCCCATACGCCTTCATGGCGTGGCGCAAAGCACAGGAGAGCATTTTATTTTGTAATAAATATAAATAAGTCTTTACAAAATAATTTATTGCAATTAATGAGCGATTTGTGTAATTTGGTTGCAAGAAAATTTTCAACAGAAAGTAACTGTAAAAGTAACTTACAGTTACTTTTGAAGTACAGGTAACTGAGTTACTCTTTAAAATGAGTAACTGTAACTGTTACTTTTTTTAAGTAGGTAACTGTAACTGTAACTAGATACCTTTTTAAAAGTAACTTTCCGAACACTGATTATTTCATATTTATTGAGATGAAAAGATTTGTATTGCTTGTATTTGATTACTCTGTAGATTAATCATGACAATGAGGATTAATGGTGATAAGATGAAAGAGATTATAAAAACAAATTGGGATAAGGCAAATACATATGCACAGGTCTGGCGAGATCATTATTAGATCACTCAACACTAAACTGAGGCCACGGCAAAGATTTTATAACAGACAGTAAAAGTAAATTTTGCAGAAAAAATAATTCGTCGTTTGAATTTAGTGGCTATGAAAGAGGAAATGCTCAATCGCTTTACCATAAAACCCGATGAGCACTCATCTTACCGAGACATGTCAAAATTCATCAGAATTGGCTTTCAAATTATCTTTCCGGCGAAGATAGAACATCAGGTAGTCCCATACTACCTGCTTTCTACAAAGTGGGTCGGTCCCCCCTAATCGTTGTTCACAATAGCGCGGTCTCGGCCGAGGAAAGAGCAGGGTAATTATCTCCGTTCGTTTCTTCCAGTTCGTATGAAAAATAAACCCAAAATTAAATGTCAATTGGACTGTCCGATTCAAATTCATCCTCGTTGGTACAGAATGTTTCGTTTCGTTTCGTGAGATTTTACAGTATCAGACAGACCAATATGATCTATCAAAAATGACGAAATGCCACGTTTTCCTGTTGCCCATGGCCGTAGCCAGGAAAATTTTTCGGTTGTGGGGGTTTCACTCATAATTGTTCCCATGGGCGTCGCATGAAATTTGAATACCAGAAATAATTATTAAATAATAATAATTAAATAATTTATTCCAAACGTATTATTATTATTATTGCTGTCCTTATATCCTTCAACAAAGAAAAAGCTCTAAACGTAAGAGAGAAATTTTAGTCATAAAATTTATGTTCTTTCACCATTCACATAAAACTTAATTTTTGGAATTTTGAAAACTTTGGAAACCGGTTATTCTTTGGATTAAATGGTGAAACATAACCTGGTGCCTCTATTGTAACCTCAATTTTTCGATCTATCGTCGTTTTCCTTTGGTTATTCTGTTCTAATACTAACTAACTGGACTTTATTTCCATTATTAACAATAAAACTAACAAACGTTATGCTATTTTGTAACTTGCAATAAACGCTGACAATTCGGGGGAGGGGGATTCTATGGACCAGTTCGATCCCACTTTCCGACGCTCATATTGTTCCTATACTTAGCAAACAGCATTAAATAGAACCACTATGCACTATACAACCATGTGTTTTATGTTTATAAAAAATATACACTAAAAACTTAACGTTTTCAACCTCTGACAGGGTGTTCTTCAGATAAAGATTCACAATAAATTGAAAGAGAAACGTTACGATTTTAGTGTATATTTTTTTATACAATAAATTTGCCTTGGTCAGCATTTGAATGTTTTATTAACATGGAAACAAGGCTTAACAGTGCTACCATTGCCAATTTTGGCACAATCACAAGGAAATTTTCAGTCTGATCCAGGAACAGCACTGGAAATAGGACATCAGAAGTGAAAATGAAGGGGTTGCAGGTGAGCTGCAAGAATTAAACCCGTTTCCCTCAAATTTCAGAATTCAAAATGTTTGAAAATTCTAGCTCGATCATTTCAGCATTGTCTCCCTGTTTTATTTTTGTGAAACTGCGAATAAATTGTTGAAAATGTGTTACAGATTTTGGTTTCTGAAATTTCATTAAGCCAACATGCCAGAAGTTTCGGGGGGGGGGGGGGGTTGAACTCTAAAAACCCTCTCTCTAAATACGGCCATGCTGTTGCCATATCCGTGAAAAGTCTAAAAAATTAAATGATGGATGGTAGTTTTGCAAGTAGATGAAGAGGGCTTTGTCTGCCCGTCCTCTCCAGTTGAGTGGATTCCAGGACTCCTTCATTACAAGGCAAAGAGGCTACCATTACGTTATCAAGAAGTCCCCTTTAATGAAAACACCTGTAGCAATGAAGTTGCCACGCCACCTATATTTTCTTATTTTCTATGGTGTTTTACCTTTTTTAAAACATTCATTTCAACCTTGATCTAAATTTCATTTCCTCTCTGATATCATTTTTATTGGTTAACATTATTTCAATTTAATTTATTTATTTTTCAACTGTGAAACTTTTTGTAAAAAACTGAAAATAAATTACATTGTTCACTAGGGTGTTCCCAATATTTCTGTGTTACTTTTGTGCATAAAAAACATAATGCAATGTAAATAGGAGGCAAAATGCACTGAGGCACCATATTTTAATGCGTGTAACTCGAGACACTTATGCCAGTGACAGTGTACAATTGACTGGTAATGATGGTAATTATTGTAATTATTATAATTAATAAATAATTGCATCTCTATAAACAAAAAAGCACCAACGAAAAGTTATTATGTTTTTTTGAGAATTCTAGTGAATGGTAAATTGTGTATTTGACACACATGCAATGATTGGTTTCATTTCAATTAATGATGGTAATTTTTGTAATTATTATAATAAATAAATAACTGGACATATATAATCAATATAGGAGGCAGTGATTTAAAAACAAAATGGTTTCTTGAATTTTAGTGATAAGAAAACCTGTGAATACTACCACATAGTTTCCTACAAACCTTTATACAAAGAAAACCATCTTAATATGTTTGTTTAAAAAGAATGTCAGGGCGGTAATAATGTTTCAATTTTATTGCGATGAAAATATTTTTCTTGATTGTATTTTATTACTAACAACGTTTTCTACATCTGTAGATTATTCACGACAATGAGAATTAATAGTGATAGGATGAATGAGATTAGAGAAATAAATTGGGATACGCCATACACCTGGACTAGAACCTAGAACCTTTGGTGTAGAGATCATTATTCTTACACGCAACACGCTCAGCCACTGAACTTAGACAGCGGCAAAGATTTTATGACACAGTAAAATAGATTTCGTAGAAAATATAATTCGTCTTTTGAATTTAATGAAAATGAAAGAGAAAATATTCACTCTGCAAAGATTTTCTCAATCGCTTTACCATAGGATCCGATGAACTCTCGTCTGAGTGAGGATTGTCAAGGTCCATCAGGAGGAATTTAGCAGAAAATTGGGTTTCAAGTTATCTATTCGGCAAAGTTACAAGAAAGAGCATCAGATAGTCTCCCCTGGTTAGCAGTACAGATCAATTACGTCAATTTGTTCTAAAATTCTACGTGTGTGTTCACTTTATACGATAGCCAGAAGGTGTCGAGTTCGAATCCCGGCCTGGGCATATGCTAAGCAAAGGAACGAAAACTCACTTAGTCAATACATTTGTAATGCCAGAAAATAATTATGATTCCCACGTATTTATAAACATCAACAGTGCCCTAAATTACAAACTACAGAAACTTCAAAACAGTTGCATAAGATTTATACTGAACGTCAAAAGAAGATAACATATTTCCCCGTACTTACAGGAACTTAATTGGTTAAATGTTAAAAATAGGAGAACATTTTTGGCACTGTCGTTATTGTACAGGATCGTGAACAATACGATATAAGATTATATAATATAATAAGATATATACGTATGTTCTTCTCTACACGAAGAAGGGAAAACAAATTAACCTTCGTCGAAGAACACAATTCACGATTCCCACACACAGAACAACACTCTATGGAAATTCTTTCATAGTCACTGCAATAAAAGAATGGAATGAAATCCCCCACCACTAACCTCAGGGAAGCTCCACCCTGCAACCCACAAATTAAACCTGAAGAAGCATATACTATCCAAACAATAGTGCCTGGCTTTGTCTTTTCTGTGATGAATGGGAATGAGGTATTGGCTTTAGTTTCAGTTTTTTCTCTGTAATAATTCTGCCCCTTGGTGCAAGATAATGGGAACCCTCAAATTAACAAAGAATGAGTAATGGCTGTTTTGCAAACTTACATGACCCTACCTATCATCCTGCATTGTCAGAGTTCGTAATCCACACTGCCATCTACATTTGCTAGCGTGTACTAATTTATACCATCATCACTTTTTCGTTGCAAGATAGTGGCAACCCACAAGGCAAGATGGCCGCCAATTCAGTGAAGGGTGTGCGTCTATCGGAGCAATTAGAAAGTGAATTTCCGGAAGAAGAATGTGATTTGCAAGATAGTGAATCATCATACAAACAATCAAACAGTGGGAGTTCCACAGGTGAAGAAAGTGTATGTATTATCGGGTTTATTGTATAGTCATTCCAGTAGTTTTGTGGCATACCATTATAGGTATTAGACCAAGATATTATTGTTGAGTTGAATACCATTGTCTTGCTCTTGATTTACTGGGAATTTGTTTCGGTTTGTTCATTGCAGATGGTCTCAGATGCAGGGACGGCGCCAGAAATTTTCGACCGGGTGGGCAGAAGCTCCGTATTGATAGATTAGGGTGGGCAGTATAAACTTAAGACCATATATATGTGCATGTAAGACGTATATGTATCCCCATATCTCTTACACTCCCGATATTCTTCTTGCTTCTTTTCCATTTCCTTTTCTTGTTTTCCTCTTTATTATTTTCTAATCTATTCTCGCATCTTGTTCCATTTCCTTTCGCGTTGTCTCTGATGGACACAATTATTTCAACAAAGTGTTTATCCATGCGCAGCCATACATTCACAGTCCCATTCTTTCATGCATGTTAATAAACTCCTTACAAAAAGTTTGGAAGAAACTGAAAACAGGTGCGGGCGTCCACTAGCAAACCGAAATAAGCACAAATAATGCAAACAAAAAAGTGTACATGTGTCCAGGTGGAAACGACTGATTATGTTTCCCAACAAAGGTGTGTTCCAACTCACTGGTTCACAGTGACTTAGTAACGCGTATGACCTCCACGTGCATTGTGAAGTACCCTGACACGTTGAGGCATCCCTGCTATGAGTACATCAATGGCATCCTGGGAAAGAAGGTCCCATGCCATCTGGGCAATGTGAATGAGGTCCTGCAGTCTTTCGGGAGGCTGTGGATGACGACAAATGGCAGTTTTCAACAACTTCTACACATGTTCGATGAAGTTCATATCTAGTGACTTGGGGGGCCAGTCCATGCGGTGAATATCAGCCTCGCGCAGGAAGTTCGGTACCGGTGCTCCGGGATGTGGGCGTACATTATCGTCCACCAACACAAATCCGTTACCATACTGGGCACGAAATGGTTGCACGAAGGACCGGAGGACGTCCTCCACATACCTTCGGGCCGTTAACCTCCCTCGTATAGAAATGAGCGGTGTCCGACGACCATACATGATGCCTGCCCAAAACATGACTCCACAAACGCCAAATGCATGGACTTCTTGCAATGCTGATACTTCCCGCCACGTTGTTTTCGTCTCCAAACACGTGTTTGTCGTGTATCAGGGTGCAGTGGTATCCGTGTTTCGTCGGTAAACATCACATGACGCCATTCTTGCAAAGCCCATCTGAGATGCTGAAGGGCCCATCTTCGTCTCTCCCCCTCATGGCGATTCTGTAGGGGCACTCATCGCACAGGCCTGTAGGACCCTAAGTGTACACTATGCAGCCGATTGCTAACTGATTTGCTCGAGACATGGACGCCAGATGCTCGCACGAGCTCACTTCTTACTTCACGAGCAGACGCCGTAGGTCGTCTACGTGCCGTTATGTGGATATGTGGCTGGTCCTGCCGCGGTGTTGTCACTCTTGGGAGACCACTCCTCCTTCGGTCACACACGCCGTTGGTCTCCCTGAACCGTTTCCACATTTTGAAGACTGCCCCTTGCATAACCTCAAAAAGACGCGCTATCTCCGCCTGTGTACGATCTCCCTGCAGCAATGCCAATATTATGGTTCGATCAAACTGCGAAATGGACATTGTGAAAGATCGTTCGTCATTAGACTTTTTCACTGCTCTATATACACCTCTCTTTACCGACTGAGTCAATGGCATGGGTGTACGGCCAGAAAAAAACAATTGCAGGCAGCGACGTCTGTTGCCTTGGAATGCAACTACACATGTTATGTATCTGTCTGCTGCCGTTCTCGTGTTTTCGTCAACATTTGCCACCGTCCCTATTGTGGCTAATATAACAAAATTCAAAACTTTTTGTGAGGAGTGTATAATGAAATAAATGTGAATTAGGTTTAAGCTTCTGTTGCATCACATTTTGCCCCTCGAGAACAAAAAAAAATATATAAGGCACATACTTGATTTTATATATTCGGCGATATTACATTGATAGAAAGTGCGATGGTAGACAATCGTGATGTTTCTCGTAATATAAATGCATGTTCCTGAGCATAGTATTTTCATCGTATGAGTTTTTGACTGAAAGAGTTCTCATAATCCTTGGGGGTCACTTTTCTTAGCTTACAAGGTTTGTACAACTGACAAATCTATCTGAATGTTTGCAGTAGGGGCGATTGGGTGCCAACATTTGAGGGTCAAGGGCAATATACTTTGTTTTGGTAGAAAAGGCTTAGCATAAAGAGGTCATAGTGAGGCTGCAAAAAGTGGCAAAATATGCCGGGGGAAACTGCATCCCCCCACCTCCCGCTCCCCCTAATCACCGCCACTGAATGCTTGGATTAAAATTAACGTCTTATTAGGAATGATTTAAAACACACACGGAAAACCAATTCTTTGTTCATTACCCATGAAGTATTCCTAGGCTAATGAAAGGCTATTTTGACAAAATATCACTCATAAGTAACAAACAAGTAAGATTGAAAAATCTGTTCAGAATTGAAGAGATTATTAGCTAAGTTTATATTCGTCTTCTGAACTAAGTCATGTTACTCATGCGGGAGAAGCAATACACGTATGTTTACATGAACATATTTTTTGAGGTAACAAAATTATTTAGGACACAAGGAATTCATGGAAGTTGATCGCTGTACCAGCAATAATTCATCTCTCTTTCATAGATGACTTGGGTTGTATGGCATGACCATTTCGAACACACTAGAAATTCAACCTCTGTCCTGTACAGCATACACTGCAAACTTTATTCTTGCAGGGCAACGAGTCTCTAGCGCCTGGAACCACAGGCGAAGTAATAATTTATGGGGGTTTGTATTTTGAGTGTCAGCGCGTGTTTGTTTTCGCCCCTTTCATCTAATCACCATTGAACCGTATCGTTGTCATTATCAAAATTAGCAGAAAAATGACTTAAGATAAAACAAACCATCCACACCTTACTCTTCCAAAAATGAAGTTTCATTAGTACATACCACTTCGAAAGTTGAGGTGGTAGTTTCTACTAATGAAACACATTGTACAGTGTTCATAAGTAGATCAAGGCAACTAATTCCGCGAACAATGACGTTGTTTCCCAAAAGTCTCAAATATTTGTCTCTGGCAATACACCCTCTTAAAATGGACGCATCTTCTGTGGTGGTAAAATGACACGTTTGTTGCGAGTTCTTTCTGCATATTTTTTCTCCAATGGCATAACACTGTCGCATTAAAATGAAGAGGTCCTGTGTTCGACTCCCCCCTTCTCTGGTGAAAGCACAATGCACACTGGTTCGTTTAACCTACGTTAAACTGTAGGTTTAGTCCAGATTAGCCTAAAAGTGGGCTTAAAAACAAACTCACAAAAACGTCTTCTGGATACTTCGTGACATACCTTTTTTTCTTCACTTCAGCTGCATCTACAGATTCTGTCGACATTTTCGGCTGATTTATGTGGCAAAATGTATGTGTCGAACTCATTGGCAATTGAATAATTCTGTAGCTTTCCCATACAAAACTGGTTTATCAAAATTTATTCAGTTCGGTATTGTAGTGATTATTGTGATTCCTTCTTATTAGTAGAATGAATATGAAGTTGATATTTCTCATACCGTATTGGTATTTGAAGATAACAGGTATATAAAAATTGTAATGAAATAAAGAAAGGAACACTTCGGGAATTTCAATGTAGAGCTAATTAAACCTATACTACACTCTCTAACATACTTAAACCCGAAGGTTTATGGCTGCAGCAACACAAGTCTTCCATCTGTCCCTATCCGGGGTAACATCAATCAAATCTTCCCTATCCTTACCGATTTCCTTTAGGTCCATCTCAACGTTATCCCTCCATCTTCGTCTTGGCCTTCCTACCGGTCTCTTACCATCAGGTTTCCCAACAAGAATCCTGTAAACTATTATTTCCTCTGCCATTCGTATCACATGGTCTTCCCATCTAAATCTTCTTGATTAAATTATTCTAATAATAATTAAAAAGTCGAAATGTTGCTGGAGGAAGTAACGCTAAGGAGATGTTTTTGTTTGTTTATTTGGAGATTATTTTAACCATACCCAGGCCGCGATTTATATACGTATGTGGAGACCCGGAGCTTACAGCACCTCTACACAGTTTCAGTTATAACTTCTCGTCACGTTACATGGTGTGGTTTGTTATTATATTTTTACCACATCCGAAGTACCTAATTTTATAATTATGTGGTACTTTTCAAAGCAGCCTTTCCCAGTGAAGGCCTGGAGCTGCAACCCTCAAGTTTACCCTAAATTCTGATCTAATCTTGATCATACCCTGCATAATTTTGAGCCTCCTAAGCCTAGTAGCTGCTTTTAATCATAGAAGTGTTAATTTGATCACAGTTTTTTTGTTACAATAGCTCTAGTAAATACTTTCACTTTCTAATGACACAATTGGCTTTTTATGGGTTGATAATATCTAGCATTGATAATATTCACAAGTAAAATATACATGTTATGAACACCAGAATACACTTATTTATTCACATATCACCAAGTATATGTACTTATTGAATTTGATTGGGTGGGCAATCGGGTGGGCAGAGGAATTTTTGGGTGGGCGCTTGCCCACCCGTGCCCACCCCTGTCGCCGTCCCTGCTCAGATGATACAGTTGCTGGTCCATCAAGTTTTTAGATTAATCCACAGGGGAAGTAGCCTAGGAAACGTCAAAGAAAATGTAAACGCAACCAGTGGGAGAGGAACAAACGAAAACTTTTGCGCAACAGTGGATGCGAGTACATATCGTCTTCGAAGAAAAAAGTCAAGTCTTCAAGGAGAAGACTGTTTGTGTTCTAGAAAGTCTTTCAAAGAATTGACTGCCCGTAAAAGAAAAAAGTTTTTTGCAGAGTTTTGGAAACTGGGAAATTTTGATCTCCAAAATTCATACATCTGCTCTTGTATGAAATTGATTCCAGTACAGAAGAAAAAATCTAGAAGACAGAGGTCAGTAACGTATTCACTCAAAGGATCTTCCAGAGAACCTGTATTTGTATGTAAAACAGCTTTCCTAAGTATTATAGGATTACAACAGCATCGGCGAAGAGTGGAAAATCTCCAGAAGAAGTTGAAACTGAATAAGAAACCACACCCCCTCAAGATAAACGAGGAACACATGGAATAAGAGTGAACAAAATTTCTGACGAAGATATTGCATTTGTTAAGAAGCATATAGAATCATTTCCGGCATACTAGTCTCATTATTCAAGACGAAGTAGTGAAACAGGGAGGAAATATTTAGGTCCATAGCTAAATGTAAGTAAAATTTATGAGCTGTATATTGGAGCATGTGAAGAACGGTCTCGAATTCCAGTGTCAGTTGACAAGTATCGACGAGTATTTTGCAGCAATTATAACATGGGATTCAAAGAACCAGCTATTGACACTTGCATTTTTGTGACGAACTTATGATCAAACTTGAAGGTGAAGAGAACACAGAAGTGAAAACGAAGTTACAAGTAACTCAAAAGGTACATCTGCTAAAAACTGATAGTGTTGCGAAGTCAATGCAGAGGCACACAGAAGAATCAAGGGCTCATCCAGATGATGTCCAAGTTTTAGCTCTTGATTTACAAGTCCTTCCAACCCCAAAGTTGTCTACCAATGTTGCGTTTTACAGAAGGAAGCTTTGGACGTACAATCTTACCATCCATGACTGTGCTTCTGGCCAAGGATTCATGTATGTTTGGTGTGAAAATATAGCTAAAAGAGGTTCAGATGAAATTGCATCGTGCTTACTATGCTTTGTCAAGTCATATCCAAAAAAGGGAAAAAACTTGTTTTTATATACTGATAACTGTGCAGGGCAAAATATCTTCTTAGTGCATTTGTGTCATGTGGGTTTCATGAGACTGTTACTCACATTATGCCTCCAGCTGGACATACCCATCTTCCATGTGATTCAGATCAAGCCATTATGGAAAAGGCTCAGTCACGACACCAGTTCATATATTCACCTGATGATTGGATAAACATCATTGCCACAGCTGCAAGGAAAAGGCCTTTTATACTAAAGAAGATGTCACAAGAAGATTTCTTCCATATCAATGAACTGTCCTCGAACTTCACGAAACGAACAGTTCCTATTGATGGTCTGAAGCTAAAATGTCGTGATGCTTGTTCATTTCAGTTTACAAAGGATGATCCCTGGACTGTAAAATTTAAAGACACCTACAGTGATATGGAAACATGGCATGACATTCCCCTTGGAAAACGTGGACCTAGACCCAAGATCGACCTCAATAAACTTGCACGTGTAGCGATTTATTGCAAGTGAATTCGCAAAAATCCTACAACTTCCAACTTTACGTTGAAAAAAATGCTCTGCTCAAAATACGCGATACATAATCGCTCATTATTTAATTCCCAAGATTTACGACAGATGGCTCCACTAATTATTTGCGAGTTATCGAGTCGTAAATCACGCCACCTGGATCACCCAAAGGAATAACGGAAGTGAAAGGGAGCAGTCTTGTGTGTGTAGAGCAGCCAGTCGTGTATTGCGTTCGGTACCAGCAACAACTTTTTTTTTTTCTCTCGCGCTCCACGTTGCAGAATGCTTCCGCAAAAATGAAGTTTGAACTTTTGACGCTTTGACTTACAATTTGTAACGCGCGATGAATTGGCGAGTTTGTTCGTGGAGTATAGACCGAGAGCCTTTGTTGTAAAATAGGCTACTACTATTTCTTAAATTTGGTACCAGTTGATAAATGGACGCGTGGATTGGAAAAGGCCATTTGACAGTCAGCATTGGGAGTAATATTGGGAATTGACAAAATGGACTACATGTGATTCCAACCAAGACGTGCACGCATTCACAGGGATTTGTCTGCCAATCAGTGAAGGAAGTCGTATCCTTTCCCAGGACTAAGAAAACGATCACGCACAAAACAAGGTAGGCAGAAGTGAATTCTTTGTAGTATTTTGTGGTGAATAGCAGTGAGACAAAAAAAAAATACGAACCAGATATTTTTTCTTACGCGACGACGAACTATGCAAGTTTCGTACTTAGTGCGTCAAGTTGCAGAAATAAGCCTTATTAATCAATTTGTAAATGTTCGCGAAATTGCAAATCTTAAAAAACCCATCGTCGTAAAACATTGGTTCACCACGTGGTTGTGATATGCGTCGCTCAATTTAAATGTGTGGACACAAAAAGAGTTTAAAATGACAAATTTAAAATTTGCCTGCGTAAAACTGCTTCTTGTTTAATGTTCTGCAACGCGTTTGCCTTTTTGAAGAAAGTATTCGTTGACATTTTTGCTAAATACGTCGCAAAGTCATACTTGGAGTAATCGCGACGAAGACTTCGCCAACGTCATTTTTCCCACCCCACCTCCTTTTTCGTCATTCTGGGATTGGGTTAATTTGCTGGCAAAATTGTACGAGGCATAACAAATTATTTAATTTGAGAATGAGCATCTAGGGAGAGCCTCTCTTCTACGTTCAAAAAGGTTCATGTAAATTCTTTGCACATTTCTTTAATATGAATCTATTGTCACAATAATCGAAGGTTTATTGTAAAGGTGTAAGAACAATTTTTGATTAAGCCAATATAATAAAAAGGTGATTAAAACTTGTGCAGAAACGTGAGTCAAATATAAATTGTAGATTATTGGCATAAACTTAATGCAGTGTTCTTTTGTTATCATTGCTGTTGAATAATTGAATAAGACTGTTATTTCTAAAATGCAAGCGTTTTTTGATACGCGCGATGAAAAATTATTGTTCAAATGTATTGTAATTAATATGAGTTAACAATCGCACAAGTCGTTGTTTTACGTAAAATTGCGAATATTGCCCTAATCAAATTAGGAGCTTGTTAATGACGCTATATACATAATCTTGTTGCTGTAACCGTAAAAAGGGGGTTACGTTCTAAATTGTTGTTGTTGATCTTTTGGAATGCATGAATAAATTACGTTATTAAATGTTAAATTTTGACTTTTGCCTATTTGACATAATTTGCGTTCATTACCTTCTCAATTCACCCATGGTCTTCGACAACATGTATGAACTATAAATGGAAGTGTTGGTAGTTAGTGTTTTTTGTAATTTATGGTAAAGGAATAATTGATACTAAGTAGTGAGTTATTTGCTCTGGTGCGTTACGCATTTTTGGAAAATTCGTAGCGTTACTACTTACTTTGTTTTTCAGGACTGAGTTTTTTTTTATGCAAAACGTCATCGTGTTTGCCTTGTCTCTCCCAACCTTTATTTGAATTGCTGACAAGAATTGTGAAGTTCAGAGTAACTTTGAGGTGTTACGAACAACGTAACATTAACCTCCACCCACGTGATTTTGTGACTTGTCCCAAGGTGCTTAAAATTTCAGATCCCGGCCTTTGAGGTAACGTTATAACAATAACGCCCCAGTTTAACGAAAAATAAAAGCACCTTGCAAAATTGGACGTTACACACGTAAATAAAGTTCTCAGGTTCCAATTTCTGTAAAGAAGTATGAAGACTTACAGTATATGCTGTTATACGTGCCTCCAGTGTATCATTGTTTCTACAGCAATCTGCATTTTGGTGCACAAATTAAAGATGCAGAATGACTGTAGATATTAATCATTCCAAACAATGTAAAAGAGGGTTTTTTATACATCACTAGACTGTCTCAATTTGTGCTCATTTTGTATTAATATCATCAATCCTGATTGTTTAAGATTATAGAAACTGACAATCATCCTCACATGCTAAGATAAAGCATTAGTAATATTGGTTTGTACTTCGCTTTTCCAAATAAAATAATAGTTCCTTTTGCATTATTCATATTACCATACATATTTCTTTGCTAAATTTTGAAGCAAAAGCATGGTAACCATCAGTTAGCTGCAATATAATGGTATGCCAAGTCCATGTTTTCCCACAATATGTACATCAATTTTGTTTCTTTTTAACTTGATTTGTGGAGTCTCATATTTGGAGTATAGGGTATAAGGTTCTTGAAAGTTCTTTTTATCAGTAAGTAGAGTTTCAAGAGCTTCAACTTATATTTGCGAAATTAATGAATTTCTAAAACACTCAATTGTGTTTTTCTCAAAAGTACCTTGTTGTGGGTTCCCATTATCTTGCACCGAGGGGCAGAATTGTATTCTAATTATGGTTTTAGATGTAACTTTCTACATTCAGTACATTAATTGTTTACATTATAAGTATGAACGTTTTATTTTTATTTTTCTACTGCTACAGTGATTTTCAAGAAGTGTAAATTGTAAATTGTAATAGCTATGTATTTCACAAGGGTTTGCTGTAAGAATGGCCCGCGAGGCCGAAACACGCCCTCTCAATAAAGGCCATTTTATTATATTATTATTATGATGATTATGTACTGAACTGTGAAACTTAGTACTAGCTGATTCTAAATATCAGATACATGTGTATTTTTTAAAATACAATGTGCAAAGTTAATCTTAACACAATGAGGACTTTTCTTGAAAATAAAATATTTGTAAAAATTGAGTCAAAACAGAAAGAATGAGCTTAGTTTTTACATTCAATACAGGTCCTCCTCCTGGGCGGAAGTAACAGAATTTTCAATTCCCTCGAATTCTGCTACTGGGAAATTTTTTACTGCTTTTCGCCCATGCTTTATATATACGTATACATTATTTATATATATATATATACAGGGGCGCCGACTTGTCAAAATTATCGGGGGGCTCTGATCACTGAAATAAATGAATGAATGACTCACTCCCTCCCTTTTATAAAAATCAAAATTACGTCTTCGTATAGGAGTTTTTAAGAAGCTATTATATTCCTCATGCAAATGAAATGTAACATGAAAAACGTTTAGAAAATGTTTCAAAGTCTCTTTATGTCTTTTGTGTTTGCTCATTTGTTTTTAGGTAATTAACATTTTTATTGAAAAGTATGTATTTACATTACGAGGCCAACCTAACAGTTTTATGCCGGCCTCGGTAGCCGAGCGTGTTGGGTGGTCGACTCAACTCGCTTTGATCCAGAGGTCTCGTTCCGAGTCCCGATGAGGGCATGGGTGTGTTTTAATGTCCGCAACAGACATGTGACGGGTTGAAAATAACCTTAGTGTTGACGTACCCATAAAATAACGAATACTTACAATATTTAAGTTTTATTTAATTATTTACAAATGCTAACACAAATCGCAGGAAAATAGTTTTACTTTTTTGTTCTTGCTACAATATTTTACTTTTTAAATTTAATTTTTCAATAATAAAAAAAATAGCATGTACACTAAGATATAAAGTGACCTACACAACAAAAACATATGAACATTATTTAAAAATAATGCAAATGTTGCTCTACGCACTGAGTTATTTTTTTATGAACTCATTAACGAGCGGTCTCAGGTCCAAATTATCAAGCACAGTTTGATGTATGTGGAGTACCGCTAAGCTGCTTAGTCTCTTCTGCCCCATTGTAGATCTCAAATATGTCTTTAGTCGGCGAATAACAATGAATGACCTTTCGGCTGTGGCTGTCGTCACTGGCACAGTGCGGAGGAGCATCATGAATTTGGCAACTTCAGGCAGAAGCTCCTGGAGGGTGCTGTCTTCCAAAATAAACTTCCTTATGTCACGCATGGTAGTTAGAACCACTTTCTTCTGTTTGGCGATATCACCAAGCATGGACATGTGTAAGGAGAGCCTATCGGCATCCGAATCTTGGCGAAAGAATTCTTGCGTTTGCTGAAAGTTTGTTGTGCAACTGTTCACAGCTGAGATGCATTCTTTCTCTACGGCGGTTAATTTTTGTAGTCCTGTAGATTCATGTCCTTGTCTAACACATGATTTTGCTGTGTCACAGACGTCAGTGTATATTGATTTATAATGCTATTTTGAAGTGTAGAACTTTTGAGTTTTGGCAGCATCAGGATTTTCAAGTTTCTTAGGGACGTGACTTTGCCCGGGGCAATTCGGGCTCATCAACGAGGCTGGGTTTGCCCTCTGTGCATTTCAGCCAGAACTGCACAAAACACATTCCCTTTTCTTAAAAGATGTCAGTCAAGTATTTTAGTTTTGATTCCACTTCTGTAGCACCAACGTGTGGAAACTGAATCTTACAGTTAACTTCTGCTATTGGACCCATCACATGACAGTAGAGGGAGAGAAAGAAAAATGTCTTGAAGTGAAGAATTGTCTCCAGGTACCCAGCAGGTATCTTCTTCAGAAAATTTCTCAAACAAAATGAGAAGGTTTTCATAGTTCCTTAAGATCCGTTGCATACTGGAGGCTCTCAACGTCCACCGACGAGGGCAAAGTGATCGCAGTTCAGTGTGGCCAGCCTTCTCATTCACATCAAAAATATTCCTAAATATTTGCATTCCTTTAGGGGATTGCCAAACAGTCTTAAACAAGTCATTGGCTAAATTAATTATGTCTCTGATTAATGTATGTACAATAGTAAATAAAGCTAAAGAAAGTATAGGATATCATAAACCAAGAAAAAATAAGCTATGGTTTGATAATGAATGCCATAATCTAATAGAAATAAGAAATCAGGCTAGACTTAGGTTGTTAAATAACTCTGATGATACAAATGTAAGCAATTATAATACAATAAAGCGAGAAGTTAACCGCACGATTAGAAGTAAAAAAAGAGATTACTTGAGAAGCAAAATTAACGAAATTGAAACAAACAGCAAGAACAAATATATCAGAGATTTATATAAAGGTGTAAATGAATTTAGAAAGGGGTGGCAACCTAAAGTAAACTTGATAAAAGATAAAGACGGTGATATTCTAGCTGACCCAAGCGCTATTCTAAATAGATGGAAGAGCTACTTTAATGACATTTTAAATGTTCATGTGGGAGATAAATCAGAAATAAATGAAGTGCACACAGCAGAACCTTTAGTTCCAGAACCGAACTTGACTGAAGTTAAAGATGATATTAAAAGGCTAAAGAATAACAAAGCACCTGGCATTGATTAAATACCAGATGAGTTAATTAAATATGGTGGAAATTCGTTAATATGTCAAATTCATAAATTAATTTGTTTAATATGGAATAAAGAAGAAATCCCTCAACAGTGGAAAGAATCCATAATTGTTCCTGCGTTTAAAAAAGGTGATAAAATGAACTGCAATAATTAGCGTGGAATTTCTCTACTCTCAACAACATATAAAATATTACCTAACATTCTTTTAACAAGACTAACCCCATATGCTAATGAAATTATAGGTGATTATCAATGTGGATTTAAACGTAACAGATCAACTACAGATCAGATTTTTCACATCAGACAGACACTTGAAAAAAAAGTGGGAATATAATCAAAATGTCCATCAGCTATTCATTGATTTCAAAAAAAGCATATGATTCGGTCAAAAGAGATAAATTATATAATATATTAGTAGAGTTTGGAATACCTAAGAAGCTTGTTAGTATGATATAAGTATGAACCAGTGAAACAGAAAGTAAAATTCGTGTGGGTATTAATGTGTCTGACAAATTTACAATTCATGATGGGTTAAAACAAGGAGATGCATTATCTCCATTGCTCTTTAATTTTGCCTTAGAATATGCTGTTAGGAAGGTAAAAGAAACTAACGAAGGACTAAAATTAAATGGTGTGACTCAGTTGTTAGCATATGCAGATGATGTAGACTTATTAGGGCATGATATAAATACAGTTAAGAATAAGGCTAATATATTTTTCAAAACTGCTAAAGAGATAGGTTTGGAAGTTAACAAAAGAAAACAAAATATATGCTTACAGGCCGAAACCAAGTGTTAGGTAATAATCAAAATCTAATTATTGATAAATACTCTTTTAACCAGTTTCCAAATTCAAATACTTAGGAGTAATATTAACAAGTGAAAATTATATTAAAGAGGAAATAAAAAGAAGGCTTAATTCAGGAAATGCATGTTACTTCTCTCTTCATAAACTTTTGTCTTCTCGTTTAATATCTTAGAAACTAAAAGTTAAAATATACAAAACAGTAATTTTGCCTGTAGTATTATATGGGTGTGAAACTTGGTCCCTTACATTGAAAGAGGAACATAAATTGAGAGTATTTTCAAATAAAATCCTTAGGAAAATATTTGGACCTAAAAGGGATGAGGATACAGGTGAGTGGAGAAGGTTACATAATTTAGAACTACATAATTTGTATTCATGTCCAGATATTATTAGAATAATTAAATCAAGAAGACTTAGGTGGGCAGGCCATGTGGCACGAATGGGAGAGGAAAGAGGAGTTCACAGGATTCTTGTTTGGAAACCTGATGGTAAGAGACCTGTAGGAAGGCCAAGACGAAGATGGAGGGACAACGTTGAGATGGACCTAAGGGAAATCGGTAGGGATGGAAGAGAGTATATAGATCTTGCTTAAGATACTGACAGATGGAAGGCCTGTTTGCTGCAGCCATGAACCTTCGGGTTTAAGAAGGCTATAGAGTTAGTTAGTTAATAATAGTAAATAATAATTATATACTTAGTATATAGTAATAAGTCATGTGTTTTGCTGTCTGCGGTCATAGCCCCTCCCCCCCCAAAGTTGATGATTTAGCGGTCTCTGCCCCCCAAACTTGATGGTGTAGAACATTTCAAATGTGTATTTAAAGTTAAGTTCATATGGCACAATTCAGAGTAAACTTTACAAGAGAAGCAAAATAATACATTAGATCCTCTT
>NC_139230.1:144965242-145028050 GCF_977018435.1 Lepisma saccharinum
CAAAAAGTGGCACACTCGTTTGAGTTGACGTCCAGCTTCGTTGGCGATCGTGTCTGGCAGTACAATCGAAGTAAGTGTACGGAAAGCTGCAGTGCTGCTTACTATCAAACATATTAACCACATGGAGGAATTTTGTGTCTTTTTGACTCAAAGAAAAGGATTCCAGCTTACAAAGCTGACCTTTAACCGACATGGCAACAAAGCACGGTAACGAAACCAAACTATTCAGGTAATTTCTCTGTAAGAATGTATCTCTTCCTGTCCAGCTCGAAACTTTTGATGTGCCTTCTCGCTAATTACATTCATTTGAAAGCAATATGGTTAATCAGATAGTGTTTATATGCTGTGCACATTGCTTGCAGAATACAAGTCAATCTTGTGCATGAAAATTAATTAAGACGTTGGGAAGTCGTACTTTTGTGGAAGCTTAGTGTCCCCAACCCTAAATGATAATCGTGATCTAGCTATTCTGCTATGTGACGACGAATCTCATTAACCAACGGCACATATATTATATTATTTTTAAACTATTTATTTAAAAAAAGAGTCATTATTCTGGAATCTACGGAGATTCAGCTGGTACGGATTTTACGAGAGTGACCATTCTATTTTTGTGCTCCATTACGAAACCATCGTGCACGTGTAAAATAGGAAAGCCGGAGAATTTTTATTTAAAGAAATCAATTTACTGTTAAAGTTAAATGAAAGGAAAACCGTTGACTTATCGTTAATAGTCTGGATGACTGATGTGTGTGTTTCTGGAGGCGGGTTACCTCCTCTCATGTGCCTCCCTGGCTGTGACAGAAACTGTTCTTGCTTTCGGATTTCTATTATTTTTCCCATCGTTTATTCAGTGCCGACTTCGCATCATTTTCAGGAATTACAACAGCACTATTTCCGCCTTGCTTATTCTAAATGTTTTTTTTTTTCCTTTCTGTATTTAGTGTTGCTTTTCTTCCATTTTCGGCTACTCGCAACGATATGAAGAGATACTAAAAAAGAACACCTATGTTCAGGCCAAATTCGAACCCGAGGCCCTCGCATTCTAACGCATTCTGATGACCACATCTTCACGAATTTAAAAAATGCGTTTTTTTTAAATATATTTTTCACTAATTTTTCGCATTTACATTACTTTCATTGTAGACGTGGACAGTCCAGCTAATTAATATTTACCCTCCAATCTTTCCATTAGCCCTCTTCTTTGACTTTAAGAGACACAAAATTCCTTTGCATGTGGTTATAATGTTCGATAGTCAGCAACACTGCAGCTTTCCGTACACTTATTTTGGCTGTACTGCCAGACACGATCACCTACGAAGCTGGACTTCGACTCAAACGAGTGTTCCACTTTTTGTGAACAGAAGTGCCAGAAAATTATAATATAGTAGCCTATAATTGTGCATTATCAATTAAAGTGAATATGGCATTTTATACCTACCCCTGAGAGGATTACATAAACAAGCGAGAATAATGGCTAGAATCTTCCTGATTCGTTGGTTTGCCACTTGAGTGTTGTAATTCACTGTTGTATCAATAACAATGGTGAGATTTGTTATTTCAAGAAAATGGGTTCTCATGTACATCTTAAACGAATAGCACTAAACGAATAGCACTTACCCAAATATATTACTTTTTCAAAATTTCCAGAAATGCTGAATAATCGTAAATAAGCGAATTCTAACTGGATATTTTTTTTTCAATTTTTAAATTATCAAGAACTGAGATAAATGAAATCACGTGGAAACAATTACTTTGTTTTCCATTCATATGCGCATTTGTTAGCTCTCGTCTTCTTCAGTTTCGTTCATACTGCCAATACCGTTGAATTATTTCGTAAATATACTGAAATATTGCAGTACATTCCTTTTCAGTTCAATCCGATATTATAGCAAATAAAAAAAACTATCGGATGCTGCTTACAGAAGGGGGAAGTTATAAGGTCACAGAGGAACAAACTACAGAAACAAGATATACTTCACAGCACGCAACTGGCAATGGCTAACTGTCAGCAATAGGAAGAAATTCTCCTCCTAGAAGCATATCTTCCTGCTTCTGGGAAATTCACCCCCCTTCCGAGGTGTGCATATCGCATTGGAATTCAGGTCTACCGAACGAAAGATGAAACATATGTTAAACCTTGAAATTCCTGGTCCCTTGCTGGAGCCTACCAACTGCCCACCGACAGAAGACAAATTTAGTACAACTTTCTCTTTTCCTCTTCATCTATTGTTTGCAAAAAATAATGTATCAAAGGATTTATTGTATGTAATGTATGTATGTAATGTAATGTATCTCACTTTTATATAGCAGCAGAAACTGAATTCCGACTCACTTCAAATCCTAAATCGCCAATATTTTACAACCCTTGAATAGCAATTTAAGTGTCGCAAAGTAACTGTTAAAACGTTACTTCTATCGTAAAAATGTAACTCAGTTACAGTTACAGTTACTTACTATTAAAAGTAACTCGTTACAGTTACATTTTCTCAAAAAAGTAACTGTTACGTGTAACTGAGTTACTTGTAACTAGTTACTTCCAAACACTGGTATTAGGTTATTTTACGTTGCTTTTCGGCCAAGTTTGTCTAATCGTGACGATGAGAATGAGCGATGATATGATGAAATTGATGAAGGAACACACTTACAAAGAACACATATACTCATGCTAGTATTCGAACCCGGAGCCTTTCTACACAACAAACACATTCATTTATGCACGAACAAAATAAATTTTTACAAATTTCAAATATCATGGATGTTATTTTCGTAGATTTTTATAGGTTCACATTTAAATATTTCATAGCTAAAGGGGGGGTATGGCACTCATGGCCCCTCCACTGGGTACGGGTATACCTGTCTGTGATCTGCGTTTTCTTCCGACTAGTTGACATGTTTGAGGTGGCTACATTGACAGAAAACTGCCAACGCTGAAAGAAGCAGCTGGAAGAAAGAGGAATCCCTACTTCTAAAAAGACCTGCCGAGGACAGGTAAAGAGTGGGGGAGGGAGCTCCACAGGTAAGATCGGAGAAGACCGTGAGTCCTCGCTACATCCAGGTATACAGGGGACTCTTTTCATTTTCCAAGAAAAGTACCTAAAGCAGTGGTGCAGGGTGCTTAGTCCCGACTCTCAATACGTGAGCACGGAAACGACCATTTCGTTATCACCCCAACTCGTGATTGGAGAGAAAATCGTAGTCCTGACTGGTCGTTAACGAGTGCCGACTTCGATGGCTTACGAGTTCTCGCTAACGACTGAGAATATAGTCTGTGATGCACTCAAAACAAGTTTGTCGTAGAGGCTACACCCAAAGAACCAATCAGATGGCGAGAATTGAAATCGAGAGTCGTGAAGAATCGATCGATCTTCCTAAAAATCGATTGTGGTTTGTTTACTGTCTTATGAAGTTGCCCAAATGTCGAAATTGATCTTAAATGTAAAACTGCACGGAAAAATAAATAGTGAGTTTATTCGTATAGATAATATTCATGTATGTGAGTGGCACTCCATGAGGATTTTCCGGAAGAAAAAATAAAACAAATCTATGCACTTAACAAATTAGCTAATAACGTCAAGACTTAAAAAGGAAGAAAAAAGTTGTACAATGTTATGAATGTCCAGCCCAATATTTTTTAAAGATGTAATAGTAGTTTTCTTAACTGCATAGAAGGCAGGGAGAGGGAGGGTTGTTTCTTTCAAATTTATTATGAAAAGAGGTGTTTCAAATATGTGGTAACTTCTCGGTCCAAGTTCCGATCGTTTAATTCAAAATTAATGGTATTTTTTACACGGCTCGATTTTTTTATCTGTATTAACACATCGTTACCACACATTCTTTATAGTTTTAGTGATTTCTTGCTGCATCTCGTGTGAAGAACGATTTTTCCCCTCCACACATACCTACATGATTGTTTGGGAGTATATATATATTGCAACATATTGATGGTTAGGTTTTTCTTGGTAAATAATATTTTACGAAATTTTAATGGCAAAAATACACACATATTCCTAAAATGAATGTTTTACTTGTCTTTGATACAAATAGCTGATTGGTATCTTACGTTTTAGGTTAAGCAGGTTAGATTTAAGGCTCTTAGAATTAATAAAACATTCCTAAATACTTTCGTTGTAAGGTTGGGTTAGTCAGGTTTAGGGTTCTTAGCATTATAACAATATCTCTAAGTGAACAAAACATCCAGTCTCAAGCACAAAACTCCCTTCGAACCTTGATGAAAATCTGCTAAAACTCCATGTCTTACATAACCGGAAACCAAGAATGATTATTTGCTGCAAATCACAGCTACTCGTGTAAGCTCCTTTAAAAATCGAAGTATCTCGGGTAAATAATACTTTGTGTAGAATTTAACAGTGCTAATTCATTTCTCCAAGCTTCAAACTTACCTTCACATATTGTTTCCAGTATTCCAAACTACTTTCTAATACATCTATAAAATTTGCAAAAATGAAAAAGAAAAAAGAAAAGAATACCATTCAACATTCGGAACCGTTGCCAACTTTTCTATTAATGGCAGAATATTGATTTTCGGTAGGTAATTGTGGGAGTTTGTGAATGAGGGGTGATTTTCTATGAGCATTGTAGGAATATGTATGCATTTTATCCTATATTTTCCAAATTTTATTTACAACAAAAAATATTGAAAACGAACAAAGACATCAAACATTGGGAAATACAGGAGTTATCCATTGTTGACGTAACATTAAAGTGCAAAAGCAACCTTTTGATGTAATTCTTTTATGGCACATTCCTGGTAAATCCAGGTTCCTCCCCTCACTAATTCATAATTTATTGAATGGAGATGGAAGAATACAGAATTTCTTTGCATTACCAATTCAAGTGTGATTTTCCTCAGTGAAATGTACAGAAAACATACCTCAAAAATGACAAAAATATGCTGTCATACAATGAGTTTGCTAAAAAATATGCCTTAGGTTTTTTATGCATTTACATGACAAATGACAGCATCATCATAGCGTTCACAGAAGATAGGAAATTTAATTTGGTGTGGAGAAACAAGCTAGGATAAAAACATGACAAAAATCTGAGGCCTGTAAGGGGAAAAAAATCTGAAAATATACTTACTGATTTCATAAAGGTGCTTTGTCAAAAATGAAAATTGTTACTTCTGGAAGTTTATGACAGCCACACAATCTTCATTGTGTACCTCAACCTATCTACTTACCATTCAAGTTAACATTTCTGGAGGTGTGAATATCCTTAGCTGTTATATGCAATAGCTTATGGCAAGTTATGAATATGCTTAACTAGATGGCACCTCCATTGCAGGAAGAACACAGTAATTGCATGACAAATTGTATGCTGTAACTTATTAATGCCTAACAGAACCAAGAAGTTACAGAACTGGCATTGTAAATTTACACAGAGATCCAAGTTGTGGAAATTATGGGAGTGCAATACAGAGGGTTTTTTTTTTTTTGGAAACTCTGTGAACATTGGCACATAATACCAAAGACATGTTTTTCCATTTCATAAATTTTCAGTCAATTATAATGTCTCTAACATGTAAATTTTGCATTCCTAGATGCTATTTAATGATTGGTACAACAACTATAATTCCTCAAAACTATTTATTTCAGTCGTTATAGTACCGAGACAGTGATGTGAAAAGATTTATGAATTATAATGACAATCTTAGTGTAGGATTTCCCTTACTCTTTGAGTGGAGTGGAGTTTTAAGTCCACTTTTGTGCACAGATAGGCTAATTGGGACTGGACCTACAGTTTAAAGTACGATCCGAACCACTATGCCTCACCGGTTCTCAAACTTGGAACCCCTTGATTGCAAAGCAAATATGTTACACCTATGCCATTGGGGAAGCACCCCTACCATTTGAAGTAGATGATGTAACAAAAATTATTGTGAATGCCGTATGCAAATGGAAATATAGCATCAAAAGGTAAAAATAATAATAATAAAAAGTCTCTCAAGAGAATAAAAATGAAATCTGGAGTCCCCTTGATGTTGAGGTAATTAAGATTTGACTAATCTATTAATGGGGAGACTGTTCAAAGAAGTCCTCCCATTAATGACTATTGCAATATTGTTGTACGAGAACCAGTTGGACCTAACTTAAATTTATGTAATTTTCACGAGTGATTATGTCTGAATATAAAAAAGTCAGTAATTTGAAGATACTTAAATCCTCTTTACCACTAATGAGAAAAGCTGGACATGGGTGAATCTGATTCCAAACACGGCTTTTTTAGAGTTACGTTCCTCTGGTTCTCACACGGCAACATATGACATGAGGTCGTCTTTATGCACAAAGAAGCTACAGTTTAAAGTGGTATCTGAACCATTAAGTGCCTCTGCTGAGTATTGAACATGGAATCCCTTGATTACAAGATGGCAACATGCAACATTTCCAATACACCAATGAAGAGGCTTGAACTGTCAGTGAGCAAATGAGTAAAGTAAACCAATTTCAGATAGAACAGCACTGAAAAATATATTTGCAATGAAACTTTTCTAAATCAAGTGGGAGGTGATTGTGTACATTATGAAACATGTATTCATGAAATCAGATACACACTGATGCAGACCTTTTGTACACAGAAAAGGCATAGTTAAAAAAAAAAACTGACTACATGGGAACTTTGCATGTAATATCAGCTTTTTAAAACTTCAGGAAAACCCTTTTGTGTGTTCTGTTACAGCTCTTGCAATAACAATCTTCTACAACAACACACTACTTTATGGCAAAAGTAACTAAGGCAATGAAGTACATTGATATTTCATAACGACAAACAAGGCTTAAAAACTGTTGCAAAGGGGAAGCTTTAAACAGAATAAAATAAACCTTTTCATGTTTCATCTTGCATATGAAAATATAAATCTCCTTTCTTTAAAGAAATATATTTTAAGGTAACAGCCATCCAAGCCATATGAAATGGCTGATGTGCATTTTACTGAAAAATTATCTGAAAATTCTGGCTCAAGCAGATATTTAGTTTTCTGTTGGTTGAGTCCCAATCTTCAAAAAAACTTTCCAGCAGGTAGTAAAAATAAATAAGTGAACCATTTAAAGTATTCAATAATTAAATGAAATAAGTGAGGAATTGGCACTGCTAACAATATTGAAATAAAGTTCTGGTGTACCGTTACAATGTTATATTTCAAAAAGAATGTCACAGAAAACCTATTTCACACAAACTTAATAACATTAAAGCACATCTGAAGATTCACACACACACACACACACACACATGCAGAGTTGACAGTGGATAGGAAAACTGAATTTTCTTCCATCCCTCCATCTTTGATTTTTGTTGCCATAGGAGGGTGATAGTGAAGCACCATGTTCTTTAAAAAACACCTCCATTTTTGTTTTAGGATGCCAATGGTCCAAATGGCATTAGACAGCTATGCACCTCAAGAGTGTTTTCACCACCACCATCTATTGGTGTCATGACCCATGCTCCTCTGGATACCCACTGTTACCTGCAAAGATAAAGAAAGGCCTGTCCTGAGTTTCCACTGTAGATAATAAATATCCCAATAACAATTGAAAGTAACTTCACTTAAAAGATTTTTAAGGATCAGCAGGAATTCAAGTATTAACTTATGAGCACTTCTATAATCTATTGCTTTACTTCAAAACACCTAAAGTGCACATATCCGGTGATGGTCCCCCCAGTGTCTTATGAAACAAACTGTATGTTAAATTTGGCAATCCTCTAAAGTGCCACATTTATATAAATTTTGAGTACTTTCGTTTAAATCGCAATGTCAATGTTTGACTTCCAAAAATACGCAAGTGTTCCACAAAAGCTCTATTACCATAGCAAATGGAATGTTGAACAAATGAACATGTAATAGCCCCATCTAGTTGCTGCACTTTTTTATACTCTGTGCAGTGCAGGTGTATCCAGTGTCAAGAGTAGTGCAAGGAAATCACGTTCAACCAACTAGACGGAAAGCAGTGTTCCAGTTAAGAAGATTGCCTGTCTGCTGCTTTGAACGGTCATTGGATTAGTTAGCACACACCACGTGACCATACACCAGTCCGAAAGGTAGTGCAGATGGTGCAGACACCAAATACACTACTTGACTATAAATCAACAAACTAGACAACTCAGTGTTGCACCGTGCAACCAACTAGACACTTCAGTGCAAAGAGAGTCAAAAAGTGCAGTCAACTAGACGGGGCTAATGTGTTATGACTCCTAGGTGTTTTATAAACTTGCCTACAACATCCTCAATTTACATTCTACAAATTCTATTACATTTCAATAATCTTGTTATTCATATCCAAATTAAACATGTATCATATTTAATCACATGCTCATTGTGTGGCAAACATTATAGATTATGCTAACTGTGAATGTTATGTGAAGGCTTCCATGAAAAGTATTGTCTGGAATAAAAATAGTTATTTGATTTTATGAAACATTCACGTAACATTCCTATTAATAAAATGCTTCCACATAAAATTGTCCCCAGCATGGTCTTGTTGTATACTGGTAGGGTTTCTTCTTATTATTATTATTACTACTTGTATCTAAGAATAAAACGTTTTGATAACATTTGAAGAACTCAGAAATGTTTAAGTTTAAAATTTACGGATAAGCACATTTTGTAATAATAAAAAAGTAGTGGGGTTTATGCTATAGCAAGGACCACTTACAAGTGTAGAAAAGGCGAGGCTATTTGATTGAACAATCCGATTTGCCCACACTTGAAACAATGCCAAGAGGGGCCTATACCCCAATTCTTCAGGTGTGATATGCTCTGAATTTTAAGAAATTCTGAATTCAAGTGTAGAAAGGGTGAAGCCCCTCAGACAGATTTGCTTACACTTGAAACAATGCCAAGAGGGGCCTATACCCCAATTCTTCAGGTGTGATATGCTCTGAATTTTAAGAAATTCTGAATTTAAGTGTAGAAAGGGTGAAGCCCCTCAGACAGATTTGCCTATACTTAAGACAATGCCAAGTTCTCATATCATCTTATTGTTTATAGTGTGTTTTTCTGTCAAAATCCCAGGAATCTTGAATCCCCCCCTCAGACAGATTCTGCCATGTGTGTAAAAACTATATCTGTGTGATTGTTGTTTATAAACTTGTCAAAAATATAGCTTTTTTGTATGAAAACATGCAATCCTGAATACAATTCTGGTTTTGTCTTGTTCTGTTAATATAAACACAAGTGAGACTTACAGAATATTTATTGCACAATTCAAAATCCAATTTTGAATTGTATTTAGTTGATATAGAGATGAGGTTTTAAACCTGGTGAAGTGTGTTGTATATCAGCATAATAGAGCAAAACTATCACCAAAACCTAGTTACTGCTGTTGTTTGGGTATAAAAGCACCAGCTCAGCCACTAACTGCTGAACCCAACTGATATTTTGTACAGAATTTTGATTTGAACCCCAGGAAATTTTATATCATAAACAACATCAAAAAATGCCAAAACAAAAATATTGCAATCAGTGTAATAAAAATATATCTAGTTCTCATTGGGCTAGGCATTGCCGTATTTGTGACTCTAAGAAATGCAGAAAAACTACTAAAATATGTCCAAGATGCCATAAAATATTAAGCAAGGCATATTACAAATGGCATAAGTGTAATTCTTATGTACAGTCATCAATATTGCCCCCACAACCATCCACATCTGGTCTGAAAAGAAAGCATGAAGCACCTGTTAATGCTGGACCTGCAAAGCAGCCACGCTATGAACCCATCCATAGCAGTTTTAATGGCCAATTAAGAGATTATCGGTTTGTATCAGAGCCAAGATGTGGCATTAAGAATTTTTTGAACAGTAAAAAACCTGATGTGCAGGCAATTCTAAATGCACAAAATGGCTCTTATAAGCTCTCCCTCAAATTGTTTACTCAATATAAGAAACCAAATGGCACAAAATTTACACAGCCCCACATAACAGAAACTGTACCTGTATATTCAAATGCAAATTCAGACACAATAATAAACAGTTTAATAGATCAATTGAATATTAAACACTCTGAATTTGCAGCAAAAGAGTCTGGATGGAGCCTATGCGGCTCTCCTCACAAGTTATATGTTAATATTTCTGAATTCAGCCCATTACAAGGTTCTACATATCTGCCATTACCTGCCAATATTAAAAACAAAAGAGCCGTGGTTAATATTGAAAATACCGACCAGAAATGCTTTTTGTGGTGTATATTAGCTGCTTTGTTTCCAGTTTCAAGGCATCCTGAAAGAATAAGTTATTACAAACAACATGAACATGATTTTGACGATGCAATGGAGGGTTTAGAATATCCAATGTCTGTTCACAATATTGATAAATTTGAAAAAAGGGCCAGGGACATGAATGGCAAACAATTATCTATTAATGTATTTATTTGCTCTACTGGCCGTGGCAATTGCTTGATAGAACCTCTCAGAATCAGTACAATTGATGATAATTCTGCTGTCCCGATTGATCTGCTCTTAATTGAAGGGGATGGCACATATCATTACACTCTGATACATAATCTTGAAGCTTTAGTCAGAACACAACTAGACAAATCTAATAGAATATTCAAGTTGTGCAGAAGATGTTTAACTGTACTTGATGGTCAAAAAATGGTGAAGAGGGTTCCGGAAAAAAATGCAGAAATTGCCAAAAACAAGTTAATTGAGCATCTGAAATATTGTGGCAACCATAAACCAGTTCATATGGTGATGCCCAATCCAAGTGAAAATGCAAAATTCAAAAAGTTTGAAGCCTTGTTGGAACACCCAGCATATATTGTCTGTGATTTTGAATCAAACCTCAAATCTCTTGCATTTTGTAGCCCAGATCCTGAAGAATCTTCAATTACACCATACCAGCTACATGAACCTTCTAGTTTTTATTATGTGGTTGTACAGGATGGTGTTGTTAGTAAAGAATATTCATACATGGGAGCAGATGCCATCAAAATATTTGCACATAAAATAGAAAATGAGTGCCATGACATAGCATCTAACATCTTATTAAAATCAAGGCCCATGTTGCCTTTAACAGAGAAACAGATTGAAGATTTCAACAATGCAGAAAAATGCCCGGTATGTGATTCTGAATTTTCAGATACAAATATCAAAGTGAAACACCATTCTCATACAGATGGTAAATTCAAAATGGCCCTGTGTAATAGCTGTAATATTAAGATCCAGAGACCAAAATTTGTCCCCATATTTTGCCATGGAGCATCCAATTATGATTTCCATCATCTAATCAGGTACGAGGGGTTTGAGAAGCAGAATTTAAATATTTTAGCTGAAAATGATGAAAAATATATATCTATTAGCAAAATAATTAAAGTTAATGGAGTTCCTATTCACATAAGATTTCTTGATTCTTACAGAATTTTATCTGCTAGCCTGGCTACACTGGCCACTCAATTACCTGATGATCAATTCAAAATCACATGTACCTTGTTTCCAAATCAGGATCTGAAATTAATTAGGCGGAAGGGTGTATATCCATATGATTATGTTACAGATTTTTCTAAATTTGATGAGTGTTCCCTGCCTCCACAACATGAGTTTTACAGCAAAATCAGAGGATCTGGAATCACTGATGAAGATTATCACCATGCCCAATTGATGTGGAACAATTTAAAATGCCGGACATTTGGTGATTATCACATGGCATATTTGAAACTTGATGTGACCCTCTTAGCAGATATAATGCAGGCATTCAGAAAATCTTCTATGCAAAATTATGGACTGGACCCAATATATTTTTACAGTGCCCCGGGCCTAGCATGGGCTGCAATGTTTTTAAACACCAAAAAGCAATTGGATCTGATCCAAGATCAAGATATGTATCTGTTTAAGGAGGAAAGTATAAGAGGAGGCATGGTGCAATGTTCTCAGAGATATGCCAGAGCAAATAACAAATATATGCCTGATCATGATCCAGCACGGCCATCAAATTATATATTGTATGTGGATGCAAATAGCCTGTATGGTCACGCTATGATGGATAAACTGCCATATGCAGGGCTTGAATGGGTCGAAGATTTCAATATTGAAGATCTTCAGAACTTTGATGACAGTAATTATGGCCTCTTCTTAGAGGTTGATCTGACAATTCCAGATGATTTACATAACAAATTTTCTGATCTGCCCCCAATTCCTGAGGTTCAGTGCTCACCTGGCTCTAAACAGAAGAAGCTCATGATGACACTGGAGCCAAAACAGGGCTATGTCATATATTACAAGAACCTCCAGTTCCTGATGCATCATGGTGTCCAAGTGACCAAAGTTGGAAAAGTTTTGAGATTCAGGCACTCAGAATGGTTGAAATCATACATTGATACAAACACAGAGCTTCGAACATCTGCAAACAGCCAATTTGATAAGGCCTTGTTTAAATTGATGATCAATTATGTGTATGGCAAAACTATTGAAAATGTCAGAAAACATACCGATGTTAAAATAATTACTGACCCCAGCCTGAGCAAAAAATTGGTTGCAAAGCCTAATTTCAATTACAGAAGAATTTATGATGAAAATATGGCACTTTTCAACATGAAAAAAACAAAGATTAAGTTTGATAAACCTATTTATGTAGGGGCTGTGATATTGGAATTGGCCAAATTACATATGTTAAAATTGTATTATGATGTGTTGAAACCTTTTTATAAGGATCGTGTAAAACTGATGTACATGGACACGGATAGTTTTGTTCTTGATATTCAAACAGAAGATGTTTATCAAGATATTTCCCAGCCTGAATTGCTTGAATATTTTGATACCAGTGAACATAAAAGGATTCAACCCCACAACAAAAAAGTGCCTGGCAAGTTAAAAGATGAGACACTTGGTGATGTTATTATGGAATTTGCTGGGTTAAGTGCCAAGATGTACAGTTTTAAAACATTTAATGCTGTTGTCAAAAAAGCCAAGGGCATTGGCAGAGTTACTGTTGAAAAAGAGCTCCAATTTGAAGATTATAAAAATTGCCTCAAATCCCAGAATTTAATCAAAACATCAGAAAATAGAATTCAGAGTGTGGATCACTTATTGACTACAAATATTGTAAGAAAAGTGGCTCTGGACCCACATGATGATAAGAGATGTATTTTATCATGTGGCATACATACTTTACCATGGGGTCATTGTGATTTGAAAAATGGCAATCAATGCCCAATTACAGAGCATGATTTGAAATAAATAAACATGCCTATGAACTTATTTGGGTTCAAAAAACGGGCTGTTATGGAGCTGCCAACACCACAACCCTCTTCTGATATGCTGTCTAAACTGAGTGGTTTCTTAATTATTCATCTGAACAGCATATTTACAGATATTGATGATGAAACAGGCAAAATATTGTACATATTTAACAATAATTTAAATCATTACCAATTACCTGTAGGTGGGCAATTGCAATTTATTACAACCCCTGAGGGTGATGTTAAAATTTCAGTAGGGAGAAATATTTACAGAATTAAGCACTCAAACATGATTTCTGGCACTGTTTATACTGTTTCTGCTGGTGACTGCTTATATATTGAGGTCCCTGGATCTTATGATAAGCTTACACCCTTTTTTATAGAATTAAGAATCAGATATTCAATAATAAATAACTACTAAACAAAATGCCTAATGATATTTTTGGCCATACAAGACATGAAGATCACAGTGATGAGATTCTGATGCTTGATGTCAGAGTCAAGAAATTAAGAAGTGATTTACAAGCTTTACAAACTACACTCAATGCCAGTCTTCAATTAGAAATTACAAATTTGCAATCACAATGCATGGACCCTCTTCTTAAAATTGATTCTGAACTCAAATTATTGCTTCAAAAATATACTGATTTGGGCACATTGGATAATTTTCAAAGTTTGGAAGAAGCTGTAGCAGCTCTTCAAGCCAAATTTAAGACCCAGGCTAACAACTCTGAGCAATTGAAACAACAATTGGAAGAGCAGATAAATAATGTCCAGACACAGCTCCAAACAATTGTCAAAAGCATAAAATCACAAGAAGATTTTGATCTAGTGATTTCCATTCTAAAGGAACAGATTCAATCACTCCAAATACCTAATCTGGACCCTCTGAACAATGCCATAGCCGATGTTAAAGAAAAAATTGAGACACTTGAAAATTTTATGAACAATTTGCCATCTTCTGATGCTTTGAATGCAATAACTCGGAGTGTTGCAAATATTAAGCTGCAACTTGAAACATATGAAGATTTTGGAAAAAATCAAAATTCCATAACCCATCTTGAAGGTACAATAGCAGCAGTGCAAAGTGATTTGGCAAATGTACTTGAATCCCGATTGCCTGGGATTGTAGATACCCTTGTTAGTGTCCAGCAACAAATCACAAAGCTTGAAAACCTCAACACTGAATCTGAACTATCTCATTTTCATCATTTGATAGATGATATCCAAACAAAACTTGAAATTTTACAACAATCCACACCCACTCAGGCAGATATAGCCCTGCTCCAAAATGCTATGCAAAATGTTGCTGATGCTTCTGAATTAAACAATGTGAAATTGGCACTTGAATTTTTACAAAATACAGTATCAAATCTGCCTACATCACAGGAACTAAAAAATATTAAGAGAGCAGTGAATCGCATATTGAAATCAGAAGATATCAAGAATATCCAAGCAGAGATCAAACATCTCACACAGACAGTGGCCACTCTACCAACCAATCAACATATTAATGAACTGCATGCCCTGTTTGAGGATATCAGAAGACAGGTCCATGATCTTACAGCTCAAAATTCAAAATTGGCAGTTGTTGAAAATTTGCAACAAATTGTAGCTAATATCAAGCAACAGCTAGAGACCATGGAATCCAATCAAGCAAATGCTCTGTCTGTTTTTGCCACCCAGCTACAAGAGATTGTTCAACAATACAAAAAACTTATTGTGGACATAAAAATAAAGCCAGGCCATGATGATGTTGTTAGAACTATCAATGAGCACCTTGAATCTGTAACAAGTAGATTGCTCACAGCAGAAAAGGAAATAACAGGCATAATTGAGAATCCAAAACATACAGTAATTCTTGAATTGTACAGCATCCCCAACAAAGAATATGATTCTCCATTTACACCAGGTGGCAAAATATATATGCTGTCCCCTGCACAATTTTATTACCAATTTTTTGTTGGGGGCACATTGAGACCAATCAAGATCAAATTTTGGCTTCAACCACAGGCACACCACTACCCTACATTATCAATAACAAATGCTGATAACAAAGTGAAAATCACCAGTGCAGAATTGGAGGATTTTACAGACCCCAATACATTGGAAACATCCTATGTTGAAGATGATGGCTCTTTGGAATTTAAAATACATATTGGAGACAAATTATATTTAGAAAATCCTGCAGTATCAGCTGCTGAACACCCCATAGTTGCAATATTCTTGTTTACATATTATGTCTAGACAAATTATTGTTGATGAATTACACAGACAGGCCAGACATAATTTTAAGAGACTCCCAGTAGTTACAAAAAGCATAGATGATTTATGGCAGAGCGACTTGATTGAAATGTCAAGTGGACAGTTGAAAAACTTAGACAAAATCAACAAGGGATACAAATATCTACTCACTATCATAGATACATTTTCAAAATTTGCCTGGGCTGTGCCACTCAAATCCAAGACTGGAAAATGTGTTACAGAAGCTTTTAGAACAATTATCAATCAGAGTGGAAGATCCCCGCGCTATTTGCAAACAGATAATGGCAAAGAATTTTATAATTCAGTGTTTCAACAATTTATTAAAAGCCAGGCAATACAACATTATTCGAGTTACAGTGATCTCAAGGCCTCAATTGTAGAGAGATTCAACAGAACCCTAAAAAATCTTATGTATAAAGAATTTACCCTCCAAGGTAATTATAAATGGATTAATATTCTTCCAGAACTTCTACATAAATATAACAACTCGGTCCATTCCACAATCAACATGAAACCCTCTGAAGTAACTTCATCTGATGAGCAAAAATTGATCAGCACTGTTTATTATCCTAAATATCAGCCAACAACAAGAAGGGCCAAATACAGGGTGGGTGATCAAGTAAGAATCAGTAAATATAAGCACTTATTCAAGAGAGGCTTTACAAGAAACTGGAGCACAGAATTATTTACAGTGGTTCAAGTTAAACCCGGGACCCTTAACACATATATAATAAAAGATCACCGAGGAGAAATTCTCAAAGGCAGGTTCTATGAACAAGAGCTCAGCAAAACTAAACAGCCTGACACATATCTCATAGAAAAAATTATCCGCAGAAAAGGCAAAAAGTTATTTGTCAAATGGCTGGGTCATCCGGAAAACAGCTGGATCGATGCAAACAAAATAATAATATGAGCACCTGGGATGTTATAAAAAGGCTGCCAGAACCTGAACAACAGAATAAGAGAAATGGGAAGTTGCTACCTGATAATATTAGGTGTCTTATTGTTGGGCCATCTGCTTGTGGTAAAACTACACTAATGGTTGATAATTTTTTATTGGCACCCAACTGGTTAGACTGGAAAAACAGGCACTTGTATATCTTCTCTAAGAGCTTGGAACAATTAAAATATCAGCAGCTGATGAAGCTTTATGATGGATTGGATATAGCCACTTTTGAACCAGATGTTAAGCCACTTCATGAATGTCTCGATAATTCTGTTATTGTGTTTGATGATATTATATTGGATAATCAAAACAAGGTTAGAAACTTCTTTACACAGGGCCGGCACAAAAACATTGATTGCTTCTACCTGGCACAGACTTTTTCAAAAATACCCAAGCAACTGATCCGGGACAACAGCAATTTTATATGTGTGTTTCATCAAGACCATACCAACCTCAAACACATACATGATGAATATGTAGGTGGAGACCTGAGCTACAATGATTTTTCCAAGATTTGCAGCAAGTGCTGGAACCAGGACAGTTATGGGTTTGTCACAATTGATATGACAAGAACACCCAATAGTGGCAAATACAGAAATAAAATCAACAATTTTTTAGACATTGAAACATATATAAATAAACATGAAAAGGCCAATAATTGATGATCTTAAATTAAGAGATTATCTTGTAAAAAGATTTAAGGGATGGAAATCAGAGAACCGAGGAATTTATGAAAAATACAAACAAACAGAACAGCCTATAATTGATGCTATTAGTGAATGAGGTAAGAATATCAAAACTGTTACAGAGCAAGATCAAAATTTGATCACAGAGCTTGTACCTGTAGCTGCAAGGAACATATTAGATTATCCATTCACCCCACTTTCCAGTATTCATACACCAAGTCCTATTGGTCCTAAAAGAATTGAAGCTACTCAGGATCCTATTGAATTGGGTCTTCTTGCTCAAAAATATTTAACCACACCTAAAGACAATAAAGATGAGGTTTTTGGCTTATATGCCGACACAGAGCTTGATGGTAGCATCATACATAGAATTGGCAATTTCAGAGTAACATTTATGGGAGATGATATAATTGTATATTCAGAATCTCGTCTTGGAGAAAAAGGTGCTTTTGTTAAGTACCCCGGAACACCTGGATTGTGGGAATTGATGACTAGGAAAAGACCTGGCAGCTATACAGATCAAGACTATGAGGATTACAAAGAAATATTAATAAAATCAGATGCTCTATACCAGAACAATGATCCCACACAAAAAAGGGTCAAGTCTAGCAGTGGAGCAAAATACAATAATTTAATCAAGCCCATATGGTCTCAAATCAAGACAGGTAGTGGAATCAAACATAACAACACCCTGCCTAAAGAATTTGTGTGGGTTGATGATGTCAGGAAACTTGTAGATAGGTTATTGGTGATAGCTGGGGAGGAAAATGCTGGGAACCACAATTTTTACAATGAAAAGGTTGGAATTATGGACATGATAAGCACAAAATTGTCTAATTTTATAGTGAATGACACTAAGGGGATTGGATATCTTATAAAAATTATTAATACTCTACCCCCCAAATTTTGGAATATTTCTGAGGGCCGGGGGCTTGTTATTGATATTATAAATAAGCTGCCATTTGAACTGCATATTCCAGGCTATCAGTATTGTGGTCCAGGCACAAAATTGGATCATAGATTAAACAGAGGTGATCCTGGTGTTAATCCCCTAGATGCTGCTTGTAGAGACCATGACATAGCATACAACACACATTCTGATCTTGACAAGAGACATGTTGCAGACAAGAAATTAGAAGAGGCTGCATTTGGCAGATTTGTAAGCAAAGATGCTTCTTTAAGTGAAAAAATAGCAGCATTGGGAACCACCATAGCCATGAGCACCAAACAAAAATTGGGGTGGGGGTTGTGAATATGTATATAATAAACCTACAATAAAGGCCAAGGGTGTTATGTATCAAATACCTTATGCAGGTCTCAAATCTCTTAAAACTATTGACAGCCTTTTAACCAAAAAGCAGCGCAAGAAGAAAAATTCTTGTATTGCCAAGGGTCATGGTATGAAATTGTTGCTCAGCACCCCCCAATTAAAAAAATTACAGCAATCAAGAAAAAAATCACATGTGGGGGGATTTATATTTACCATCCCTGCCATCTTAGCTGCTCTCGGGGCTGTTGGGAGCTTGGCTGGGGGATCAGCTGCCATAGCAAAAACAGTAATAGATGCCAAGAAAAATAGGGCAGAATTAGATGAGCAGAAGCGCCATAACCTGGCCATGGAGAAACAAGGCAAAGGTGTTAAGAGAGCCATGAATAAGTTTAAAAAAAAACAAGAGCCGCTTACAAACCAAGATATTGAAGCTTTAATCAAGCCACTGGGCATCAAACATTTTAGAGGTGTGTACATGTCTGATTCTTTACCAGAACAACCACTCAACAAAGAGTGTGGCATTGTTAATTTGGATGAGTACAAAAATCAGGGCACTCACTGGATTTGTTATCTTAAATATTTAAAAAATGAGGCATTTGTGTTTGATTCATTTGGAGGTGTTCCACCTGAAAATTTAATAAAATATTTAAATTCAGCTAATCTTTATTACAATAATGCCCGTGTTCAAAATTTCAAAGATGTTAATTGTGGACATTTGTGTTTATCTGTTCTTAGATACATGTCTCAAATAAATAAACCATCAATTGAAGATTTTCAAAAAGCCTTGTGGTATTTAAAACATCATGGGGGTATTCCATCTCACCAGCCAAAATTCAATATTGAAACTCAAATTACATGATGACATTGTATATCCCAAAACAATAGCTCTCAGGGCATTTTACGGCATGTACCTGATCCCTAATATTACACACCACAACAACAAAATTGCAGTTGGGGATGAAAAAATTGTCATCACTCCAGGGCAGTATAATCTGTCCACTCTAAATGCTCAATTACCCAGAGGTATAGTGTTAAGTCAAAATTCTGTCACTCACAGAGTAGAGATTGTATCTGCTACAGAAACAGTGGATCTGGGTACCATAGGAGAGCTGTTAGGATTTGAGAACAACACAAAACTTGAACCAGGCATCAAACACACTGCTATGAATATACCTAAATTCTTGGCCATAGAGACTCTAAATATTCACTGTAATGTGGCAGAGGGTATGATCACCAAATCAAATGGCATAGGCACTCACAAACAAACAGGCATTATTGCAACATTCAAACCTAATTCTGAATTTATGGAGCCTATCATCTACAATCCATTCCCAACATTATATTTTCCTGTGTGTCATAATAGAATAGATTATATTGAATTGATGGTCACTAATGAAAAAGAAGAATTAGTTGATTTTGCTGGAGCCACAACAACTGCAATCATAGAGATTAATATTTAAATAAAAATACATACAAGAAGAAAATGGAAAATATTGAGAGTTATGAGCTACAATCATTCCCCCCAAACAGGAGGACATTTGCAAATTTAAATCAACCCAACACACAGATTGAGGTTGATCTTGATGTAGGGGATGGATTTATACACCCCCACAGAGCAGATCTATACATCAAATTTGATGTTGTAAAGCTCGATGGTACAGATTATCCGGCAAATTCAAATATAAGATTGGTGGATAATTTTGTGCCTCATCTATTCTCTGAAATTGAGATCAGAAAGCATGGCGTTGTTATAAACAGAGTGGATTATCCCGGCATTACCTCCACAGCTTTGGCCACACTAAAATTATCCAAAACCGAGGCTTCATACTACAAAATCGGTGGATTTGAGGCTGGTGAAAAAATTATATCCAAGAGCCACACTGTGCTGTTCCCCATGCGCCTGTTGCCAGGATTCTTCTCAGATTACAAAGATATTATGTGGAAGGGTGGTTTAAGAATCACATTTAGAAGAGCTGCAAATGATAACAATGCTTTGATGAGGTACAGTGCAATAAACTCTACAGGGGAAGTTCTGCCTAATACCCTGCCAGATGAGGGCAAATGCATTATTCAGACTATGGAGTTAAGAATCCCTGTTGTTGAGTATGAGGCCAGTTATGCTCTTAAATACAAAGCAGATATAATAAAAAATCCACAGGTTCCTCTACAATTTTATACATATCAATGTGTACAGAAGCCCGCATCTGGTGCTTATTATGAGTTTGATGCTACAAATTCATTCTCCAGCATACAATATGACATGCCTGATTTTGTGGTGGTACTGTTTCAGACTGGAAGACACAACAATCAGGGAAAAAATTCAAGTAAATTTGATAGCTGCAACATCAAGAACATATATCTTAAAAATGGCAGAAATGAGGTATTTCCTAGAGAAAATTACAATTTAGACATGTCCAAGGATGATTTCCTTAAATTATATGAAGCTTTTTCTTCCTTCAAACGGGTCACTACAGGTAATACTGACATGTATTACACACCAGATGAATTCAAAGCACAGAGACCCATGTTTGTAATCAACACTTCAAAAAGAAAACAGGTTGTGGTGAATGACAGAACAAATATTAAAATTATCTGTGAATTCCATGAGGCATTACCTGATGACACCATATGTAGTGTTATTCTCATAGGTGAAGAATCATATGTTTATGATGTAAGAAATGAGAGGGTCACAGAGCAATTCTAGAAGATATTTGCTCTATTGTCCTGTTGTACAACACACAAACCTCAACTGTATATCAGCTAGCAGTGAATATCTCAAATATGGGCATATTATTTTGTTGTATGTATTACACATTTTATCAGGACTCGAACCCAGAGCCTCTGATTACAAGGCCGCAATATTAACACATCTCCATATATATGTGGAATATATTTCTTACTAGATTCTGAAACCCCCATACAGACAAAATTGGATTTTGTTCTGTCATAATATTCTCTTAAGTCTTGCCCTATGCTTATATTATCAGAAATACAATAGTTCCACCATGCGAAACAGTTTATTGGCACTGTGTCGGAAAAAATATATCTTTATCTCAATCTTTGTTACATTTTTCCCTGTCGCCCAGAAAAATTAATGGCCCCTGTCGCACAGAAAATGTGTAACAAAGATTATTGAGATAATTTTTGTTATATTTTCCCTTGTCACACAGAACAATTAATGGCCCCTTCAGTGAAACACACGGAAAAATCATTAATGCTCCCCTCTAGCCGTGTAGATTATATCTCTTGCGTGCCGGCAAGACATTCAGGCAATTAATTATGCCTGCCAGCTCTTCTCTTCGCTATGAGCTTTATATCAATTCAAAATTCCTGGGATTTTGACAGAAAAACACACTATAAACAATAAGATGATATAAGAACTTGGCATTGTCTTAAGTATAGGCAAATCTGTCTGAGGGGCTTCGCCCTTTCTACACTTGAATTCAGAATTTCTTAAAATTCAGAGCATATCACACCTGAAGAATTGGGGTATAGGCCCCTCTTGGCATTGTTTCAAGTGTAAGCAAATCTGTCTGAGGGGCTTCACCCTTTCTACACTTGAATTCAGAATTTCTTAAAATTCAGAGCATATCACACCTGAAGAATTGGGGTATAGGCCCCTCTTGGCATTGTTTCAAGTGTGGGCAAATCGGATTGTTCAATCAAATAGCCTCGCCTTTTCTACACTTGTAAGTGGTCCTTGCTATAGCATAAACCCCACTACTTAAAAAGGTGAGAGAAGAGAATACTAGACTTATTGTAGAATATAGATAATTATGAAACAACACTGCACATGTATTCATAATACAGTAATGGTAATAAACATAGTACTTCACATCTTTAATAATGCAGTTCATATATGAGATGAGTGCAATTTAAATACTTCATGGAAAAATTATTAACAATAATTTTTCCAGACTTAGAACATCTACATACCTAACAGCCAAGTGTTCCTTGTACCTGCCTTATTCTTATATTGACAAAAGTATCTGATGTTGGAATTCCTCATGTGTCCACCCTGGATACCGAGAGTAGTCTCAATATTTTCATTTTAATCGGCTATCTGCAAAAGAGGAAAAGTACTGTAACTTTTGCACAAATAATTGGGTTAACAAGTTGAGGTATTGATCATAATAAGATACTGCACAAAGTTAATGATTTTTTTAAAAATATATATATATATTCATGTTATTCTGAATGAGAAATACCATCCATCTGATGTTACACATTACTCAGTTGTTTACTTCTGATTTATTTGAAAATAGCAACTGTTTTGAAAACCCCACAAATTCACCTTTTACTGTGTTCCAATAAAAAATAATAAAATATTAAAAGAATATCACTCTGGAACTGTTATTGCCATGAGCACCTTTGATTTGGTTTGTCTTAACAATTATAATTGTATTGTCTTGTCCATGCAAATAGGAATAAGAGATAAAAAGTGATACAAATTTGTTTGTTAATCCAGAACTATATGGATAGTATTGAAAATAAACTAGCATGTTCACTTGCACAATATACCTACCTACATGGCCAGTCAGCCACTCATTTCAGTATTTATGTTTTATTACATTTTATTGTAGAAGCTGTCTAAAACCCACCACATGATGGATGTGAATAGGTGTTATTATAATGAAACAAAAATAACGTACACTATCTTACCTCCTTTTAACATCCAGCTGATCTGCTTGTATCATTGGGAACTTCATCCATTGTGAGGAGCAATAACCACCATAGCACTGCACACTTGCTCTATACACTGGCTGATGACCTATAACCATCTGGCTGGTACCTCCATGTTGTGAAAATGAGAGCTTCTAGCACCTATAAAATTATTTCAGAAAAAATAAATATAAATTCTCTTACAAGGAAACTTCTATCAAACAGTTCCCACTGACTCAAAGATTTTCATGCTTAAAATAAATTCATGCTACCCACTATCAACACATGACATAAGGTAGTTAAACTGAGTGCATTCTGTTGATGGTTTCATATAGAAAAAAAATATTTTCCCCTTTTCAATTAATGGTTATGAATACAGTATACCAAGTACCCCCTCCCATGCACACACACATATACACATTACTAATGACATTTTTGTCACAAAAAAAGGTTTTCTCTCACCAGTGTCTGGGCAACCGAATGGAGTACTTTCACTTTTACTGTTCTTAGGCGTTTAGGTTAGATTTTGTGATTACAATAAAAAAAAGAGATAATTTTACATTCCCGTCGTGATAAAAAAAAAATAGATTTGGGATAAATTCTAATGTCCGTAACTCTGTAAATATACGTTTCTATGCCTCCAAGCTTCTGATATAGTCTTAACAACAGTTAATCTTTCCATGGGGAATTTTTCCTGGAAATTCGAGGGAGTACGTAATTTAGTACACTCGACCTGCAATTAATACAACTTAAAACATAGTGTCAACATTTCCTTTAAAATCTTTATCATCAGTTCACGTACTGTATAAATCATGTGTACCATTTTTCCCCCTATATATAACATATGGTAGTGGTGCCTAATTGAAGTATTTTATAGTACCGTAATTTCATTTACTAGTTGCAACAGGACAATATGTTGCAGAAAATTAATTGTTCTTATTTTGTGTGGCATCGTTATTTTACATTTTGATGTGACGTTGGTGGAATGTTGGCATACATTTCCCAGGTGTATCAAAATATATTTTGCAGGGTAAATTACTCGTATCGGACAAACGGATGAAATTTGCTGTATTTTATTTCACGATTGCTAAGCTTAAGGAATGTTGCAAAAATATCAGCTCTAATTCTTACAAAGTACGTGGAACAATGTAATTAACAATAAGAAGGAAAATGGCACGAAGTATTTAATTCTTTAGGTACATCGTAGCAACAATTCACAATACACAATACACAATACTCTCCCCCAGATTTGTTCCAATTGTCCTTATGTTCATACCCAATAATATTAATAACATACTAACATGACGTACTTACTCGAAATACGACTGAAACGAAGTGGGCTTGCAATTCTTCTTTCTTCAAAACCATCCTCCGCAACAGCTGATAGTGTCCATCTTGAAAATCTGCAGCCGTGAACGAACTCGGTAGGTGCCTGGCTTGTGAGTAGGTTCCACTCGTTTTCTGTTAGCGCGTCCGTAACCGTATTCGTTAACGAAGAGTGGAGACTACACTAAATGGCATTCGTTAGCCTTTCTTGACAAAAACGTCACGAACTCGTTAGACCTTAACGTGTTGACAGTTCAAGACTTAGGCCCCAGGAACGTTTAGAACGCAAATATAGAGCCACATGGTGAGTGGTACTTACGTCTTCACACGAAGGCAAATTTGAATGCTCCACAGAAATAGTAAGAGCGAATATGGTGTCCCCTGACAGCAATGCGTGCCATAGGACGATGTGGTATACTTCGGGTAAGAGTATTGTGTTTGTTCCTGAGGAATAGTGTCTCACCGCTGCAACAATGCTGTACACAGCTCCGGAGGAGGACGAGAAGGGGATTCCGTCTTGCAATACATTGTCTGGGCATATCTACAGTATTGGTTTCATCAAATCCATTCTCTGATTCCAGATACTTATTGACAAGGTCCGCTGTGTGGTTCCTTGCGTTATCGTTCATAAACAGGAAAGCAAGTCACAAGAAAGGAAGTAGAAGATATACGAATTTTGGCATAATGTATACGCTAACACGTAAGGTTAGCCAGAGGGCGTTCATACTGCGTGTACCACCGTATACCCTCGACTACAGCCCTGACTTTATGCACAGAAACGCTAATCGGGACTGTCTTCCAGGATAAAGTCCAAAATACACATTGAAACAATAAACTGGCGACTGTCTACATCTTTGCTTGTTATTGGAGAGCAAGTGTACATGAAATGGACGTGAAGGAAATCGGTAGGAACGATTGAAAGTGAATTGAACTTGCCCATGATAGGGACAGATGGAAAACATGTTGGTTTTGGATATAACTTCAGATTTAAAAATGCCAGAGACCTAATCAACTTAAGGTAAAGACGTGAACACACACTTAGTTATCTGATTTTCTCTCAGTTCACAGTGGCTTTATATCGGAGCCGGCCTTAGGAGAGAACAACATTGGGCACTCGCACTCGCTCGAGTCCCCACGCATGAGGGGGCCTTGCCCCAGGTCATTCGCATACAGAATAATATAGATACTTGTTTTCATCGGCAAATACCATATCAAAAATAATTGTCATTTAACTTTGCTTCAAGCAACGATTCACACAATTCCCTCGCTTAAGAACAATCTAGTTCGGTGTTTTTTCTTTCTTGAGCTTTGAAACTGCCCATTTATACGTTCACCGTGTGTTCATCGGTCGTTGTTAAGTAAACCTGTAAAAGTGTTAACGAATAAAAACGTATCATCTCATCTCATTACTTCAGGAAATTTAAACAGCAAAACAAGCGCTACAATACATTCGGTATCTTTCGGACCCCTTTCCAAACACGAAAGTTGCATTAAGAATTTTGCTGACAATGCCTGTAACTGTAAGTTACTGAGGGAAGTTTTGGAAGCCTGAATTTATGGATACTTATTTGAAATCGAGTATGTCGCAGGACTGAGTCATTGCATGTCAATCGTCTCCATTGATAAGATAATTTCCTCATCACTAGATTACGGAGAGCTCATGGAAAATTTTACATGAATGAATGGGAGAAAAGTATAGAATTTTTTAAACAAACAAACAAATAATGCGAATATAAAGATTTGAGTGAAAAAGGAGGTTGCAATAGACACTGGTTTTACACTACACAAAATGTATTGTACATAAGTGTTATTTATACGCATAGGAAAGACATATCGGCTTCTTACAATTTATTTGAACAATTTTCGTTATAGGCCTTGCTGATGTTATCTGCCTAGGCGCCGCACCCACCCATGCTTAATGTATATATTTAATGTGGTATAGTAATATTTCTCAAGCACTAGATACGAAATGTTCAGGGTATTATATTTTCTGATGGAGCTCCTGCTTACTATGAAGCAAGTTCAATATGTCCCGTTTATTGCATCATGAAAATATCTTCGGGGCACATCCTGCATGGACATTAGATGGTTTGTGTGCTCTCTGATTCCTTAACGTCCTATATCTCCCTCTTAGATATATTTCTTTGTTCAACGGTAAGTATAGATATAACGGTGAAACGAATGAGAGAACATCGCTAACACTTACGCCATTGCCGGTACTTGCACGAGGATCTAACCAACAGAAAGATAAACTTGACTCTTATTTGGATTTTCAACGTCCTTCTACTTATAAAAATATTTTTTTACAACTGATGAAGGAAAATAATGAAACGACGTATTTATAGAGGGTAATAATTGTACACATGTAGCTGCATATGCATATATACTTCGTCACGGTTTCAACCTCCAACCAAAGAACAATCTCACAGCCACTGAATAATTCACCTACCAAGCAAGCAGCCGAGTATATTGTCAATTTCGTAGTAAGTTTGGCGACTCATGATTGGCCATTTACTTAGTTCATTTTGTCAGTGGCCACGCAGATTTTCAGCTTCCTCCCTTGCGATTTTAGAATAATTATATAATAGCATTATGTAATAGCATTACGATCTTACCAAACTAGGAAATTTACTCGAACATTATAATATTACGTAAGAAAACTTCTAGTCTCTCACTTGTTTTCGGTCAAAATATTTCTGCTGTACTGTAAAAATCTGGGAGGCTACAGGTGGGTAACTCAATTTTGGGGGGCTTCAACCCACCCTAGCCCACCTGTAGCGACGTCCCTGGCTCCAAATAGCACTTGTTAACGCAGAGGTAAATGCTAAGGAAAATGCTCTCGTCGAAAGCAGGCCTTAGGTAAAAATCTTATGGCATTACAGATCATATGGCATATTTTATGGCATTTCTCAAGGATAGAATCCATCCTATTTCCGTAGCATTTTCCGAAGCATAACCAACCAATCAGAGACAACCTCTAAGTCACGAGTGCAGATGATATGACGGCTGAGTGAGATGTAAACAACGTATCACTTCACATTTTTAAAAGCCGGTAACTATTCAACCGAGAGGAATAACGTTTCCTATAAAAAAAATTAGGTACAAAACAATACCATTGCTTAAATACATACTTTATACTTTATACAGTACAAGTATGGAAGAGTAATTTAGTTGCTTCAATTGCTTCACCGTGCACTCGCCATACACTCGGAGTCAACCTATCGTAACAGTGACGTCCAGAGACGTAACTAGGTTAAACAGGTTTTTTTTTTTTGGGGGGGGGGGCAAACCTGAAATTTGTTCCCATGAATATATTATTTGAAACAGAAGACAAACACTACATAGTATTTATGTACACGGGGTGAGCCACCTAACATAACCACCGCAAATATTTCGTGAACAACATTGAATATTAAGAAACTACTTGCACAGGTATAAAGTAAGGAGAGAGGCTCATGAAATTAGTGGATAAAATGCATTCAACCAGTAGCGTACGCAGGATTTCATCAAGGGGGGGGGGTTATTTCTAAAACTTTCTCCAAATTCACATTGCCATTGTTTTATAATATTTTAATTAATTAATAATACTCATAATTAATAAATTAATTAATAATAGTCCTACTTATAAGTAATTAATTAATTACTAATAATAATACAACGACTACCATTAAGTAGTAGAGATCTACATTAATATATTTATGAAAGTAATAGAATGAAATTACTTTCTAGACATTCGATTATTAGGCGCATCCAGAAAGTAAGTTTCCCACTCGGCCACAGGTGGCAGGTCATGCGTATTGAAACCGGTTTTGCACATGCGTGAGAGGCACATTCCCTGGCTAGTGAATGTACTAGAAGACGCTTCCCGAAAGTCCTCAGTAGCGTGGCGGCTCCTATTCCATCTCCCGCCGCGTGCGAGGTTCGTTCGGTGATCAATTTCTTGAACGCACAAAACATACAGCCGGTCGAAATTTATCGTCAGCTGTACCAGATGTATGGGACAGACGTCATGAGCAAGCACATGGTGCATCGTTGGTGCAGGACATTTACTGAAGGCCGGCAAAATGTGCATGACGACGAGCGCAGTGGGCGGCCATTGGCCGTTATGGACAAGCTTGTGGAGCAGGTGCAGCAGCGCATATTGGAGGATCGTCGCGTCACTATCACGGAACTCAGCAGCCATTTCCCGCAGATTTCTCGGTCGTTGTTGTACGACATTGTTACCAAACGCCTCTTGAATTGAGTTGGTGTTTTTTTAAAGTCCACTTCATGCAAATTGGGACTGGACCTACAGTTTAAAGTGGGATCCGAACCACCATGTGCCTCCACCGAGTATCGAACCCGGGACCCCTTGATTACAAGGCCACCACAGGGCCATCGGGGAGGCCCTCCAAACGCTTCTCGTTCCGGAAATTGTTTGCCCGGTGGGTGCCGAACAACTGACGCCGAACACAAAGGAAAACGCATGGACACGACGCTGACATTTCTGTAGCGTTACCATGATGATGACGATTTTCTCAACCGCATCATCACAGGGGATGAAACGTGGGTTGCATACAGCACTCCAGAAAGCAAGTAGCAGTCCATGCATTGGCGTCACAGTGGATCTCCATGCAGGACGAAGTTCAAACGTGTGTCGGTGCGAAAAGTGATGCGGTGCACAGTGTTCTGGGAGAGAGGTGAGGCTGTGAACGCTAACCGTTACTGTGAAACACTGGGGACATTGCGGCGAGCCATTCAGAATATGCGACGCTGAAAGCTCAGTGCCGGGGTGATCTTGCTGGACGACAATGCGAAGCCGCATATGGCTAGGCGCACTGCAGCCCTTCCGGACAAGTTCGGTTGGGAGGTGTTCGATCGTCCATCGTACAGCCCGGATCTCGCTCCCAGTGATTACCACCTGTTCTTACACCTGAAAAAGTTTCTCTCCGGTCAACATTTCCACAGCGACGAAGAGGTTCAGACGGCTGTCACACAGTGGTTTGGCGCCCAGGCGGCGGACTTCTATGACGCAGGTATACAGAAGTTGGTCCCACGCTATGACAAGTGCCTGAATTCCGGCGGGAATTATGTTGACAAGTAACTGGACAAGTGCTGTATCTGTGGCAATAAATCATTGAATGCAATAATGTTTCCTTTTTGTGCACGACCCCAGGGAAACTTACTTTCTGGATGTGCCTAATATTAACAAATTCTAGTTGCATTTTTTTGTTTCTTTGTTACATAATACTTGTCTAGTCAACGAGGTGAGACGTTTTAAGTGTAAAGAAAATTTATAAAAACAAGAAAATATGTTAAAATAAATTCAAATAATCAATGTATGGAACTCATCCAAAGAGCCTAGGTGGTCTAATCGATAGGGCATCTGACAACCACGCTGGAGATCCGGCTTTGATTTTCGGAATTGATTGTATTTTTTCAGGGGGCTCCAGGGCTCACCCAGCCTCATATCAATAGGTACCTGTTAGCAACCCTGGGAATTAAAGGCTACCGGAATGTGGTGCTGATCACATTACCTCCAAAATGGCCGAGATCGAAAATGTGTGGGGCCTCACCCCTACATGTGCCTTCATGGCACGGTGCTATACGCAGGAGGAAATTTACATTATCTTTACCTATGGAACTGACCCAGGATGATGATGAGGCACGATGTACAATACGTGTTGCTAAATTCCACTCAGTCTATTCTTGCGTTCAAAAATAAGTTTAAAGACATTCCAACACATTTATCACTTCTAGGTGATTCACAAAGCACTCCTTCAACATTATTTTGTGATGTGGATGTAGGTGCAGTACCACTTGGGAGCTCACAAGGGGATGCTAAATCAGTATAATATCACAATAACGTCGACACACAGCGACGAAGCAAGGAATTTTTACAATTCTCGAGAGTCACAGTGGGAATTTTTGCAAAAAAGAAAATGCAAAATTGAACTATGCGGTAGCTTAGATTGTTTTGACATATCGACGAATTCAAAACGATACTGTATAGATTTATGAGAAACGCGCGAATACCGCCCTCAAAATCTACCATGCATATGCACGATAATTCACATCTGGATTTTCTTGCTGTTCTTACCAACAAAACATTTTACAATATTTCAGCTTATTGTAGTTCGAATTCAGAAATTCAAGTAGCGTCGTCATCTTTTAATCAAGGGGTCCCGGGTTCGATACTCGGTAGAGGATCATAGTGGTTCGGATCCCACTTTAAACTGTAGGTTCAGTACCGATTAGCCATACTGTGCATAAAGTGGACTTCAAACACCAATTCAATCAATCAATCAAAAATCAGAAATTTAAATGTGCCACGGTAAACAATGGGAAGGCGGACGAACTGGTGACTGTATTCTTCTCGGCCTAGCTGTTGTCTGCATTAGCCGCTTACAACGGACCCAGAATTTTCTTTAGTTAATTCTCATTGTTCACAGAAAAAAATACATAAGTATTTATTGTACAAAACAACTTTTTTTCTCTTTTAAATACTAGTTGCCCTCTTATTTAATTTTCAGCAATTCGTGTTTATTTTCAAGGCATTAAGACACATGAATGAACTGAGGAGGTCATATCAGTCGTTGTATCTCAACTTTATGTTACAATTACTTGGAAAGTAATTGACGTATTACAATGTAAGAAACATACGAGCCGCGGTACCTCACTCTGGTCATCAGGCTACTATGCGAGGGACTTAGGTTCGATTCCCGACGGAGGAAAATCGGGATTTTATCCACCTGTTCAAGCGGCTCCGGCGCCCACCCAGCGTTGTATAAAGTGGGTACCTGGAATAAACTCTGGGGTGTAAAGGCGGCCAGGGGCGTGGTGCTGATCACATCACTCCCACCTTCGGCCGTGGTCAAGAAGGTGTGGGGCCCTAACTCCGCACTTTACTTTTTATTACAATGTAAGAACGCCATTTTTAATGTATTTTGTCCTACTTTCAATTGCACACAAGGACATTTTATGACAGACAGTTCAGAGAGTATTCGGGACTCTCTGCACTCTTGATTAATCTTTGCGCCAAAATTTGTTTCCATTGGTGTTCGGGTCGCCACGTCATTTGCCATGATGTTTCTTTCTTGGAGATTTGGTTTGATTTGATTTGGTTTTATTTTATTTTGCTTTTTGTGCCACTTTTGGCTAATTTGCGAAGATGATGATGAGTGTGATATGATGAAATTGATGAATGGACACTCACAAACATCCAAGCCCAGACCAGGATTCGAACCCGTGACGCCTGGCGTTGTAGCGCGATGTACTTTCCTGGAGAAAGGGAAATCACGTTTTATTCGTATTTCTAGCTGTAAGTTTAGGTGGGGACGTAATTATACCAATAATAGGATGCAATAATAACATTAATAATAGTAATAACAATGATGTCTTTAAATTTGAAGTTATTGTCAAATTTAAATTCTTTCACATTTAATAGTTTTTGACATAATTCTAGCACAAGCAGCACTTTACTTACACGAGTGATTGACAACTCTCCTGGAGGTGTGGCAAAAAAAAGAATGTGTGCCACTTTTGCGGAAATTTCGACAATTGTGCACCTCTCAACTTATCCATTAAAAATGGTAACCCACTAGAACTCTTTAGAAGTCTTGTTAAACACAAAAACAGTGACAGCAGCAACCCGAGACCAGAAACTTGCAGAAGACAATGCTCCGAACCGAAGCTGAAGCTGGGAGAAATTTTGAATCTGAGAACATTAGAACTCCATGTGTCGCTCGATCACATACTGTTGACCATTCACCGGAGTATTTGATTCCATCTGTATGGGAAGAGTTATTTGCAACAAAAGGTTCGGATATGTGGTTTCTAGGAACTTAGGCCAAGGGTAGGCAGATTTTATGACTTGGGTCACAAACTGGTAGCCAATGAAAGCAGGATGGAAATGTTCGTGTACATTAAACATTTGATGCTGAATATTTTCTTCGGCTAGGAAGTTTGTTCCAGCTCTGCTACAATTACCGGAAAATTATATATAGTATTAATATAGGATATTTTTAATCGATTAAAATTTTGTTTTAGGGGAGGGGGCGGAGATACATTTGGTGAGCAACGATCGAAGAATGGGGATAACGAAGGAATAATGCAAATCGATCAATAGGAAGTAAACATGATACTTCAAGGAGATCGTAAGGCTCAAAAAACACTTCAAATACTAGGTCGCATTTTTAGCCACCATTAACTAGACAATTTATCATCGGTGGCTCAGTCGGTAACGCGTCTGGCTACCATGCTAAAGGTCCGGGGTTCGATCCCCGGCCGGTTCAACGATGGAACGATGGAAGCGGCCCCGGCGCCCACCCAGCGTCGAATAACATGGGTACCTGGGGGAAACCCTAGGGGGTAAAGGCTGTCAGGGGCGTGATGCTGATCACATCACCCCCACTCACGACCAGATGAAGAAAGTGTGGGGCGTTACCCCCACACCCCCTATACGCCTTCATGGCGTGGTGCTATGCACAGGGGAGCACTTTACCTTTTTTTTATTGATCTTCCTATATATTGCCGGACCCTGTGGCCGAGTGGTTAGCACATCGCGCTGCGACGCCAAGGATTGCGGGTTCGAATCCCGCTCCGGCTTGGTTGTTTGTGAATGTCCATTCATCAATTTCATCATTTCATCACTCATCCCCATCTTCGCAAATTAGCCAAGAGGCACAAAACGCGAAGTAAAATGAACTCAATCAATCAATGATCTTCCTATAATTTTGATATCATCTGCATATCCAACTATTTGGGTCAACTTATATTCTAATGTTCTTCTGGTATTTGTCATTATTTCCTTATCACATATTCGAGAGACAGGTTGAACAAGACTGGTGTCAAGCCATCTCCTTGTTTGAAACCTTGTTTAACTGAAAAGCTCTCTCCCATATTTGCTTGTATCTTCACACGTGCTTTGGTGTTCTGCATCGTCATTTCTACCAATCGAATTAATTTTGTGGGTATTCTGAACGTACTCAATATGTTTCCAATTTTAATTCTATCAATGGAGTCATATGCTTGTTTAAAATCGACAAAGACTTGTGTTATTTCTATGTTCTCTTTCCAACACTTCTCCAGTATCTATCTGACTGTATGTATTTGATCTATTGTACTTTCCTAATGCTTCTTCTACATATGGTTGTAGTATTTCCCTAAGTATGCTTTGGCAATATATTGTATGCTACACACAGCAACGAAATTCTCCTGTAATTTTCACACATTTGTTTATTCCCTTTCTTGAATATGGGACAAATTATACTCTCGTTCCAGTCATCTGGCATATGTTCTAGGCTCCAGACTTTGCATAGCAGTAAGTGTAGGGATTCTAACAACTTCATCCTTTTATATTTCCATATTTCTACTGGTATCATGTCTTTACCTGCTGCTTTGTTATTTTTTAGATTCCGAATAGGTTCTTGAATTTCTGCTAGTGTGAGTGGCTCTTCTAGTTCTTCTGACTCTTCTTCCCTCCTTTTTTTCATTTCCTGGTAATCATTTTGGGGTTCCGTTTGTTCAGTAACTGTTCAAAATATTCAGTCCATCTATTTAATATATTTAATATTTGCTTTTGATTCCCCAGTAGTTTTCCCTCTGTATCTTTGCAGATGTTTGTTCTTGGTTTAAATTCTTCCCTTATATTCTTTATTTTCTTGTATGCCATGTATGTACGTATTTCTTTGTTTAAAGTCTTGATTGATTTAATTTACTTAATCAGTTACATGTTTTCTTTTCTTCCTACGACATATGTTGTACACTCTTTTTCCTAGCTCTTCCAGTTTTTGTTCCTTTGGTCTTGTTGGTCTATCTAGATATGACATATACTGTAGCTCTTTCTTGGATGCCCTTTTACATTCTTCATCAAACCATTCCTTCACCCTGCTGTTCTGTATTGGTCCTAACACCATCTTTGCTGTTTCCTCAATATTTGATTTTATCTTATTCCATATTTCTTCCACTTCTGCTTCTTCTGTTGTTTGCACAGTGGTTGTACCTATTTGTTCTAATTTGTTCGCTGGTTCATTCTATCTCTCACTATGTATCGCTTCTGTCAGTCCTTTAATATCGTACTTCTGATTCGTTTGTGTTTTGTTCCTTTGTGATTTTGTTATTCGTCCTCTGAAGACTACTTTCACTAAGTAATGGTCTATTCCAAAACTGGCCCCTCTGTATGATCGGACATTTATAATGCTTGTTGCTCTCCTTCGATCTATCAAGACATGGTCTATTTGATTGTTGGTTCTGCCATCAGGTGATATTTGTGTATTTGTTTTCTTGGGAACATTGTGGATGCTATTATCACACTCTTACTAATTGCCAGGTCAATAAGTCTTTGACCATTATTGTTCGAATTTTCGTGTAAACTGTGCTTTCCAATTGTTTCTTTATAAATTTCCTCTTTGCTTATTTGTGACTACAGGTCCCCCATTATTATCTTGGAATCGCTGGATCGTATACTGTCTATTGTCTTTTCTATTTTATCATACGTAGAAGTCATCTTTTACTAGATTTTCTTTTTCTTCTGTAGGTGCATAGACATTTATAATGGTCACATTAAAGAATTTATTTCTCATTCTTATTTTACATATTCTCTCATCTATAGGTTTAAAATCAATAATGTTCTCTTTCATTCTTCTCTCTACTATGAAGGCCACCCCTGCTTCTTTATTTCCGTTCTTTTTGCCACTACTGTATATAACATGTGTCTTTGTTTCCCATGTATCATTATTTGTCCACCTTGTTTCCTATAGGGCAGCTATATGTATGTTATATTTAATCAGTTGATCCGTGACAATTTTCAGGGCCCCTGGTTTGAGGAGTGTTCTGATGTTCGATGTACCCATCTCAGCGTCCATATCCTTTTGCTTTGGCCATCTTAAGTTATATCCATCCTTCCGAGGCTCTGAAACTGTTAGAATTTTTCAGGGCTGAGGTGTCGGCACAGAGCCCAACCCCCAACCTGGAGGACGAGGATTTTCCTTCAGGGTTGCTCCTTTAGTCTTTGAAGTTTCCCTTCTCCACAAGGCACTGGCTTCCCTCTTCTCCCAGTGCTTCCCCCTTCTCCTAGTGCTTCCCTTTTTCATCTGCTTCTTTAATCCACAAGGTTGCGTACATTTTCGAAAGGGAAATGTTTGATGACTGGGGCCATTAATGGGCACGAACGAGCTTTCAATTGCATTTGTTTCATAGTTAAGAAATGATACACTATTTGCTTTGCTTTCAAGTCCATTTTCTTTCAGGAGGATAAAAATCATCCCTGGCAGGGATAAAAATAATTTCCCTTTGCCTGGTAACGTAATACCGGTACATTGTTTTGTGCAGGGTTTCGTTCACGTGCCATTGGTTACTGTCATGTTATTTTTCTTGTTTAAAAATATATACGCATAGTAGCGGCGATTAGACGTTTTAACTAAGCCAGGGGAGGGGGGAGGGCAAGGATAGTTTACTTTCTACTGACTGCATTTAGAAAGAATCGTATTGAAAATGGAATTCGGGCATACGATTTTGGGTCAAATCCACTGGTAGACAAGGCTTAACATTTAGAAACCATAGTGCGGGGACAAAAAGTGTATGGGGGTGGCTGTTCCTCATGTCCCTCCAATCTCCAATCACCGCCACTGAATTAATATTATACGGTAAATACGTTCTAAACCGGCCACTTTACCTTAAGAGTGCATTGCAGAATTTCTTATAGATACCTGGTGCTAACATGTTAAATTTCATCATTTTCTCTACATACAGACGTGCACTTGTAGCACGGTGCCGCCCCTGATGCAGCAAAAGGAGAACATTTGCGTTACTGATTAAAGATGTAAACTCATCTTCCCAATACGCTTGGCTTTAATGAAATTCTGACGAATATCGAGCATCTTAATGTATTGCAGCCACAGAGCAGCAGTATCCTGTTATATTTCAGAGTTTAACCAAATGTAGATAAAGATTTTTCAGCACCTCAGAGCTTGACCTTACATTAGCGTCTACTTCTGAATTGAGCAGGCCAACGATTTATTGAAAGTATCTCAGAAATATGCTCAAGTGATTCCTTGTGTCCAGTGGCGCAACCACAGGGGAGGCAGGGGGCATTGCCCCCCCCCCCAACTTTGGACGGAAATGAGTTCTAGGGGGGCAAGGGGCGCAAACATTGATGGCCAAGTGCATCTGCAGGGGGCAATTACCGTCCACAACTTCAAATTTTATGCAAATAAAAATACCGGGTGATCCATTTAGGATGTCATAAAAGTAAAGTGTTATATACCAGAAACCATTCAAATTTATTGTCTGTTAATGGTACTACATACATGTGTAGGAGAGTCACAGTTTCTGTATCCCAGCACATTAACACTCAACAAGTCCACCATTCCGGACACGGCACAGTTCATAACACGCAGACATGTTGCGCCACGTGGCATGCAACATTTCTGGAGTGATCTGTTGAAAGGCTGCTCTCATCTGCAATCGCAGATTATTATTATTCGCTACAAGTACGAAATACTTGAACAGAAGCTGTGAAACAATGCCAGCTGCTAAATACAAACACATTTTAACAACCTTTAGGGTAGCCCAGGGCTATATCGATCACGGGGCTATATCGATCGACGAAAGAATATTCGATCCTAGCGCATTGTTAATGTTGGCAAAATCCATGGCATCAGTAGAGAAGAAGAACTTACACGGTTGAGACTCGCACGACACTGCTGTTGTTTGTAAATTAATTTGCCTGTAAAAAATTGGTTTTGGAAACAAGGTATGTACTGTGCATGTGCCTTTTCGCATAGTTAAACAGATAAGCTTTAGAACGTAAGCTGTACCAGCCACATTATTATGAGTAAGTGAGTAACTACCTAGTCTTACCATAAATACTGTCACAAAGTTGTAAGTAAATTGACACAAAATGCTGAGAGATATTGTAATATCTTAATAACATTACTGAAATGGATGCATGACAAATCAAAAGCACAAATCTTTATTCAAAATGGCCACGCTTAGCACGCACACATTCCGTATGTCTTTGTGGCCACGCATCAATTGAATTACGCAACACATCGACTGGAAAATGAGCAACTGCCTTCAGAAGAGACCGCTTTAAACTTTCAATATTGGGATGTCTCTTCTTGCAAGCCATCTCCTGAAGCTTGGACCACAATTTGTAGTCCAAAGGGTATAGGTCCGGACTTGCAGAAGGCCAATCCGAAGTGGAAATTAAGTCTGGTACATTTGCCTCCAGCCACTGCTGTGTTGTTCGGGCCTCATATGCTGGGGCTGAATCCTGCTGGAAGCTCCAGTTCTGCCCATGGAAGATGGTGTTGTTGAGATTCTTGACTAGCCTCGCAAGCACTGTCTGCTGGTACACTTTGGCTGATGTTTTTACCCCTTTTTCCACAGAAATGGAGCGTGCCCTCATAGCAAATGTTCCAGACTTCATTTCCACTTCAGATTGGCCTTCTGCAAGTCCGGACCTATACCCTTTGGACTACAAATTGTGGTCCAAGCTTCAGGAGATGGCTTGCAAGAAGAGACATCCCAATATTGAAAGTTTAAAGCGGTTGGCCTCTTCTGAAGGCAGTTGCTAATTTTCCAGTCGATGTGTTGCGTAATTCAATTCATACGTGGGCACAAAGACTTACGGAATGTGTGCGTGCTAAGGTCGGCCATTATGAATATTGATTTGTGATTTTGATTTGTCATGCATCCATTTCAGTAATGTTATTAGGATAATAAAATATCTCTCAGCATTTTGTGTCAATTTTCTTAAAACTTTGTGACAGTATTTATGGTAAGACTAGGTATATATTTAACAATGAGGTAGGTATATTAGTTGTTAGCCATACACGTTCGTGGCGCCAAAGTTGTATAGCGCAGTGTAGCCAACCAATGAAAGAAATATCCGCTTTTGGGGCTTTTACGATCATTTTTTTCCGGGGCTATAACGATCAGCAGATTTTGTGCTACTCCACTCCAAAAATTAATTACAATAACTTTTGTTATAGTTGCAGATGGTGCGCACGTACATGTCGAAAGGGATTCGAATGAAATGGTCGGAGGACAATAGGAATAGGGCTGTTTCAAGCGTACAGCGTGGAGATGTAAGTTTATGTGCTCTTCAACGTGCCATATACGTCATTACAGAATGGGATTTCCAGTTCTAGAGGAATCTAGGCCCTTCTACTACACCATCTTCCCCTCTCGGGGCCTCTACAAATTTACCAAGCACATCCTCTTCCACTTCACCATTCTCTGAAATAATCCCATCTCCCACCAAACAGCCAGAAAAGACAAAACGATGTAGAAGAAAAGTGCATGCCATTTAACATCTGACGAGAATACGCCTGTAGGGTAGAAAATGAAAAAAAAAAAAAAAAAACGAAGGGCAAACTAAGAATGTCGGTAACGATGAAGACAATATCCCTTGCAGTCTTTGCGGTCAGTTGTACTACTCCAACGACAGTGCTGTTAAAGGTGACTGGATACGATGTCAACGATGCAACACTTGGTTTCATGAAATATGTTTCGAGGCTTTTGGTAAGAAACAATTTATTTGTGGAAAATGTATCTAGACATGTGATTTTGCAAGTGATCAGAATAGCCCCCGTCAATGATCGGAATTTCCCCCTAGTTTTGGAAAATCTTGCAATGTGTAGTGTTTCAGTTTTTCTATTTTTTCAACTATCAGAAATATAAACATATAATTTAAAATCATGCACTTTTGTAGCCCAAAGAATGGTGTTTCAGAATAAATTAACAGTTTTGGGAGGAAAAGTTTTTTTCAATTTTTTATTTGCTGTTCAATGTGAAATGATCGATATAGCCCCGGGCTACCCTACTCTACTCGCTCTACATCAGAAGTGTAGAGTGACTAGCAATGTGAGGTTGTGTGTTGTATGTGTATCTAGGGTAAGCTTGAAAAAGTTCTGGGAACCAGAATGAAACGTTGCAGATAAAATAATAAAAAAACACTGAAAATAACTGTGTTAGATTATTTTGCATCTACTTGTATCAGGCCGCCACAGTTACTGCCTATATGAGACTAAAGCTTTTAAATTCTTATCCAACAGAAAAAAAAAGAAAAACGGTGACAATGACGATTCTGTCTATGGGGGTTCCATGCATTCAGGACAGAAAATGTCATTTTTTTTGGCTCGTAGAATTGAAATTATCAAATTTAAGCACCTTTATTTACAGATATGTTAAGCACTACAGAAGAGTTCAGCCTCAAGTAAGCACCACTAACCTCAAAGATGGCAGGAATGGATTTTTTAAACTACAAACAACTAAATGTACTACAAGTATGAAATACTTGAACAGAAGCAATGAAACAATGCCAGCTGGTAAATAGAAACCAATTTTAACAAACAGCTACACACCCAACACAGGTATAACATTCACGCACAAACATCCATAGTCAAATAAAACTACCGTCTTTTAAAAACGTAACCAAATTTGGCACTAGGAAACACCAATTCTATATACATTAATGGTAATTTATTTTCTGCCAATTGATTGGATTTTTGTTGTCTTCCTGTGGCATGCCTCTTATAGGCAACACAGAACAGGTTGACAAATGCAATTTCCATGTGGCCACAGCATAAGTCATGTGATTTATGTTTTTATACAGAGCATAACTACTAGAAATTAAATTTGGTTCATCATGTACAAATTTTTAAGCAATTCATTTTTTCCACTTTTCATTTTGCCTTGTGAATTTGAATTTACACTGATGAGAGTGCAGATAAATTATCAGTATAAGTTGATATGGGCAGATTGGTTAATCAGTATTTCTAGCGTTTTCAGTGATTCAAAAGTTCTGTAGATGGGTCTATTATATCCTTAATATAAAATAGGGCTGAACCGATACCAATGTATCAGTATTGGCTGATACAAGTGGTATCCGTATTGCAAGGTATCAGTTGAAATTTTACAATGGATACCACTGTTTATGAGTCCCATTTTAGAGGTTCGTTCAGCCTTCCTTGTGACAGGTTAAAAGGCCAGTACAAGAAGTTCTGCATTTAGATTTTCCAAGAAATTATGGGACAAACCCCACCCTCCTGGGAACCAGATGATTGACAAAATCAAAGGCAGGGCAAAGTGAAAGCTGCTCCCAAACTTCTTGAAGGCATGTAACTACCTGGTAAATGTTATGTGAAAATAAAAGAAATCACTCATTTTCAATTCCTAGTAGCAAACTCGTGGGGTAAGAAAGAGTGGACGTTTCTAAGACCAGTATTACTCTCATGCTGGGCTGTTTCTGTGTCAGATGATTGCAGAGTTTTTGGGAAAGATGGATTATGGTCGCTATGTTAATTATCCTCAATGGATGTCTAACTGGCCCTGAACAGAGCATATTAATCAGACACATTAAGGTTGATGCTTTCTTTCCCAAACAGATGTGTAATCATTGCCAGGGTCTCCATTGCACTTTTTATGAGATTTGCACAAAATTTGAAGCAGACTTGCTATTCCTTTCTTGGATCCATTGCAAAATTGCCACACACCACATGCAGGACTCCAAATATTTGGATGTAAACAGACAGTGCATTCACCATTCACCTACCTGCATGAAAATATGTACACTGACTCCCAAGACATCTACTGATGCACTGCACTACTACGACAGCACCAGTCAAAAGTATTCTGGATAATACCTTGTAGCCTTTGAAGCATGCCTAATTAAGGGTTTCATAATCAAAATCCCAATCATAATATAATATCTACTTTGCAGCGATTTGACGTCGATTCCATTGGAGAAGAAAATACACACACCCGTGATTGACCATTCTGACTTAATTTACAGTCCAGATGATGTTGAAACAAAGTATGTGGTTCCTGGTGGTGTCCTTTCAATGTTGTATAAATGTGGTAAGTAATTACACATTTTTCGATTGCCCCATTTAACAGTGACATTATTTATATTTTTCAGTCCAGTAGACTGCGATATGATTCTCAATTAAAGGAATGAATAGATTATTTGGACTGCCGCTTTAAAACAACACATTAATTTGAGCACATCTGTTATGTTGTTACAATGATATTCTTTTGTTGTGTATTATGTATGCTTGTTCTCTGACTTAAAAGAAGGAGCTCAAAGTCATAATGAGAATACATATATTTTTCTTAAAATGTAATTAAACTAGAATTACAGGGAAACCTCACTGATATAATATTGAATAAAACAAATTACATTTCCAAAGCTGTTTACAATTTACAGGAGATAAGATAGCATCTTAAGTGTATTTTAGTATGTTTTTCATTCATTCAGAGTTATCTTGAGGTCCATTTAGAAATCAACTAATCCAAACTGCCAGCTCCAACCAGGCAATAAATAAGTTCTGCACAAAGCCCAAGAATAATAAAAACATTTTGATAGTTAATTAATGTGCTGATGCTTAGTGAGGGAAAGATCTGGGGCTCTTAACCCCTATTTTCATGCTTAATAACATTTAGAAGTTAAGAGTATTTTTGTTAACCTTGTGGGATCTGAGGATCAGAGAAATGAAGAGTAGGCCTAACTTTTATGATTTCTCAAATGTAACATTTATTTAGCAAAATTGTCCTGGATCCTATATTTAAGTGATTGAAAGCTTTTCGATTCTGCCTAGTCCTCAAAGTTAAACCCAAGTCAGATCTGCCCTTCCCACAGTTAGTCCTCAAGATACTCTCATGCTGATTCCTGGCTGAGTTTTCCTTCTTCTTGCAAGTAGACATATGGAAAGGGGTTGAGCATTCTCGATGAAGACTGATTCTTATTTACCGCTAATCCTCTCACTCCTAGCCGAAGGAAAATATTTATTCTAACCACATTTCTGACTGATGATGGCCATGACATAAAAGTTGATTATTTTCTTGAAATATTATTATAATAAGACTCAATAACCAAGGCCCAGGACTTTATGTCCAATAAGACTGTAAAATATGTATGTAATGATGTCATAAAAATTGAAAAAAATATGTAAAAAGAAATTGAAATATGTCAGAAAATGCAGAAATATTCCCAGTAAAGCGAAAAATATGCAATGCAGTACTTTCGAATTTCTCATTATGCAGGAAGTCCGTATCTTCCAGGGAAGATCGACTAGGGTGGGGTTGAGGTATTAAATGAAGTCAGAATCCCTTTAGCCGAAGAATGTAGTGGGAAAATACTGAAAATGTTGTGAGATTCACTGCAATTATCCTACGTTTAATTTACTATTATGTCAAATTTACAACTTTGTGGAAACTAAAGCATAATTGGCAGCTTGCTACAGCTCTGGTAAATCTAGGCAATCAATACAGAAACACAACCTTTTTAGGCAGGTTTTAACTATATAGAATCTGAAAAACAGCCTACAAAATTTGTGTCAGAACAAGTTACACTAAATGTGTTCCCCTTCCACAATGCACTTACAATCTTGCCGCAGAAGTTCATGTTCGTGGCATTCTATTCACTCCCACTGTTATCAATTGTCAGTGGGATAAAAAATGGGGTATTATTCGCGATTAAAATTACCACCTGAGCGCTAGTGTCGCTTCCAATATGGCCGCTCTAAGTAGGATAGATCTTTGTTTACATTCAGCAGTAGTACAAAAGAGCAGCGTGTTGGCATGACTGGTATGGTAGAAAACGTTTAAATTACGCATTATTTTTAAATATTGCGAATGCGATGTGAATTCCAGGTACTCTAACAAACGTGAAGCTGTACTGAGAACGAAGCATTTAATTATGATAGGCAAAAATAACACGGAAAATGCAGACGAAACTATGTATACGCACTGGTTGTCCAAAGCAGTGCTGTATCATCTGCACGTCATGTAACTGGGGTTCTCGGAAATTATTTGAAAATAAAGGAATTGAAATTGACCTGTACTTGAAAAGCTGGGACAGGAGAAAATTGCGAACATATCGTTGCAGTTCTTTCTCGAAAGAGAAAGGCTGGTTTAATAATGATATTCACGATTTCATGACCAGGCTATACTCACTGAAAAAGGACATCGTACTGAATGAAACAGTAACATTAGCATGTCCACTTTTTTTCTGGTTACATTTGACATTAATTCATTCTCAAACTATTTTCATCTTCCCTCTTAATCGACTTGCACCTGTTCCAAATTTCACACATACGTAACACCGGTAATACATGGACGCATTGGTTAAGACGCTTCATGATTTTTCGAAAAAAAAAAGCTTTATTTATAAAGTACAATTTAAAACTTTACTTTCATGGAAATATATATTTATCTCTCGATAAATAAAGTAAGCAGACTCGTGCATTCTTCGTAATTTCCTTGCCGAATTACAGTGTTATATCCCCCATACCAATCTTCTGTCAATTACGTTTTCCCTGATTTATTAACAAATTTCATTTTGTTGATTCCACGGGGTGGAAACACATGAAAACTTTTAATTTGTTCTGACCCATAAAACTATTTAGAGCAAAAAAAAAACCCTAACCGTAGACCTTACTTTCTCGCATATTCACCATGCTTTAAACGACTTCAACACAATGTATCCTACTTAGAGTACTTCCTGAAAATCCCGGCAGATGGCATATCGGTTAATTTTAATCGCGAATTGTTATGTACTAGTTGGTAAGAAAAGACGGCATCTGCTTTTAATTTCTTCATCCATAATTTCCTTATCCTGCCATCGATAATATAAACTATCCGTTGCACTATAGATATGAAGAATAAATTACAAAATAAGTGACTACATGAAAGACAATTACGAAATTACACAGAAATATGTCTTATAACAAGAAAATTGAAGAAATATGTTGTAAATACGTGAATTTGTTAAAATATATCAAGACATGCCTCATGAAGTTCATCTATTTTGGCAGATACGTAAAGATCTCACCCCAGTATTTGATGGGATGCCAAATAAAAATTTGTCATAACATAAAGTCCCTGGCCCTACTCCTCCCTCGTGGAAATTTCCTCTGTTTTCAGTAGACAAATTCTACTGTGTACTGTGAAAAGTACTGAAATCTTATCATAGATCTACTGTACAGCTACTGTACTCTACAGTAGGACTACTATACCTACTGTGCAGTAAGGTTACTGTACAGAAAGAACAATGCAAATAATAATGCATACGCTTGCTACCATATATCATAAAATCATTTATTGACTCCAGGAATAGACAAATTAATTCTTGACACCATATTTTCAGTGATTTTGAAGTGAATTGGAAAAACAGTACATGAACTGAATTTCTAATGAATACTACTGAAGTCAGATATATCTTAATGAATAAGTTACTACAATCCTTTCTTAAGAATAACTCAACCTTAAAGCAGCTAGTAGTTTGAATACATGATCATTTCAGTTGATTTTTTTTTCAGCACGAAATTTCCATGGTTATTATTATATCTGTGTAATGCAATTGCAGAAAGGAGCCATCTTTTGATCAACGTAGTCAACAGTGTTTACTTGTTTTGGTCTTTCAAGCATTGAGGGTTAGGTCTTCATTTAAACTATTTTTTTGCTGTTTTCGTGTCAATATAGGAAGAACAATGTCAATTAATGTGTAAAAGAGTAAGTTTTTAAATATTCTACAATTGCGTTAACCACGATGAAGCTACACACTTAAAAACGTGTTCACTTTATTTGATTTATTTCTTGTGTGAACGCATTGCTAAGTAGCAAATTCCACATGCTTTACCATACACTTATTTTAGTTTTTTTATATGATTTTTCCATTGCATTTTCAGTTGTATAGAAAAGAAAATTTTCATTACTGACAAGAGTACTGATTTCATACATCAATCAATATACTGAACACAATAAAATATATTAGTTGTACAATTATATTACTGAAAACATTAAGAGTAAAGTTCAACTACTTAAGATAGAAGAAACAGTTGGACTACCAAAAACAGTAGATAACATTAGCAGTACAGTTCATCTATTGAAAACAGTAGAAACAGTTGGGATACTGAAAACAGTAGAAAACATTAGCAGTATAGTTCAGCTACGGAAAACAGGGTGTGAAATCATTTAAGACTGGTGGGGGGAGAAACATCTTAATCTACAACCCCCCCACAAACATACATATAAATTATAAGATATACATATTTATAATGTAATTAAAAGTAAAAATAAATTAGCAAATAAAATTACTAAATTGAAAATATATTATTATTATTATTAATTACCCAAAAATAAATACATTTGTTACTTTTAAATATATAAGATATTATAAAGTAGCAAACTACGTTCTTTACTAACTGGTTAAAGATGTTAATAAATTATGAAATAGTTGAAGTGGTTTTATTATGTGTAAGTTTTTATTAAGTTTTTGCTTAATGTTCATATAAATCAATTAGATTTCATAGTTATTATTGTTTTACATTATTGTCTTACTTATATTGTGCGTATTGATGTAGATTTGTTAATGATCTCTTCAGAGAGGAAAATCATTGAACACTCACAACTAAACTAATTTGTGTAGGTTTCGATATTATTCTTAGTATGTGTATTTGAAATTAAAAGTAGTTGTTTATCTTTTGTTTGTTGTAACAAAAAGTCTCTACCCAAAAATTTTTGGTGGGGGGGGGATTTTTGAAGCCAAGATTGTTGGTAAGGGGAAATCTCCCCTGTCCCCCCAGGATTTTGCACACTGACTGAAAACAGTAGACACAGTTGGGCTACTAATAACAGTAGAAGACAGTAGCATTACAGTTCATCTACTGAAAATAGTAGATGTTTCAAAACATCCATTGATCTACTGAAAACAGTTGAGAGATTTTTTAGTAGGGATAACAATCAAAATTGTCAAAGTACTTAGATATTAGGGTTTTACTGTGTTTGTGTAGCATCACCTTCCTCAGAAACTTCGCAGAATTTTAAGTTTAAAACATTGTTAAAAAATGGAAGAAGGTAGAACAGTCAGGCCAGCTGCTAGAAGCAGCATGTGATGTGATTAATGATTTTAAATTTTATTATTTTTTCACCTGTCACTCTACTTTTCAACCTTGATGTATAATACAAAAAAAATACTTCTCCCAATAAAAAATAAAAATGGAACAGAACACAAGTGAAGCTTCTGAAATTAGCAACAAGATAAGGCATGATTTTGAGTAGAGTTGGAAGTGGTCTTGAAAAAAAAATATTTTGGGAGGATAAAAGCTAGTTTTTTGGTTGTTTCTTTTTCAGCCTTTTCCAAAAAAAAGTGCATAAAAGAGCCAGCTTTCCTTTTAATGGCATTTTTCTTTCAGATGTTATCAGTAGGCTTATTAAATATATCTACAAAGTATTTGCACATTCGCATAATTAGAATAGTTTTGTGTATTAAATAGACTTTAATAATATGATACAAGTTTCAGCATTTGAATTTGACATACAAACATACACATACAGCCCAAAAAAAAAATACTGCTCCTTCATTTGTAAATCTAGTATCACATCCATTTACATTTGTGTTCAGCAAAATATATTTGTATTCAGGCTTTCAAGTATATCATGTATAATTTGCCTAAATGGGTGCTAAACCTGGTCAAAGAGCAAGTCGTGATGTATTTTGGCAGCCTAGTGCAGTGGATCTCAACCTTTGTGAGACCATAAACGCCTGTAAATTCATTTGCTAAAAGTTAGTGCCCCAATCCCAACAGTTATACTCTTAAATACATTTCCTATTTTTTAATGACCACTTTTAAAATACCTGGCTTTTTAAGTCCACATTATACTCTGGTAGACTAATTGGAACTGGACCTACAGTTTCAAATGTGATCTGAACCACTGTGCCTTCACTGGAGATTGAAGCTAAGACCGTGTGATTATTACAAGGCAACAGCTTTACCTTATGTCACTGTAGAGGCCCATCTGTATTTATAAAAGACATCCAGGACAAAAATCCAACCTCTTTCCAATAACTGTACTCACAATTTGTGCTCTGCAATCTACAGACTAAATTTAGTCTTAATCTCCCATGACGTAGCAAATAAATATTTTTGACTGTTAGAAACTTTAAGACCCAAGTGACAAGCGACATGTGTCTCTTGGACCAACATTCAGAAATAAATTCAACTTCGAAGAGAAGAAGCCTGATGAAGACTGTGTAGTGGTAATGTTGTCACTTTGTAATCAAGCTATCCTGGGTTCAATACCAGGTGGAGACACATAGTGGTTCGGATTCCACTTTAAACTGTTGGGCCAGTCCCGATTCACCTATGTCAAATATTTCTCTTCTTGCACCATTAAACATCATTCATAAATATCCATTTACGTGTACATGTGTGTGTGTGTGTGTGTGTCTATATATATATATACTTAATATTGTATTTAATGTGTGTATTTAAAATTTGGTTTTATGTGTGTATATATATACTCCTAATTTGATTTCAAATTCTCCATAAATTCTCCACAGCTTAGTGTGGGCTGCCTTGCCATCTTGTGCACACTGCACTGTTGCCAGCCACTGGTATACCTATGTTACAGAAAGACACCTGCTTAAATATACATAGATCAATTATATTCTATTCTATCTGGACCAAGCTATTTAAGTCTTAAATCTATGACTCAGACATTCTGTTGACTATAATGCAATACAGAAATTTTCCTGTTTTAGAGTTAGATGTAACACCAGCTCAATTGTTAATGAGCAGGAGAGTAAGAACACGTTTACCAATTAGCAAGGAGCTACTTAAGCCTGAGGTACAATCAAATGTTACATAATTACTGGCACAAAAAGAAAGTAAAGCTAAATATTATTATGATCGGTCTGCACATAACAGACCTAACTTTCATTCAAATGAAAATTGTTTGATTCGCAAAGATAAGTTATGGGTACCAGGACAACTAGTACATTACTCCTAGGTCCTATGTAGTCAAGGATGAAAATAACCAGCTTCTTCGAAGAAACAAGTTACATTTAAGAAAATCATGTTATCCACCCACATTTAGTAGTAATATGTTTGATGGTAAATTGGAAGGTACCAACACTGAAACAAATTCAGATACACAGGGAAATTCTGAATTACATAAAGCAAATGCAAAACACAGATAAGTACTGAATCATACAACTCAGTTGACAATAGAGTAGTTGATGTACAGAGTCTTACACAACAAGATCGGGTAGAAGAATAAATAAACCAGAAAAACTTATGGACTATATCACATAAAATCTATAATGATTTATTGTATGTATTGTATGTAGAGTCAGTATTGAAAAAAATGGAGATCATAATCTTTATTCATCCGTTGACCCATTTTTTCATGGGTATGGATTTCGTCCAGATACATGAAAATATAAGGTATGGTATACAAGCTATTACATAAGTATAAGAACAAAAGATTTTTACATGTTGCACATATGTGATAAAAAATAAAAAATAAATTGTACATTAAATTCACAACATTGAAAAGCATTTATACATGTATAATATATATTCCGTATATATAAAGTACATGCATTAATAATAAATTAGAAGTTACATTGTTCCTTCTATGGTATTATTACATTTCTTTGTCCAGTTGATATTTTTACCCAGTCTAATTTATAATTCATTAATGTCATACAGAGCTCTGTCTGTAAGGTATTTTTTGATTAGATGCAATTTTTTCAGAGGCTGGCAACAGTGCAGTGTGCACAAGATGGCCGCCCACAGTAAGCTGTGTTGCTGTATGCACTTTGTTAATAAATAGGTTATTCAATTAACCTTGTTTGTATCTGGAATACAATATAAAACAGTTTCGGCCTCATGAGCCGTTTTTTCAACCATGTCACAGATGCAGTGAATCAATAAAAATATAGAAAAAGATTATGATCAATTTTTCAGAAATTTATTTACCAATGTTCCTGGCTAGTTGCCAGATAAATTTAAATGTATGTATTTTGGCAAGTTGTTACAGCTATATAAGTATAATGAGTGGTTGAAATCACCTAAATCACATCCAGCAGTAGCAGAACTGCTCTATAAGCAGTTCTGCACTATTGGCTGAAGAGCCTCAGAGATCCAGTCAATAGGTGTATCTGCTGCTCATGATTCACTTCCCAACATAGGTGATTTTAGATTAGCATTTTTTACACAATGTCCTGTCAATGGGTTCCAGGAAAAAGGGCGACCTGGAAAGGAGGGGATATGGATGAGTGATAATATGATGAAATTGAAGAAGGGGCACTCACAAAGGAACAATCATGCCCAGGATAGGATTCAAACCAGTGGCCCTTGGTGAGGTAGCATGCTGTGCTAACCATGTGCTTCCATGAAGGTCAGCACACATCACTTGCATTATGTCAAAGATCAAGAATGTATTTGCACCTACTCCACAACCCTACATGTGGCTTTTGCAACCTTAAAATATGGTGTCAATGGAAAAGTTTTTAATACCCTATTTTCTGAGAATCAAATAATTTGATATTAACACCTTTCATATAATATGCAGTAACGATGAAAAAAATGAGTAGTAAGGCACGGGAAACAGGAATATTTTGTGGAGGAAGGAGGGGGTTAAAAATACTACACAAGAAAATGTGTAATTTGGATGAAAGATAATTTTATTTAGCCTTCTAGCTTTGTTTTGCTGCAAAGTAGAAAATTACCTTTTGCATATATTTTCCTCCCTGCTATTTGTTACATTTTTTTGTAACAAACTTTGGGATGTGAGACATCTTCAGGTGTGAGGAGGCTCCAGGTGGTTGCCCACTCCACTCACACCTTGCTATGCCTCTGCTGGCAACTCAACATAACATTTGATCACATCTGTGATGATCCTTCCTATCAAATATTCTGCAAAAATTACCAAATGGGAAGAAAACCAATGATATCAATTTATATGAATTTATTTAAAGTTCACTTTATGCACAGAAAGTCTCCAGGACAAGACATATAGTTTAAAGTGGTATCAGAACCACTATGTGCATATCGAACATGGGACCCTTCGATTACAAGGTGTACAACATCGTTGGGGGCGGGGGGAGGACTAATTGTTTCTTGCACATCTAACACTTGCTATGAAAGATAGTGTCTCTTAATATTTCATTCGATTGATTGTGCATTTTACTTCACTTTTCTGCCACTTTTGACATCAGAAAGATGAGGATGAATGATGATATCATGAAGAGACACATGAAGCACCCATGCCCAGGCCAGAATTCAAACCCAGAACCCCTAGCACTGTGCTAACCACTATGCTATGGAGACTGACTAGAATACATTTAGTTGTAAATAAGCTTTCACTGTTATTACAGGGTGGCTACTCACCGAGAATTCCTTGAATTCTGGAAATTATGTGTGAATTATTGGCTCCGGGAATTATGAGTCCATTTTCCATGAATTTTTCTCTGTAGACGTGAAAAATGGCAACTTTTCTTAATTCAAATCCCATTAAATGTATACATATTTATAAATGAGATGAGGCACGGTTTTCACAGTTTATTTCTATTTTTATCGAAGAAGGAATAGAAAGTTGCTTGGAAAATAAAACAGAATTCTTCAATCCGTTTACTTTGTTAGTGTCCCTTGCAAAACAATATATCTGACAAATGGAAGATTATTGCAAGATTAAATATCTTGAACTTGCTAAGTTAAATTTGAGATTGAAATTCTTGTACAATTAAAAAGGTTTCGTTGATTAGTATATGCAGTAACATTTGTTACTTGTGTGCGTAGATGTACATCGAGTCTTAGTATGTTAAATGGCAAATCTGAACTCCACACCATAAACTTTTTTTTAAATATATATATACCATTTAATTGCATTGAATTAGAATTTTTGAATACATGGGAATCACACAGAACCTTTATATTGTTAATATATGTCTGTGTTTGTATGTGTGTGGGTGGTGAGAGGCGGAAGTAATTCATAAGACTGAAATAGAGAGAACAACTATCTCCATGTGGCCTTGAAAAATTGGAATATTTGCCTTGAAAACCAGGAATTATACTTGAATAGTATCATGGTTTTAGAGCGGCCACCCTGTATTAAGGGGGAGCAGGACAATTTCCCCTATGTCCTTCCCTCTTCGGCAGCTGCCGATCACTGTTGCCAAATTTCATTCTTTTGGAGCCAGATCTGGTTCTTTTGTTCACTCTTTTGGCTGTGAACTGTGGCATCCACCTCCTGCTCCACTATGATGCCACCACTGTCTTCGGCCCACAAAGACCAACTTTTGCCATGCGTGTACATTTTGCACGTTACGTGATATTGTTAAATTGGCTGCATCGCCCAGCCCTTATTACCTCCCAAGCAACTTCTATATAACCCCCTTGATTAATGTGAAAATTACAATATTTTTATCCGGAAATCCTTTATTTTCGATTTCATATTAGCATCAGTGGATTATTGAGATGGGTGATGCTGCCAGATCTAGGCAGTGAAAATTAAGAATAATCACTTTGAAGCTAAGGGTAATAGCAGCGCCTCTACCCCTCTGACACTTAAAATTACCCTAGGAGACACTTTATGCAGCCTTCGTTAATCTAGCAACCTGAAAGTCATTTTTAGCTCTCTTTAAGGTGAAATTTATCTCTTTTATGCACATCAGGTTTAGCAACACTGCCAGGATGGCAGTGGGATACAAGGAGAAATGCGTTACGCTTATGGGACCATTATTTTATTCGTTCTCTCTGGACTATCAAACATCCAACGACATAGAAAAGTACATGGATTGAAAAAGGACATGTTGAACTATGTCATACTAGTAGGAAAAGTCGAAACTCTCATTTGATTAGCCGTACCTTGAAGTTGAAGTTGATTTCCCATAAGGAATACATGGAATTCTGTAAATTCTTATTGATCATATTTTTCAAACATCGTGTCTAGCTTACTAATCAACTTGAAAAACAGTTTTCACTTGCAACATGGAGAGAAATATACTCTCTTGCATACTAATCGTTTTTTAATAGCAGTTCCCAATCCAACGATATTGAAATAAATGCACAACTGGCAAGTAATTGTCCCTCTACACCTTAAGGATTTTCCTTTTATTCTGAAATACTGTGATCTGCCAAGGTTCGCATGAGTTTATTTTCTGCTTAGGGAAAACTCAGCATTTACAAAAGGTGCCTGTTTCAAGACTTCTGCTGACAAGAATTTGGTAGGGGATAATATGCCTACCAGAGGCCACAGTTTCCTTTGCGTAGGGAATTTGGGTCCTTTGCTGCCACATTTTCATAGACATGAATTTTCTGATAGTGGAGAGGTCATTGTTTGTTGTTGAGAGTTCACAATGGAAATACTTTTGCTTTATTTTGTGTTGATTGCATTTGTGTTGTGTGTGTTTGTGGGTAGAAGTGTGAGGAAAGGGAAAATGATTACATTCAGATTCCTGTGCAATAATTGCCAATGCTTACAGGATCTTTGAAGAAGAAATCAACTCACATTGGATATGACTGTGAAAGCCACAGTACAATATGAGTGTTCACCATATTTTGAAAGAGAAACAAGAATCTATGAATGTTGCTGAATCAATTAGATCAAGTTATTTTAGTTGCAAACACGTTACTATTATAAACTTGTACTCCAAAATGACTGCTCGCAGCATAGCCTGTTATCATGTTTGCTTACATGTGCCAAAATCAGTGGCAACAATGTCCTGCAGATGACAGGGAAGTTTTTAGCAAAAGCCAAATCAGGTTAAACCTTCTTGCCTTTATATACAAGTCATGTGGGCGGTTGCCAAATGTTCTCTATTAAAGTCACATGGCTTACCAAATGTTACATTGCAAAATCTAAAACATAATTTGAAGTTTGCAGTTTTTGACAAACATGGATATTATGTTGCAAAAAATGTTTTAAAATTATTGAATATAATTTTTCTCCCTACCCTTATTATGTAGTTTTATGCACAGAAATGTAATATTTGTTCATGGTGTGTTTTTTCACATTATTCGCAATATTTTCCTTCTTGTAGTTTTGTTACATGTACATAATTGGCATATATGTAGCTAGTTTTTGCATAAGTCATCTCAAGAGCTATAAAGAGATCTTAATTTGTTATCATTGTATGTTGCACTGTTTTTTGTGAACCATTTTTACTTTCAGGTGCATGATCCATTGAGAAATGACCCAGATAGCACGTAAGTTAACTTACATGCTATCTGGGGAGGCTGCACAGTGTGTTTGGAAAGTGCTCCATCCTGGGGACTTCATTGGTTCTGATCCACATCCATTTATATTCTGAACTTTGTTCTGTTTCATGTTTTTGTTGAGTTTGTGGTACTATGTAACAATTTCAAAGTTCCTAAAGTAAGTACAACTTCCGATTTTCTAGTCAGTTGTGACCTATGAGCCACTTTTTTCTTCTTCTTTGTTATATCATGTTTGTTATATCTTTGTTTACATGATAAAAATGACACTTTAAATAAGTATCACCCAATGGTATTCCATTATGTCCATGACTATACTATATTTAAAAACTTAATAATGTTTGGAAAATAGGATCAAAATTATGTCTTATTATTCTTAAGTAGTAGTATTTTAAAAGTTGCTAATATTTGATTATTGTTTTTTTCATTGAAAAGTTACATTGTGCCAATATATTTTTAATATACATGAATTACCTCTGGCATTGTACCCATTCATAATACATATAATAAACTTAACTGATACAATTATACAATATATTCAATGATAAGGATAATGAAGATATATATAGAAAACAAGTACAAGGACATAAGTTGGTTACTATTCGACATATATTTATATATAGTTTTTCAACTTAGCATGCCTACTGTAGTGAGAATATTTATTTGGAATTATTTTGGGTTCATAGAAAATGTTAATATCTTTGTTTCTAGTTACAAGACAATTATAACTCTTGCACATTTTTTAGAATGTCAGTTCTAGCTCACTTAGTAAAAAATGCAGGGTGTGAAGGCTAGAGGTATACAAAAATAACTCCTTGTAATGTGAAAACTACTCCTTATATTGTCTTATAGTGAAGCTCAGTTGATAACATCAATCTGGAAGTCCAATTGTATGATCAATAGTGCTGTTTGGTCGCGTATGCTCAGATACTGCCTGGCCACCAAGATCCCCAGATTTGCCACCATTAAACTTTTTTCTTGCATGGTTCTTCATTAAACATGTTGAATACAAGAAAGAGGAAAATTTACGATTTGGGTGATTTGAGACAGCATGCCAACAATGCCTCAAATGCTGGTCAACACTTGGCATGAGCTTGAGTATCGTTTGGATATCTGTCAGGGTTATCATCAGGGAGGAAAACATGCAGGTTGTTAATTTGTTTCGTATAGGTTCTGTTTTTAGTTTCTTGGCTTCAAGGTAAGTCAGATTTTACCAAGAAAAAATATTAGATAGAAATATCACTGCACTAAATGACAAATAAAAATAGCAAACTATTTTAATTTAACATTAGAATGTAAGTTTTAGGAATTTCAGCATGTTTCTTGTCAATAAATCGCAAATGATGACAATTTACTCATGACTCTACATTCGTTCAGACTAACTGCTACTGACAACTGTTTTTTTTTATGGACTCTGTTAATGATTTCAATATGTCATTTTTAAAGTGCTATAAATTGGTTATGTTTATACCATTACTTACTAATCAATGTAATAGCATATTTGCTGTAGAATGGAAGAAATTTACCATGTAACTGTACACCTACAGGAACAACGAATTGTTTTATTTTTATTAAATGATTGATTAATGAAATTTAGTTTCATGTGTTTCATGCATCAAAATATACCCAAATTTCATGTTTTTGTGTGAACACAACTCAGAGAAAAACTAAAACAGCAAATAGGAAAGATGCTAAAACTGATTCCTAACATTTGAATTCTTCCCAATAAGGGAACTAATGTAGGGGGAGAGTAGCTCCAGCACTGGATGCAAACACCACATTACTGCATCTAGTGACATTCCTACTCTTGTTTCCTCTTCCACCTACAACCAGCTAGCTCCCTCATAATGATGCCAGGAAGAAGTAGAAAGCTTGGTACCAGTTTCAGTGACCTTTTTTATCATACTATTTTGTCTTCAAACAAACTATCATCAGCATACGTGGTGAAAAAAGGTTGTTTTGTTTATTATCACATTAAGATTATACACATGTCTACATGTGTATGCTTTATGCAAATGAACATTTACACCATCAGCATGCAGATGGTCTGTGATACAAACCTGAAAATAACCAGCCCCCATGGCGGAGTGGTTAGCACATTGCACTACGATGCCAGAGGTCCCAGGTTCGAATCCCAGCCTGGGCATGGATGCTTGTGAATGTACATTCATCAATTTCATCATGTCATCACTCATCCCCATCTTTGCAAATTAGCCAAAACTAGCACATAAAGCGAAGTAAAATAAAGCAAATCAATCAATCAATCAAAAAACCTGAAAATAATCAGTGTCTTTGTATATTTCCCTGGCACAGTGCATGTACCAACAATGAATCAGAGAAAGAAGTCTGATAATATTCTGTCGTCTTCATGTACAAGCTAAGTTCCAGTAGTTTTATTTCTTAAGAAATGATATAGACTACATTGCAGTACAGTCTTTATGAGTATGAACAATAGTCTGCAATGTTAATGAAAATATTACTTAAAAATTTATTAAAATAAACGAAACATCTTGAGGCATCAGCCCTGTAAGGGCCAGGGCCTGACAGAGTGGCTCTTTCATTGGGTGACACATTGTCAGTGCATCAAGTCCCATCACTGGTGTTTTCTCTCTCTCCCATGATTGGAGCCTGCTACTTCTTTCAAGTAGCTTCTCAATTGTTATCATGATGCTGGGTCAATGGCAAAATTTGGGGGGCTCATGCTTTGAATCGAATCTGTGTTACATGGGCCCCTTGGGTTTCCAGATGTCTGTTTTTTCCCGGACATATCCAACGTTTTAGCCTTATGTCTGGTGTCTGGGAGGAATTTGAAAAATATCAAATGTCCAACATGTTGAGCACCACATAATATTAACTAGGAATGTACGTGGTTCAGTTGAACAAAGATAAATCATGCAAGTTACAAGTCTATGGACTGCACTCCCAAAGTCAATAGTGAAATTTATTTTGATTCAGTCATTGCTCAAAAAGAAAATAAAAGATTGTCCTGCTAGAGGAAAAATGGAAGCAATTAATGGACAAAGTTTTGGGGCCACATTCTGATGATGTTTCCCATTCTTATTCAATATTTTGATTGTAAAGCAGGATTATATAGAGAACAAAGTTATTCAGGGTGTCTTACCAGTCGAGAAAGTCAGGAAAAAGAAAGAAATCAACAAGTAGCTCAAGAAGTCAATAAAAAGTAAAAGAATTATATTTGTGGTCAAGAATATTTGTTATCACGACTGGTTGATTTAGTTTATTTTACTTCACTTTTCTGCCACTTTGGCTAATCGTGAAGATGAGGATAAATGGTGGTAAGATAAGATGGATGAAGGGGCAGTCACAAACATGTAGAGACGACAACACGAGCACCACACAAAATTATACTGGCTGTGGGTCCAGACGCCAGAGCCTCACTAGTCTGCCAAATGCAGTCCAGGATGCATTAATAGATAAAGCAGGTCTAATTCTCTTCTTATGTACAGCTTTAGCTTTCATCTTAACTGGCCTTTTGGTAGGGGTTTTTCATAAAATAGATATTTATTTTGTTAATTGCTAATTACCAAATTTACCTAAGGAGGGATCAAGTTAATTAAGGTTCATAAGAAAAAAAGTCAAGACAAAGTCCTGAAAAATCAAGAATTTTGGATTTGTTATTTTGGTAGACACCCTGTTATTGAACTAAAAACAACCCAAGATGAAACTTCTGGAACCATTTCAAATGACGGTAATTGCTGCAGACAACAGACTCATGGAAGAAATATTTTTTTCACAAAGCCTGTAAAAGTTTGGTACTGGTCCCTACAATTTCAAAGAGTTTGACTGTCCAGTCTCGACTAAACCTGAAAAATTGAGAAAGTTGGCTCCTCTGAGAAGTATCAGTTAAAACACGTATATTGGAACCACAGGAAAAAGAGCCTGCACTGATCCGTGACTCCTGTGCATCATACTCCTGTGTGCAGAGGAGGGAAGTGTGAAGCATGCTTCCTTATGGCCCAAGTTGAACTGTTGGAGGGGAAGGAGCATGGGGACTTTAGCTGAAGGTACTTTTCCTTGTGGTTACACTGTAGTAAGAAGTACATTGTTTAGTATGTTTACAAGTTTGGAAATTTTGCATGTAAAAATTCATTAACAAATATATTTTTTAAAAAAAACTGAAAAATGTCAATTTTAAATTACTTTCTAACATGTTCTATAGAAATATGTATTATTTATTGTTTTGTGTCCTACATTTTGGACATTATGTCCTGCCTTTCCCTTGTAGCGACCTGATAACCCTACCCTTATAAAATTTATTATTTTCATTATTTTATACATGTAAACAGAGGGGCAACTTGGGCACCTGCCCCCGATCTCATACATCTGGGGATTCCATGCCAGATAAAAATAATTGATTTTGTACAGTTTATTATCACTTTATAATATAATTAAGCAACAAATCTGATTTATCTTGACTCTTGGATTGTTTTGACATACTTAAAAATAATCAAACCACTGAAATCATTTGAACAAGTGTTCTCGGGTAACCAGCCAGGTTAAATTGGTGTTAGTGTCCAACATTTGCATCAATGCAACATCAGAGTATTTCGATGAGAACAGTCAGGATTGGCATAACACGAAATTTTATTCTCAGGCACTAAAATCATAGCCAAATTTACAGGTTACCAGGACAGAAGAGTAAAGGAAACCATAGTCATTGCCAGAGAAAACCTGAACCTCAACAGGGATGTGGAACTCCAGCTCAGACTTGCCTGGAACCCACTTCTCTGAAAAAGCACAGCAGCACCCAATAGAACACCAGGATCCAGAGCAAACCCACAAGACAGGAACTAAACTCCGCTTCCTAATACACACTTGTTTAATCTCACTCTTGGCCTCCATTGAACATTCCCTGAAGATGAGAGTAATGATTCAATCAAAAATAGTTAATATGCAATGTTTGTTTAATTATAGAGTGAAATCATGTGAAAATAGTATTGATTGAGTTTGTGTTTAAAGTAGGGCTGAGTCGATACTGATACCGATGTATCGGTATTGGTAAGTATTGGTTGATATTTTTGCACCGATACTAGCCGATAACATTGCTTTTGAGTCTCTAGATGTGCAGGCAAAACCAAAATTTGTTCCTTTTCAAAGGTTCGTTCTCCTTGAAGTCTACCAGGCTTTGTTCGTACAGATGCGATCTCATGCAACAATAACCCCAATGAGGTCCCGAAAGTCAACGATGCACCACTTTCTTTCGTGTTTGCGGACATCTCTCTCTTTAGAGACTTCCCGCAGTCAAAAAAGTCACCGCCCATGAAAGTGGTGGACTTGAAATTCAAATACCTGGGCTAATCCCCCTTTTCCTTTCCAACTTTAGACTATTGTTTGTCCCGATCTGGATAACTGGGTTTCATGTTTGGGAACAGGAAACGCGGCAAGGGAATAATTTTCTTTGAACGACAGATGATGGCACTTACTTTCTGGAAAGTGTAGTGATGGGTTTCGATTTCCTATTTCCTTCTACGCCAAGCGATAGAACTATGCATTATTTTTAGAAAGCGTTTGCTGAAAGTATTTGGACGGGTTAAAGTTACAGTGGTGTAAGTCACTTTTTGTTTTAGAAAAAAGAGTCTGGCTCACAGCACTTTGCTGATCAACACAACAGCTGTTTCCTTCATTACTAGACCTTAAACTGTCGTCTGTTGACAGTTGAATGAATCTCTGACTTACTTCACGTTTTCTGTTAACAGATTGACTTATCTCGAGTAGACTTCACTCGAGATAGAACCAAACAATAGACCTTTTAATTGACATTAATGGCTTTTTTATTCATTTTCGAGGGGTGACGCTATTGTTATTTAATCAAGCGCCACGTGTCGGCACGTGTCGGGGGTGGAGGAGGAGATGAGTCATCGATGACTCATGCACACGTGTGAGTTTGAAATTAATGGTTTTCCATTAGTGCACAAAAGACACTATTATGTATTCCGTTTTCGGGCTAAGCTAACACTATTGTTGTATATTATATATGCGTTTCTGCCGGATATGAGTCATGGGTGCTTTATGCACACGTGGGAACTTGGAATTAATGTTTTTTCCACTAAGGTACAAAAGACATTTTCGGCCTATTCTAACGTCCGGCCATTTTGGCGTCGGTGGTGAGTCATATTAGCTATAATTAACGATCTGGATTTACCCGAATTCAACCGGTGTCGACGCGTTCGATCGGAGGTAGAAGATATTATAACACATGTTCGCTTTAAAGGCGAAGAAATTGAACGATGTAGCCTATATGCAAACGAAGTATGCGGACAGAAGATATGTTATTAATATTAACCTGTTACGGAAGAACCTGTTATGAGTTTGCATTCTTCGCCACCCTATTCCGCGAGCGATCATTGATGCGCGTGGGGAGATTCGCCTCTATTGTTCCGTCCCCCATCACTCTTCTTCCGGAGTTGAATGGAAGTCAAGTGTCGCCAATTCTTTTACATGCGAGTATTGATTTTCTTTGAGGTTCCAATTTTATCGGGCAGAAGTAATATACGCGATGGTTTCTTCCGCCTTTTGTAACATTGCAAAGACTATTTAACCTAAGGCGTAAGGAATTTGGCTGAACTAGGAACATTCAGTTCCAGTATCTACAGGTTAAAGTGGATGCGATCCACTATTTGCCCTTATTTCTAGTTGCGAACCACGAACCTTTTGATTATTGACTTATAAACATCAGGATTCACGTAAAATTGACCAGATGTTTTTACTGTTAGGGCCAATATTTCGCATTTTTTGTGTATTTTTACTCAGAAAACGCTATTTGAACGATTCAAGCAGGAGTTTGCATGGCAATTTAGACACACAAACTGTGTTTCTTCAACTTTAGCTGAAGTTTAGACTTATTTTTTACTCTAATATCACAATTTCATCTATTCAGGCAACATTTTTTATTAAATTTTGGACTCACAAAGACATTTTTTCAACTTTTAACTTGCTATTTTAAAAGTTTATTTTCATTTTTTACTCTAATATCACAATTTCTTCTATTCAGGCAACATTTTTTATTAAATTTTGGACTCACAAAGACATTTTTCAACTTTTAACTTGCTATTTTAAAAGTTTATTTCCATTTTTTACTCTAATATCACAATTTCATCTATTCTGGCAGGAGTGTTTATTCCAGTTTAGACTTGCAAAGATAATTTTTTCAACTTCTTTTATTAATTTTTCTATTTATTGCCTTTTGTATCTTATATTTTTAATTCTTAACTTTGAGTTTTGTTCTTTATTTAAAAAATTTCTCTAATCACTAAGGAAGAAGTACTTTTAAGTAAAACTGTACCCTCAAACTTTATTATTACTATTATTATTAGTATTATTATTATTGTTGTTGTTGTTTTTGTTTTGATGTAGTTGTTGAATCTTGTTGTTGTTAGGGTTTATTGACTTCCACTACGCTATTTTTGGTTTGGTTCGTAGGAAAGTTTGCTTATTTTAGAGTTTCCTAGGTATTTTCTTACTGTTAGGGTAGGTAAAGTTTCTTAAATATATGAGTAGGGTTCCATATATTCTTGTTCTAGCATGTTTTTCATATGATGTGATCACCACAACTCTCCAAGTGCTTTTACTGCATGTTTCCATTTTTATTGAGGCTTAGTGATTCCTAGAGCCACTTTATGCATGAGAGAAAGCTTGAAAATTTCGATCTCAGATAGCCGTCAACCTTATGTCAGAGTATTTTCGAGTATATTTTCGAGTTATTATGGGCCACTAGAATATCACGGCTTGCTTAATTTTTAAGTATGTTGCGCAGTTATTGTATTTTTGCTTTTGCTTACTAGATAAACTGTATGAAATGTTTAATATTTGTACTTTTTTTGCACTTATAAGAGACCAAACTTTTACTGTAACTAAAATTATTACGTCTCTAAGCACTGAAACCCCTTTACCAAGAGTACTATAACTGCATGTTTATTAATATTGTTTCTTTCATCCCTTAAATATAACAATTTAACAATATAATGACAAATCACAGGACAAGTCGATGTTAGCAGATGACTACGTGGCTCTTAAGTCCACCGGCCAAACTTTTCTTACCATGCTATTTACCCTTATAGTCTTTTATTCTGGGTACGTTTCAAGTACTATTGACTTTTTGAGTGTTTGATTAACACCAGTGGTTATTTGTATCTGTTATGCTGTATTATTTGAGGCTTCTTTTTTTATTCTACAATCACTATATGTCCCTGAGAACTAAATTCCGCTGACTGAAGCTTAAAGCTTAGGCTCTTCAGCATGTTGAATGGTTAAGCACTGGTCAATATGAATTTTACAGAGGCTAGTAGGAGGCATAGGAACACACGCCAGAGCCTTATTAGCGTGCAAGAAACACTTTCAGGGAGTACTACAAGGAAACGAAGTTGATTTTTTTTTGAGTGCTTTACCAGTTACACAGCCAATATTTGTTATTTCAAGTAACTACAGGTACCAGAACATTTTACAGCCCAGCACTAACTAGACTTCAATTTATACTTTATTAGGTGCTAAATGTAGCAAGAACACTGATCGTACATACTTTTGAGAATCCAACTATATCAGGATTTTTTCTATGTAAGTATATTTTTATTGATTACTAACTTTAACAGACCAAGCAGGAAAACGACAAAATTCACTAAACTTAGTACTATAGCGTAGGTGATTGCATGAAAAGTAGAAATTATAACAACCACAAGATTTCGCTTTTTTGCTTTTGTGACTAATTGTGACGCTGAGGATGAATGGATGGCCAAAAATCTTAAGGACTGGTTGTATTTTACCACTACAGACGCCTATGTAGAAACACTAGAGTACTGTTAGCTTTCAAAATTGAGGTTATACTGTACTGTTTTTTAAATATTTTGTATTTGACACGTTACACTTATAACCATTTCAGGACAAATATTGCTAAAACTCTCAAATTTACTGTGTACAAGTTGATATTTCTGCTATCAGAGGAATTAACAACCCTATTTTACAAACAAAAGTTATTGTTTACACTTTATTTACTTCAATCACAGACTAATATTTTACAGTAATTGAATCATTCAGCCCTAGTCAATACTTTACTGCATCAGAAAGTTTGTTATTAATCTAATAAGTATGCTATTTTGTGCTATTCTAAGGCAAACGTTGTTTAATTTACTGGTTATAATGCAAAGTTTTGCTCAAATTCGATATATTCACTACCTTCAAACCAAACAATTGTACTTATTTAGCGCATTTCATTTATATTTTTTGTAATTAACTTATGTTTCTTATAATTAACAAACTAAACTAATTACTTTGTCATGTTAAAAACCTTATTTTTTACTATTTCCTATTCTATCAGGTTCTATATTGCTGTTTTTATCAATTTATGTAAGACCACACTCTGGTAAATGCACATATATTCTCTTTTATACACACGCACGCCACACACGCACACACATTTACACACTTATACGAATATACATCTGACGTTTTTCAATATTTTGCTA